>NC_136658.1:64471477-65071375 GCF_903797595.1 Erithacus rubecula
TTCCTCTTCCCCTTCTTCCTTCCTTCTCTCCTCTTCTTCCTTCCTTCCTTCTCCTTCCCCTTCCTTTCCTTCTTCCTTCCTTCCTTCCCTTCCTTCCTTCCTTCCTTCCTTCCTTCCTTCCTCCTTCCTTCCTTCCTTCCTTTCTTCCTTCCTTCCTTCCTTCCTTCCTTCCTTCCTTCCTTCCTTCCTTCCTTCCTTCCTTCCTTCCTTCCTTCCTTCCTTCCTTCCTTCCTTCCTTCCTTCCTTCCTTCCTTCTTCTACTTTCTGAATGTAATAATTAACATATTTAGAAATAAATTTCTAATTTAAGTTTCATTTTCTTATTTTCCAAGTCTCTGTTAACACAAAAAATTATATATATCATTCTCATGAAAATATTTTGAGAGACAAAGCAATATATATATGCATTTAGACTGAAATGCATCCTTATAGAGACAACAATTCTAAAAAGAATAGATTCACTTTTGTCAACAATCTTACAATTTCTATTCATGAATAACTTATGCTACATTCATACTCAATTTCTTCCTAAGTTCCACTGGAAAGTTATACAACACTCCTTTTGCATGTAAAATTGTGCTAGAATAAAACCCCACACATAGTCCAAAGCTTAAAAAAAAGAAAATTTGAAGGTATCCCAAATATTCATGTATTCAAGTGTGTGGTGTTCACACTAGTGACCCTACAATGTCTTTCACTGGACTGGCAGTCTCTTCATCAGGATTTAGCAACATTGTACCTTGCAAGAACAATGATAAGCTAGAAAAAAGCAAAACATGCTGTTCCATAATTATGCTGTGGCTTTTTTGCAGGAATGATAACCCTCAAAATAAAACAAATGAGAACTACAAGACTTATATCATTAACAGTAATGCTAACTTTAAAAAAAGATAATTTACTGCTTGTTAGCTATCACAGGAAATAGCTGAAGGAAAGAACAAAACTGAGAAGTGGCAGAAAGAAAGAAGGAAGAACTGCAAAAAACCAAGGAGAAACCAGAACACAAATAGCAGAAAAACACTTATGGCTAATTGTAGAGCGAGAGGGAAGAAGAATTGTACAGAAGAAGAGAAGAAAAAAGCTGCAAAAAAAGAAATTAACAAATAGAAACACACACAGCCAAGATCCTAATATGGTAGTAGATACGAAAAAAATATAATGCTTTCATGTACTAAATAACAGCTACCAGCATTGGAATTCACTTTCAAAATAGGACTGGTTCATCATGGCAACAAATTGCTGCTACACATGCAGAACTTTGGGCTCTTTTTTTCTCAAGAACTAAATAAGGTGGTGTTATTCCTCATATTGTTTATTTTTCTATTAATTTCTTTTTGTTCAGGCCTATAATACAAAACTGGCTTGTGCAATCATGTTTAAATAACATTTTTCTAACCATTTTCTGAGGTGAAAAATGAACTTTTTTTATATATATTTTGTAGAATAAATAATGTAGATTTATCCGTAATAATTTTCAGAGTGAAATTAAGTGTTAAAACTGCACTTCAGTCTGATATTACATAGTATGCTGTGTTCTGTATGACACTTAATTGCACTATGTAATTTTCTACACAAAAGTGTTAGCAACTGTTTAAACATAAAGTGTCATCTAGGGTTTTTTTTGCAGGAAAGTAGTATGTCAATGAAACCTGTAGCTTTTCAGTAAAATCGATGTAATTTTTGCTAGCACGTACTTATATTACTCATAAATGCATCATTCAGGAATGTTTAAAAGAACCTATGACTCTAACCATATTTATCATATATTAACAAGAAAAAATAGCAGAATCTCACATTCAGACCTTGCTCTTCTTCTTTCAGAGCAATGTCTTAAGGCTGTAAGGAAAAAAGTAAAATAACAGACAAGTCTCAGAAAGCAAAAGTCAATCTAAGGAAAGTGGATGTAAACCTAAGTATTAACCTTATGATTCATACGATTTAATGCAAAGAAATCCATAAGACTAAACAAAATTAATGGGGAAAAAAAAAAACCTAACAAAAACACAAACGAAAAGTAACCACACACAAACAAACAAACAAAAAATTCCACACAGACAATATATTTCTATGTCATAGTAATTGCTAAAGTCAGGACAGGACGATGAAAGAGTAAAGACAGGGCCAACTCCAGCTTCCTGTGATGGAATACTAGCCCTGTGCTCACAGATGTACAGCACAGCATCACCTGCATAAGTAGTGATATACTGGATAAACTTCTGGATATATTTGTTCATGCAAGAATTTGGAAGCCCTGGAAGGAAGCTGCAGAAGGCTCCAAGGCCAAGTTGGGCTGGGCTGAGCTTACCTGGGCTGGCAGAGACGCTCCTGGAATTCCACACACTGTGCTGGTTATTTACAGGATAATTTAAAGACCTTTCTGCATTGCCCAAGCTTTATAAAGCTACCAGTTCTGCATAACTGAAAAAGAAATTGTGCTGGTTTTGACTGTGATGGGTCAATTTTGTTCACAGTACCTACTCTGGGGCTGTGTCCTGGATTTGTGCTGCAAATAGGATTGATTAACCAGGTGATATTGTCCTTGTTGCTGAACAGAGTTTACACAGTGCCAAGGCCTTTTCTGCCTCTCCCCCAACACCACTGACAAGGAGCCTGGGGTACACGAGGAGTTCAGATGGGATGCAGTCAGTACAGCTGACCTTAACTGATCCAAGGTTTATCCCATACCTTATGAATTCATACTCAGAATAAAGCTGAAGGATGCTGGGGAAGAAGGAGAAAGGGGGCAACATTCAAAGTAATAGCATTTGTTTTTCCTGGAGATGGCTGAACACCTGCCTGTCTATGGGAAGTGGTGAATTAATTCTTTGCTTTGCTTTGTTTGCATGTGAGGCTTTTACTTTACCTATTAAACTATATCTCTCATGGGGTCTATATCTCACCCCAAGAATCTTCTCACTTGTACTCATCTGATTCTCAGTCCCATCTGACCCAGAGGGAGGGAGGGAGAGACAGGCTCTGTGGTGCTTAGTTGCTGGCTGGGACTGAACCACAACATAAATGCATTATTTTTTAATAGCCTGACACTTATTTGAAATTAAGGCAGTATTTTCAAACTTTTTTTAAAGGACTCTCTCACAACAGCTCATTCTAAGATTTGTTTTACTGTGTTTGCTCAGATTTTTGTATATGTAATAACTGAACTTGAGTGTACATACTTTTAACCATTTTAGCCAAAGTGGATCAAGGTAAAGTTTATATTGCTGTTAAAATAGCCACAGGCTTGCCTCTCTTTTTCATAATATGAGGTAGGCTATGTCATTTTAATATTATGATATTATAAAAATAAGTAATTTACATATAGAGAAGTCATATTTCAGTTCTTATTTAGGTTGTAGAAGATGTATTTTTATTATCTATAAGAAATTCAAAGATAAAGAAGTATCAACAATACCTTAACTGTATTAACTGGATTCACACAATTTGAACTGTAAGCAATGCTTTAATTATGCCTACAAGTTTTAGTTTTATGAAGCTGTATTCATTACCATGAATCTTTTCTCTAAAGCAGAGAAGTCCATTTCTCATATAGTTAGTTCTTGTGTGCATTGATAAGACATGGCAAGCAAGGATTTTCTCTTCTACGTTTATGTCCCCACCTTTGTGAGATTTTTTGATGGGAAACTCAGAAACAGGATTAACTGGAATGATACGTTAGCTCATGCTAAGGTAATATTTTCATAGTTTGAAATAAGATTTTGAAAAGAGGAATAGGTGCCTAGAATAAGTGTGGTGGAATAAAAGCAAAAAAAACCCCAAACAAACACAACCTTCTGGCAGAAAATATTGCAAAGTAATTTTTTGTACAATAAAATATTCTAAAGTTATATAAAATAATATTGTGAATTACTGCAGAATTAACATTGAAATAACTGTTTCTTTGAATTGCAAGGCTGGCCTTTATAAAGATTATGGACTATTGTCAAATTTATTCTTAATGTCTATCTACTTTTGGGCCTTCAAGTCTTCTAAATATCAAAAGGAAACACTTTAAAAATTTTACCCTCTGAAGGTATAGAAGTAAAGCTTTTCAGTTCAGCTAGTAAGAATTTTAGGGTTTAAAAAAAAAGAAACAGGAATCTTCAAAAGGAAAAGATAGATTTCATGGGGCATCTGTTTAGCCTTCTCTAGTTAAAAATGGCATTCAGCTGTAAAACATCAATATGTCAGGCACATTACTAATATAATTTTTATGACAGCATAACATATTGTGAGGACATTATCCCTTTCTGTCTTCTTCAGACTCATTCAGAAGAATGTCCTATTTAAAGATCCTCTTTCAACTGACAATTTTTTTATGAAAAACTAAAGCCTCTACAGCAGTAATTTAGGTTAACTAGTATCTCTGCCTTACATTTGCAATTGCCATTTAACTGTTAAGTATTCTACAAAATTATACATACTCCAGTGTAGCCCAGATGGTAGCATGCACAACAGGGCACTTTTGTGATCCCAGAATTTCTGTGTCACTGCTACCTGTAGGAATTTAAACTGCAGCATGTACAACACAGTGGAATAATGAGCTTACTGAGCAATTCACTGTATATAATTTAGTAAAGGCCCAAAGAATTAAATCATCTAAAATTCTTTTCACTACACTGAAAAGTTTAATTGTACTTCTATGTATGCAGCCCACCATATTTATGTAATTATCTTAGTATTAATAATAGCAACATGTATATGTGCCAAGGTAACACAAATTAAGTTTGGTCTCTCTGTGTTTCTACAACGACAGCAGGTTTTCTTTGGTGCTCAGATGTGGTGGGCAGCTTCCAGTGACTTACTAAGGAAACAGCCATACTGGCATCCTCACCAGATGCCTTGGTCAACCTTCCATCTTGTCTGTCTCGTCTCTCTTTCTAATAGAAAATCTCCTTTTCCACTGAACCAGAGCTGCCTTCCCATGGAATAATGAACTGACATGGGCAGAAAACAAGTTTCCATGTCTTGAGATTGGAGTCTCTCAAACACCACCACTCCCTCTCTTCCAGTTGTCTCTGTAACACTGCAAGGTGATGCTCATCACCTAGATAGGGGATTACTCCTCCCAAACTGAATTTTGTGGTCTTCCTCTGCCCACTGGTTTCACTAAGAATTTTGTCTTGTAAAAAACAAAAACGCAGAGAGATATTTTCTTTCTCTTGTCTTTTCTCTTGTCTTTGAGGTACTCTGATGATACTGAAAGTCCATTCATGGCAAAGTGCAATAATGTTGTTAAACAGAACAAATAATTCTACTCTAATGTTTTATTGCATTCAGGCAGCATTATAGAAATAGCTCTTTTGTAGAAAAGGCAGGGGGACAATAAGTGTTAAAGAAATTAAAATCATCAACAAGAAAAATCTACATTTTAGTTTCAGTTTTCTCTCAGTTTCTAACAGTCTAGTTAAAAAACTGAGAAACTCAAAAATTCCTACCATCTTCCCTTTTAATTTTTATTCTTCTCTCCTCACAAACAATCATTGCTGGTAGACTTGCCAATTGCCATTTTAATGATTTTTAAAAAACATCAGAGGAAAATTTTGTTTAAAACAGTCTATTGTTTATTGCTGTGGTAGGTCGACCTTGTCAGCTGCCAGATGCCCACCCAGCTGCTCTCTCACTCCCATTGCTCAACAGAACAGAGAGAGAAGATAATATGAGAAAGCTCATGTACTGAGATAAAAATAAGGAGAAAAAGCAAACTCGAACTTGTGAAAAGATAATTTCATTTATTGTCAATAATATAAATTTGGATAGTGAGAAACAAAGATAAAAGGTAAAATCATATTCCATCTTTCATTTTTCCCATGTTCAACATCACTCCTTCATTTCTGATTCCTCTATGTCCTTCTCTGGAGAAGATAGAAAATAATTTGAAAATAGAAAACAAACAAGAAAAATTAAAAAAAAAATTATTCTATATAAATTCTCATGCTTCTGAAATAATCTCAGCAATTTTGAGTGCTGCTGATTAACTATCCTAGCAGAGTTTTATAGCACTCATTGAGTCCATGAATTACCTTGAGGGCTGTACCTAGGAAATGCTGCATTGTCCATATCCCTTCGTTGGAAACCAGACACTTCCACAGTTATTTCTAAACCACATATGGTTCATAAATTTTCCAGTTCTGGCTTCAGTTTTTCTTCTTTCCCTTTGAATCCACGATAGATTAAAAAAAAAGTGATATGCAGGCATTACATAAAAGATACACTACATAATCTAAAATCTAATAACTGAAAGTAGCTTCTCTAGAAATTAAAGATCGTGCAAAGTTTTATCAAAATTATTATTGTCTTGGGATAAGTTTACTTTGAGAAATTTACTTTAAAAAATCAAAACATTTATTGGGAGCTTCTAATTTTCCCTTTGCAGGGAGATAATGGGGAAATATTGAATCAATTAAATCTTTATATACAAATGCATTGATTTCACATCTACTGCACCATAGCCATTGTCTGATAGAAGAAAAATATTCTATGTGAATTAGAGTAAACTATGTACTTAACATTAGAAATTTTCTGCTCAATATTTCAACACATTAATTCAAGTTCCTCAAACTGGCAGCTGTTCAAGTGCCTCAAATCTATTAAAAAACTAATAAACTTGTCATGAAACATTAAATTGAGAAGTTATGTAAATGTATAACACACTACTTATTTTCAGAAAGAATTGATGGAGATTAGAAAGAGGTAAATCCTTAGCCAGGAGAGGCAAAAGAAAGTATACAGAAAATGTTTGTAGAATTTCAGTATTGAATTTTCCTAGTCCTTTATTGATTGCTCAAATTAATAATTAATCCTCAATACTTTCAGCAGAAGTTCAATTTCACAGTTGTGCTTTAGGAATGGTGTTCTTCAATTTGGTATTCCCACTGGAACACTCCAACCCAAACACTGCTTTCTCACTTCTGCCTGCTCTTCCCCTTCCCCTGCCACAGGAGGGAGAGAAGAACTGGAGGCACAAAAGGTAAAGATCATGGTAGAGATAAGAACAATTTACTGGGAACTACAGAGAGATAAGAAAATGAACACAATAATAGTAATGACAGAGTGTAGGAGAAATGTTTTTACTCACTCCACTGAAACCCTCGACAGAACCTGACCATTCCCACCCTCCTGCTGCCCTGATCAGGAAGCAAGCTTTGCCTGTCCCCACAGAATGATACAAGGTGGTATAAAATATCCTCTGGGTCCTACACATGCTCTGCCTACTGCAATAATCAATCCTGTCCTGACTGGATCCAGGAAAATAGTTTTCCTATGTGTCTGTCCTCACCTTAGCTTAATGAATTTTTGCTTTTTGGTGCAATTGTCAGGTGTATCACAATGCCAGGAATAAAGCTCATGGCATTAATACTTAAAATACATAAGGTCATAACTAAGTAACAGAGTAGATGAAGGAAGGGAATTTATTTAATTTCTACAGACTTCCTGTGTATAAACTGAAAGAATACAAAAATCGGGGGTACCACACATTGTTGAGGGAATTGGGATTGTGCAGTCTAGAGAAGAGAAGATGCTGGGAAGAACATATAGCAGCTGTGCAGCACCTAAAGGGGGCTGCAAGAGATCTGGAGAGGGGCCTATTACTAGACCATGTAGTGATAGGACAAGGGGGAATGGCTACAAACTGAAAGATTGTAGATTTAAGTTAGATGCTAGGAAGAAGGAGTGAAGAACACTGGCACAGATCAGCCAGAGAAGCTGTGGTTGCCCCAAACCTCGGTGTTCAAAGTTAGGTTGGACCAGACTTTGAGGAACCTTACCTAGATGTTCCTGCTGATGGTAGGGGAGCTGGAAGAAGATAATCTTTAAGGCTTCTTTCAACCTAGGCCATTCTATGATTTTGTGATTCTGTTAGTTCATTGTAGTTCATATGTAGTTGAATTCAAACTGAAGATATAGAGGGATTGGAATAGAGATATGAGGAGAGAGTACATTCTGGAGTTCATATATTTTTAAAGAGTTTAAGAGCACAGACATGTTTAAATACAGTAGGAATAGGTTCTTGGGGATTAAAAAATGAATTCCACAGCACCTCTCACTCATCTCTGTGTCAGGAGGAAGGGGTGCTACTGCATCCCCAGACAAAGCAAGACCCCTGCAATATTTTTAGTCTGTCTAACTTTAAGTCTTTGAAATCAGTAAATGCTAAATAAGCAAAATCAACAAAAATTCTGAAAGATTTTCTAGGAGGCTGCATGGTACATATGCTTTACAGAAAATAAAGAAAGAAAGAAAGAAAGAATTCACATTAAAATGGTAGACAATAAATAACTGACGTAATTCCTTCATACATTTCCTTCCCTCATGGAATTAAAAAAGATAGCTTAATCTATGATAATTTAGCAAAAAATAGAGATTATAACTTGGAAATGTCATCACCTCTGTGTGTCCTGTCCATACAAAGCATAGCTACTGTAGACAGTATATTTTTTATTGTATAGATAAATTTCCTAGACAATGGATGCTGTTCTTGTTGTTACATATCTATCAATTCACTGACAATTCTGTGCTGTTCTAAAAGACAGTGTAATCCTTTTTTCTTCCATTTTCATACTGTTCAGTACTTAGCAACAGACACTAAGAAAAAAAGGAATAATTTAAGAATGTCTCAAAGAAGTCAAAAGAATAAGATCACAATTTATCTTTAAGATACAGTATTTAATGAAAGATGCCATTTATATTTTTATTTTCAGTTCTTTTTTCTTTCACCTTTTCAAAAAGGTGATTTTTTTTCTATTTGTCAAAGTATGACTCTATATATTTAGCCCTGTTACTGGAAGATTTCTGGATTACTTATCCTGGCAAAAAAGGAGGGATACTCCTCTTAGTTTTGTGTAGAAACAAAGGTAGAAACTTTTTTAAAGTTTTCGGCTCTTCTGAAAGCAGAGAAAATCTATTCCCCTTACAAAGGAATAATTCAATTTTGACAGTTAAAATATTGTTACATATTTATTCATGAGAGAAATGTTAATGATCTTAGTAAGTTGCTAAAACATTGGAAATTGTATGTCAAGTGATGGGCAGCCTTATTTATAATTGGAAACACTCAAGGAAGGTTTTCATTTAGAAATGTGGTTCTGTCAATAGGTAATTTACACTTCTAAAACATTATGTTTGTATTTGCTAAGATGTAAATGTTAAAAAAGTGGAGCAATATGTGCATATTTTGCAAAACATTTCATAATGTTCCTATAAGCTGTAGAAAATGTAGTATTGATTTGAAGAATATATTTCATTCAGATATTAATATGATTCAGTGCATGCCAAAGCAAGATTGTAGCTTAAGATACAGTGAGCTATCCAGAAGTTATTTAGGTGGTGACAGAAAGAATACCTTGCTGACTGTGTATCACTTATTCGATGTGCTCTGGTATTCAATGGGAAAACTAACCTATCTGTATGAATTCCCTAGTGCAGAAATCAGGATATCAATTCATTTTCTTCTTGTTTGTTTTTCTCTCTCTGGGAGAAGCAGTCTTGCAAGCTTCACTTCCTATCTGTAGATATAAAATTTTGAACAGGGCCCTGACTTCACACAGTTACTGTGAAAACCAGTCATATCCTATTAATTATGTTGGTTTGCACTGAAAGCAAACTTTGAACTCTCTGCTTCTTTCTTTATCATTCATCTGTGGCAATGATAATTCTTAAAATCCTATCCAGTGAGTTAAAATAAAATACTTTTAATTTTGATAACTAAAATTCTGAAACACAGTGTGTTAATGTATAGGTAATTTTTTTCCTAGCAGTGTACAGTTGAATGCAAATATTTACTTATGAGTCTGTAAAAAGTCAGAATGGAAAAGGTGACAGCCCAATAATATCAATATTTTTTTATATTTTTAACTACTAAAATGAAAGACATTCATTACTGTCATAGCTGTGCAAGATGTGCAAATCTCTTGCAATTGGTTTGTGACAGATGGTAGAAATATTTAATACACCTGTTTCCAGTTTGGTTTCTAAGTCCAATACATGTTGTTAAAAGACTGGAGGTGGGCCAGGAAGGAGTAAAGCTGCTTGTTTGTCTTGAAATAGGCTTCACTTTGGGTTGGTAGAGGCTCTGGTTTGGAGGCAGAAAGAAACAGTTCCGTCTATGAAACCTTTTGATCTTGGCAAGGTTTGGAGAACCGGGGAGTGGATGTCTGGCAACACAAATTCAGGCTGAGAGACCCTGCAATCTGCCAAGGACACTCCTATGGTACAGAGTTAATTCATCCATGAAGATACCTCTGAGGTGACAGAGGGCAGAAAACTTTTTGCAAGGGCAGTTGGTGTGGAGGATCTAACCTAGAAAGGCCTTAGAAGGTGTTGGTCTGTTGCAAAACATTTCCTTTTCAGGAACCAGGAGTTTCCTTTGTTCTCAGGTCTTCAAACCTTTCTCGCCAACAGATTACCATTCTCTCTGTGTAAAGTCTTACCCTGAGATAATAAACCTTGAGTCCCTCAGTCACTTTTGATGTGTCCACTTTAAAGAAAAAAAAAAAAAAAAAAAAGGCAGAAGGGACAGGGGAAGAGTTGCAATCAAAAGAACACTTTGTTTATTTTTGGGACAATATTTGGGAAAAAAAACCAATAGATAAGCACACAACAGTAGCCATTAAACAAAACTTTTAGCACAGACAAAAATATGGCCTCATTCTGTTTTCATGCACATGTGCTAACATAATTATAATCTTTTATTTGGGGAAGGTAACCAGACCTATTTATTTCTCTGGCAGACTTACCTGCTTAAATAGAAATACGTTTGAAAAAGATGACTTCAGACTTGAGAATCTCTATAAATTAATCTTTATAGAATCTCTATAGAACCTCATGGTACTCAATAGGATAGCAAAAAATAAAATCAGCAATGGGAATGTCAGGTTTCAATATAGCAACAACTTTAACTTGAAGGAGGCAAACCTCACTGGGAAAACACAGAGGAAATTTTCCAAATATACATCCTTAACTCTTGTACAAATCTGTTTTTCTTTTAGGAAATTGTCTCAGCAAATAGTGTAGGAGAAAACTGGAGTTTTGCTACAGGGTAAGAAAGAGCTACAAACTGAATCAAAATATTAACTTTTCAACTTCATGGACTAAATAATTATGAAGGAAAAAAATTCAGATGACAATTACATTATGTGCTTTTATGTCTGACTTTAAGAGAAAAAATTATTTTTAACTGAGATGCTAATTCAAAGCCTTGGCAATCCATTAGATTACTTAAACCCTCAGCAAAAGGCTTGTGTACAATCTTACTGGTTTCGTACCACTTATTTTCTTAAATAAACTGGGAGTAAATGGTTTTCATATATATGAAATTGCTCTAAGAGAAATTAAAATGGTGAAGCTTTTGTTTCTTTGGGGTGTTTTGTGATTTTTCTAGTGTTTTTAATTTTCAGGGAAGGTTAACCCCTTCTGATCTAATTAATTATAAATCCTTTCTTCTCCAATTTATTATAAAAAATCATCAAAGATAATAATTTTGAAGTTTTATTGCTTTTACTGTCTTCATATAAATTCACCTTATTAGCAAAAGTACCTATAGTATGATCATAAGCTCTAACATTTGCAACATGTAATATTTGGGTTATAATTTATTATATTACTTCCCTGTACAGAGAATGTAAGTTTACATGTGCATTAGTACATTTTTGTACTGGAAAATCATCAATTTTTCTCATGCTTGTGATGTTTGTAATGTGTTTTTGCAGTTACAGCTAAGTTTTTGAAAGTTTTCATGCTTTTCAGGGATTTATAAGTAGTATAACAAATTGTAGCAGTCTTGAATTTCACACAGGGTACACAGTCTTAGGGAGAGATAAATTTCATATTTTTGATATAGATATACTTGACAGTAATATAATGCAGGTATATATTCAAGTTTGCAAAGTTCCTGTGATTCCTCAGAGCAATGGAGAATTACCACCCTTTATTTTGACATCACCTGTAATGAATTGAGCTTTTTGAGGCATACAGAAAGTTTATTGTCCAGGACAATGGAGACCTCTTTATCTGAGATGATAAGAGTGAAAAACTGAAGTCACAAATGCTCAGCAGGAAAACAAAAGGCCTGGAATTTGCAAGTTGAAATGTCTTACTGAAAGCTAACCCATGGGTGCTGTCCAAAAGGACAGCAGAAGCACTGTCTGGAGTTGGTGAAAGACTCAACTGAAACATTGAGAGTCCCTTAGGAAGCCAAGCACAGGGTCAGTGCAGACCATTGCTGTAGCTCCTAAACAGGTCTGCAGCAGTTGTGGCCACAGAGCTGAGGCAGAATACACTGTTCTGTCTTCTAAAACACATTTCAATAGAGACAACTGTTTCAGTTTTTATAGTTGAAGTGTCATTGGAATTTCTGTGCCTAGATGAAAGAATTTTGGAAGGATTTCCTAGCCATTCTTCCTAGACTTTTAATCTACTTTTTTGAAGTGTAACTCTGTCCTAATAAAGTCTTTTAATAGTGCTGTTGTGCAGGATCCACTAACATTGACCAGTATATGCTAATATTTGTTGATCACAATTCAGTGATATTTTATTGTGAATCTTTTTTCTTTTAAGATAATAAATGGCCTTAGTTTCACAGAAGTTGTACTCATAAAAAAACTGTGGCAGTTTAACTCACAAAAAAGACTCAGGTCTCAAAAATCCCTTCACTTCTACCAAAACTCAAACAAATTTCTTTTTTCACCAACAATTCTTATTCTCCTTAAGAAATTGTAAGAAATTGTAAGAAATTGTAAGAAATTGTTCTCCTTAAGAAATAGTGTAAGTCATTGGACTTGAATGAAGTCTATTTTCTTTCTGCTTTCTTTTGGTTTAGTTTTTTTTTTACTTTTTAATATTTTATTTGTTGCATTTTTTTATGTTAATTCAATTGTTTTTAACAGCCCTTTTGGGCCAAATAAGAGTTATGTTTTGTTCTTTTCTTCACTTGATGTCTAGGGGATTTTTTTGAGTTTTCACTATTGCCTCTGCCAACACCAGAGTCACCATTTAAATGCATGCATGTACCAGGGACACAGTTCATAGTTTTAAGGATCAATAACACCCTTCCACCTCAGACATAGTACTTGTATTTCATTTAAATAACCAAATAAATATTTTTCATCCAAAATTTTTCTTAGTGAGATGAAAGCACTTCTACATCCCACCACATGTGCCATAAATTTCCATGTGCAGTAAACCAAATACATTCAGATTTCCTGTGTCTAAATCAAACTAATCTGCAGGCAAATTGGTGAATCCTGCTTGCCCAGGATGCTTCACAGTGAACTGTAGTCTGGTTTCATTCTCTAACTTCATTAGCAGGAATTTTTCAGTGGCAGCTCATGTACACAGGCAGTAAGTCAGATCTCAGTGAGGCACTTTTCAGAGGTGAGATCACTAACTACATGGATAGAGAGAGAAAGTGAGAGGAGGCTGGACTGGGGGAGAAAAAATTCTGTTGACACAGACTTTATGGTTTAACTAAAGCTGCAGACTATTGAGAGAAAGCTTAATTACCTATCAAATAGTTCAAATGTTCAAACAAGACCAAGGGAGCTGCTGACATCCTAGCAATGCCCAGCTAAATACCATGGGTATTAGTGTTGAATTGGCATTTGGAGAGCAACTGTGGCACTGCAAGTGAAAAGAATGTTGTACTTTTAAAGCACAGCCATTTCTATACAAAGAACTGTTATCTGATTAAATTTAGGATTATTGACAGGCTGAATGAATTAGTTTAGAAATGTGTTTGGCTCACTTTATTTAAGGCACTTTTGTCTTAGATCTCTGGCAGTCTGGTACAAAGGAAACCTCAAAAGCAGCTTCAGATGACAAGGAAGGCTCCTTTTAAACAGGTGTTATAGTCAAACATGCCTTAAATTTTGCTAAGGGTTTCCATGCTCTAATTAGATGACTGAGTTGTGATACAGACTGCTCTCCAAGTTGAAAGCTTATTCACATAACAACATAATTGGAAATTTTAGCAAAAATATACTGGAGGAATTTGTATTTCTGATTTTATCAATCTGTGGATTTGGGAGGCTAAAACAGAAATTAAAGGAGCTTTCATCCTTTGTCAATGTATAAGTATTTAGGTAACTGAAATACAGCAGGATAGCTGGGAAGGAAGTCAAACTAGTCCCTGCCAACTACAGTAGGTAATACAGAAGAAAAAATAATATAGAGATCTATTTATATCCCCTAATTATCCATCTGGTGGCAAAATTCTACTGTTTTATTTTTGCTAATTTAGAAATGGTTTGCATTTGTGATGGAAATCTCAGGATTGTCATCACTTATTCATAGCTTTAGATGTACTTGAATGTTCTTGAATCCATTGAAAATATTTAATTAGTTCTCTGAAAAAATACATGGGACTGTTTTTTCTGTCTCATTCTCTATTCAGCTATGTTTAAGGCCACATTTCAGTCACTTGAATCTGGCAACTTTAATTCTAAGATCTATTCATTGAAATTATTAGAAACAAACAAGTGATATGGTTGTGACATAAACTATCATTCAATTAACTTAATATGGTTGTGAGGAAATATTTTTAGCATTTCATTCTTTTTCACATTTAGTTGCTTATCCATTAACTCACAATTCTGGAAGAGGGAAATATCTATTTTTCTAAATGAAATCTGGTTCACTAAAGTGGAGGCAAGTTTGCATTTGCCTTCTGGTTTGTATACAGAATACTTAATTTTTATATTTTCTATTTTGCTGTTGAAAAAGAGGCACTTGAGATTTTAAATTTTTTAATTGTCTTTTCAAGTTGACAGTATATATAATCCTGTGTGTGTGAAATACTGTTCAAAATATCTCTATTAATTCAAATCCCTTTGTTTAAAAATACGATACACTCAAATTGGAGGTACTTTGTTCTTAATCAACTAAAAATCATACTTAAAAATTCTGCTTTTTTTTTTTTTTTTTCCTCTTTCCCATGTGGTTTCTACTTTAAAATAAATATAAACTTTGGAAAGCTTAATTATTGTACCATATGAAGAACTACAAATACATGGGAACAATTTTAAAAAGAAATATTTACATTCATTTTTTTGTTGCAATTTCATAATTTCCATAATTTAATGTAGAAATAGGTAAAAAGCAATTGCTTATTTATTTTTAATAATACTTAATGCAAGGGAAACATATCTTTTGTATTACTGTCTTTGAAAAAGCCCAAAAAATTAAAATAATGGAGCATTTATTTTCTGTAAGATCTCATTCAGTTCAGGTCTTGGCTTCGTGCTGTGAAGTAATTTTATCAATGACCAAAAAGAAATCTTAAAATCATTACTGATGAAATTTGCAAATCGTTTGAAAATTGAGAGAGTAGTAAATAATAAAGAGGATATATTACTCTACTAAGTTATCTGGATGACTTGACAAGCTGAACATAATCAAACAATATCTGGTTCAATATAGCAGAAAGGGAAGTCATGCATTTAGATGCAGATAAATCAAATTGTATTTACAAGGTGAAACACTCCAGCCTGGAAAACAATGACAATTACCTAGCAAGAGCTGGGCTGAGTTCTAGTCTACCTGAGCTGGAGATGAGTCCTGGAAACTCAGCCCGAGTAGAATCTATATTTAAATAAACACACCACACCTACTTTTCAATTGTGCCTTATATTCAGATACAGAAACTGTATGGTAGAGGAAGAGACCTGTTTTTTACATAATATCCTTCTCACTGGAATACTCACACAGAACTGCAAATGTTATCTGAGGCTCTTTTTACTCCAAGGATATTTGAAACTATGGGCTTGAACAAGGGTCTGTGAAGTATCTTAGGTGGGACTGAGAGTCATGAACAAAGAATGAGATGTGCAGTAACATCAGACAAGATTATTGTTGCTGAAAAATAACTAATTAGTTTCCTGGTTCCAGATCTCATGATTGGCTCCGCTTTTTACACAAGATACAAAATGGATTGAATTTTCTGACGATAAATTTCAAATCCACTGATTAAAATTCTGGAATAAAGGTGGATGCTTTCCCATGTCCTTATCTGCCACATGAGGGGAAATTGTCTAGAACTCAGAGGCCATGGGATTTTTTTGTTTGCTTGTTTTTTGCTTTGTTTTGTTTTGTTTTTGTGGGTTTTTTGTGGTTTTTTTGTTTGTTTTTTTTTTTCTGTTGCTAGTGAAATGGAAAAGCTCGAGAAGGAATGGACAGATTCTGTGGGTCAAAATCTGTTTTCTGGGCTGGTCTTGATAGCAGGGGATGGCTTTCACAATCATGGATCCCCCTCTGGGTATCAAGGACTGCTTAGAACAGGTGAGATTCAGTTGACAAAAGTGTAAAGGGTTTTCCAAACTACCTCACATACAGAAGGAGAGAGAAGGGTTGGTGATCACTGTTTGCTTTTTCCTTAGAAAAAGAAACGTGTTCAGGTTTTGGAAAAGTACAGATTCTGGAAGGTTTGCTGTTTCTGCTACAGAGGAAATTTCACTAGATTACAAATTGCTGCCTCCTCTCTTCAGAAAGTTGCTCTGTCTATAAATTTTCCCCCATGGTTTTCCAAGGCAGCTTCAGAAACCTAAGTTGTTTGAATTAATTTGAAAAATGAACTTGGATGAACTCATTTTGGCAAACTTTGCCTCTATGTCTGTGGAAGTTTGAGTTTCCCAGAGAATGGCAATCCCAGAGTGAACATTTACCACAGAGGCACTTTAAAAGGCCTCTCTTTCACTGTAAAGAAACATGAATAGCTATGAAATGCTTTAAATAGTTTAATTATATTAAGTAATTTCCAGAAACCCAAATTTTTAATAAAATTTTTGAAAAGCAGATCACTGCTTTACAAACTGCATATAATCTAACAGACAACAAAGACATTTTTATGTTGTTTTAATTTGGTAACTATAAGTCCACTATAAAACTATTTGAAAGAGTAGCTTGGAGGTTTGGCATTACCTAGCCTCCAGATAAACCCTCTGGTGTAATTACAGTAGATTAATTCTATTCTTACATTTTATTATAATCTTTTCATGGGGGTAATTAGAACCTAAAATGGGAAATTCATTTAAATTACCAATTTCATTTGAACCAATTCAATCCCACTGTTGGTAAACTGAAATTTGGAATATTCAGACATTATATTTGAAAAATATAAAGTTATGATTTCAGACTGAAGATGAAGATTAGATTGATAATATTATGCTCTTGGTTTTTTACTAGGAAAAATAATTATTTTCTCTTCTGTTTTGTAGTGTTTGCTTATTTGTGAAATAAAAAGAAAACTAAAAGACTTTCCTGTTATTGATCAGACACAGAAGTGCATAAACCATTCACTATTATTTACCAAAAAGTATAATAAATCTTCTTCTCCCTACCCAAGGCTCAGGCTTATTATGTCATACAGTAGTGATAAAATATTTTATGAAGTATTGGAAGCAAAAACTTATGGCTGTTGCTGCAATTAGCATTGACTGTGCTATACATTGTGTACATTTATAGAAAGCTGAAGATAATATAAATATTGAGTTTTATATTAATATGATTTATCTTTAAATAATATTGTACTGATTTTCAGCTCTGTAAACTAGTAGATCTCCACAGATTTTAATAAAACTTACTGAATTTTTCTGTCTAAGACTCTGGTCTTTTTTCTGTGTAGTCCATAAAATTCCTTTAAAAATAAAACAAAAGAAAATATCAGAATAATGCATCACACTGTCTTTTTTATGTTTTAATCTTCATAACTTTTCATGGGTCTCTATTGTTTTCTTTTTCTATATTAATACCATTTAAAAAAAATTAAACCCATTCACCACAAAGTAAGTGTTTAGTAGTTTGCTTTTTTGACAATTAGGAAAATATACATGTCATGAAAATGTTTATAAATATTATTAAAATATATGTTTAGAATATTATAAAAATATAATACTATTTTTAATATTTTATATAAACCTAATTTATTTTTATAAACATGCTAGCTATCAATATACAAGGCAAACTGTTAACATTCATATTAGATACCATACTCCCTCTGACTGAGTCACACTCCTTTGGACTGAAATATTAAGTACCTTTGACTGTACCTTTTTTTGTTTTTTAACAAAAAATAAGCTTTTTAAAGTCATAACAGTTCAGGTTTCACTTCTGCATTTCTTATTTTCTTTTGCTATTTTTTGCCTGAATGTTCTTGATTTTTTGAATATTTTATATATGCCTAGGTTTACATTTGTAAGATCATAATATTTTGATGCTGAATGGACCTTAGCACACATCCACTGGATAGATATTAATAAGAATCATGCAGGTAACTAAAAGCAACAGTGCTTTTAAGTTACCTCTGTAACAAAGTGGTCATTTTGCTACAATTTATGTAAGTGTTTAAATAAAATAAATGTATGCCACATAATTAAAACCCATGAAAGTTAAAATCCATTCTTCTTGCAAACAGTACCTGTTGAGAAATATTGTTACCTTGAAATAAATCTTGGTTAACTTACCCACCTCAATGTCAAACTGTGTTTGAAGATGGGGGCTGTGAGAGGCTGCAGAGAAAGTATTCAGATGTAAACTTTCCCATCTGGGCACTTAAACAATTCTTTTTCTGCAAGTAGCCTACAATTTCTGTGAATAAAGGCATGAAATGTCAAAGAGTTAAAGATCAGGTTATTATTATACCACTGCAAATTCTGTAGAATAGGTATTAGAATTATCAGTAGTGTTTTGATCTTTATACTGTTACTAGAAAAATCATACTACATTAACTGATGGAAGCTATCTCTATGCCTGATTGGAATTCAATTAATAATTTCAGCCAAAATATTAGCAATAATGGAGTTTAGGATTCAAAACATGCTGATATACTTTATTTCCAAAACTCTCTAATAGATGGTGTAGAATCTCAATTTTTATACCTTACAAAAATATCAGGGTTTAAAAAAAATATTTTTCATTTTCAAGTTCACTCACACTTGAGTAAAAACTATCCAAAACTGAGAAAAAGGAGTCCAAAAATCAAACAGACTCTTTCACATTGAGTAGGAGAACATGTTTAAAATGTCTATTCTTGCATTGCTTTCTCCTTCTTTGTGGTCCAAACCCTAATAGACATGTATTTCAGTTCTCCTGGCAATTTCCTTTATTTTACAGGTCTTTAATTTTTCCTGAGCAGTGAATTTTAAATTAATCCATTGTTTACACCACTCTGTTCTGGAATGCAAACATTCACTTTCAACTTACTGCTTGTCACAAATGTTTATTCCATGCTATTTTCTTTGCTACAATCATATTGCATTTAATTCCCAAAGATTTATAGGAAGATTTCTTTTTTAAGTATTCACAAATACTGCAGTTGTAATCACACCTGATTAGTTAGTTGAGTGCCAACTACTTTATGTGGGAACAACTGTATAATGTGAGAGCAATTATATGATTAGTTTATTTCTTCTAAGCTTAAGCATTATCAAGAGACCAAAAACTTCACATTATGTTTTTCAGCAACTTTATACATTGCCACCATGTGATATTAACTATTTTACCACGTTGTTAAGCAATTGTGCTGGATTCTGAAATAGGAGTCCAATCTTTTTGGAGTGACATATTTTTTTACTAATGTGTGCTGGCCTTATGAAATATCTTATGGCTGTATGTGCTGCAAGTGGTGCAGAGCTTTCCCAGTATATCAGAGAAAGAGTTAGCTGTAGACCTGTAATGAGTATAGTCATTTTAGCAGAGCTGCAGCAAGCCAATTCCTCCTATCTTTGAGATGATTTCTTATGGTGTTGTATAAGGCTGACACTTCAATGCTGTTTCAGGATCTGAGCTAGCATCTCCCCATGACAGTGTGTCACTTCAGATAGAGGTTTAGGCTGGCTGAGAGCTGGTTAGGGGATTTCCTACACTGTGTGACATTACACAGTGTATTCATGACCATCAGTTTCATTAATATTTTATTTTGGCAGTATGCATACTGATACACACTGGTGTCAGGGAAAGTTTTAGTAAGACTTTAAAACAGATTATTGGCTTTAAGATCCCGTATAATATTCTTAAATTTTATTTTTATTTTAATTTTTTGCTGTTGTTTGTTTGTTTGTTTTCTTATTTATATATTTTTTTCTTTTTCTTTTTATTCTTTGTTACATTTACGACTCTACTTAATTAGGTAAAGCAAGGAAAAACTCCAGGTGATTGCAAAAATTAATCCCAGTAATACAATGTCACTGTGTCTGAAAGTTATAACCAAAAAATAAATTTAGCTCTAATTATGGTATGATAAAAAGATTTTCAAAAGCTACTCATGTGGGATCCTCATTATAATTGAACTCTTGGAAAAAACACAACATTTAGTTTCTGAGATGTGAGCTATTAAGAACTAGCTCAAATTTCCCAGTTTTCACTTGTAGCATTCATTTCAAAAAGGCTTTTGCATTACTGTGGATTTGTTGATTCATATTTTTCAGTTGAAAAAAAAAAACCCAACTAGTTTTCTGTTGAGCTTTAGTGGCAAGCACATACTTGAAGTACAAATCAGACTGAGAATATCTTATTGATTTGAATTAACAAGGCTTATACTATTTTCCCAGAATTTAAAAATAGTACAGAAGTGCTCTCTTGGGTGAATATAGAAACAATTTTCATACAGTAAATGTTACAACCACCAGTCATGTGTTGGCCTGCTTTCAGTCCCGTTGTTTTCCATCTATGTTGCTGACATTAACAATTTCTTTAGATGTAACTGAACAAATTTTCATGAATGGGGAAGGAAATTTACCTTATGCTTGTAGCAGTGCAATCACCAAAAAAAAGATGAAACATCCAGAAGACAAATCCTGTGGAAATGGAAAATTAAAAATATGAAAAATTAGGCTCTTTAGAATACTGTTTGGTAATCTTTACCTCACTAACAACTTTGAAACATTTTGACAGCTACGTTGTAAGAAGTAGGTACAAACCTACTCAAGGCTCAATGAAAATGGACACCAAAAGCTAAGGAAAATGCAGTTATCTTTTGCAATTTCCAGCAGGAATAACATAATTTTGCCCAATATATGAATAACTCTTAAATTAATATAGTAGAAAATAACACAGTAACAATGGTTCCAATGAATAGTAATGATTCATCTTAGGTTTTGGCTAGTCTGTACATTTGTAGTAATCTATTTATGCATTGTGGGGGTTTTTTTTGGGGTTTTTTTTTTGGTTTTTTTTTTTTTTTTTTGCTTTATTTGTATCAACTTTGGTGACAGTAAATGGATTTAAAAACATAAATTATAGTAGTGGTTCCTCTACTCCATTTCTGAGGTCCAAAATTTATATTTAAGAATTAAGAGTTATTAGTCCTAGAAGTTAATTATGAGGTATGAAAGGAAATACCTACAACAATTTTAAGGTAATAATCTAAGAAGACAAATATTTTCTTGACTACATTTTTTTTTTTATATTCTTCCAAGAAAAAAGGAAAGGATACTTAGAACTGTTGCTTATTGAGAGTCAAGGGGACAAGAGTGATGAGTGGAATTTCTCAGAAGTCTGTATCAGGCCCAGAGCTATTTAACCTCTTTGTTACTGGCGTGGACAGTGGGACTGAGTGCAGCCTCATCAAGTTTGCTGGCACCACCAAGCTGTGTCCTATTTCTGTATGTTCTATCTTCTCTATTCCAGGACAGAAACAAACCAAGCATGCACCAGTCACTTCAGCTTTTCCAGCTAGAGCTGAAATTCAGCAGGGTCTTGTCACTTGTTTTATCAATAGTCAACAGAAATTAATGTTAATATTGACATTTGATAATTGACATTGTGAGAAAAAAAATCAAACATCATTAAGTTTATATCTGTGCCCTTTTTTTGCAGTATGAAGGTATGCAATTGTTTAACACAATTGAAAAAAAAACAAAACAAAAAACAGAAAGGAGGAAATAAAATCCACCAAACATCCCAAAGCCCATAGGTTTTGTATAAAAGCTTTGGCCATGACAAATATTCACACACATAAAGTTTTCTTTAATTTACATCAGCCATTAATGAGAATAATTCAGTAGGCAAAGAAATTATACTGATGCTGGGCTAAATAAACAAAAAAAATCTTATGTCAGTAACACCTACACATTGTATTAGCTGAAGACAGGCAGCAGACTTGGTATGCATTTAATAAATAAATGGTCTTGTCTTTATATGCTATCACATTTCTTGGGAAGTAGAGATAAGACAGAGCATGAAAAACTTTAATGCAAGTATGTGACCAGTCTGGTTTGCAATAAAGGACATAAAGAAATAGTATTTCATTGTACCTTGTGTTTCATTGAATCTTCTCATTGTAACTTTAATGCAAAAATCTATAAATAATAAAAAACCTACAGGACGTGTACTGTACTTGATCTCAAATTGAGAGATATTGCCACCACTACAGAAGATTGTCAAAAGACAGTGGTCTCCAGCTACCAAACAATGTAAACACTGAGGTGAAGCCAAGAAATTTATTTTCTAACATCGATCTTATGACAAATTTCTATTGCAATGACTTTATTTCTAATACACCAAATAATAGATGCATATATTATAACTTTATGTGATGGATGTTGATGCTGTAAATTGACAGTGACTTGCACTTCTATCATTGCCCTTCTATGTATGCATTGGCTACAACGAGGTACCTCGTTCCTTTCATGCATTGAAAGACAGATGTACCAGTAGAAGCAACATTTTATTGTTATTATTATCTCTTGTTTTGACAACTCATAGACTTTTTTTTTCCATTATCTAAAGTAAAATTCCTAATTAAATGTCTGTTTAAAAGTTTAAGGGCATAGATTAATCACCTACCTCTTTCAAGATAGTTTCTATCTTCATAAGCTGTTTAATAATGGAACATAGTGTGAGAATGTGAGAAAACCAGAAAAGAAAATGTATGTTTTTTGACCAAGTAAGCCAAAAATGAGAAGAGGAAAGACAACTAACTTGGTAGGCTCCAAATAAACTCATTGCATGTGTTCTTTTGTACAGGATTACTGTTAGGGAAGAACTTTATTCCCTTGTATTACCAGACTACAGGAATATCGGGCTGTGATTTGGAGTAAAACAATTCCTCTTTGACTGCAGATTCTGAGGCTAGTGTGAACTGGAATAAAATGTACTCACCATTTGTTTAATCTCAGTATAATTCTCACTGATTTCAGTGAAATTTTGCATTTTATGAAAGGAAACCAAACCACCAGAATTGGTGGTGGGGGAGGACAGAGTATGTCAAGTTTTGCATCAGTTTTAATCCTTCAGACTACCATGCAATGAAATAGGAAGTGATGTCAAAATGTCGGATGACATCAATTTTTAACAGATGATTTTTAAGAAAAATATTGTATTTTTTATAAAATACATATTCCATTTTAAGGAGTAGAAATTCAGGACACACAATACTCAACTAGTATGGAAATCTTGAGAGTAATGAGAATTGCATTAAACACATTTTTCAGTTTTTAATGGCACTTAAACCAGTATCCCATCTTCTCATGGGTGCTAATTAATTTATGATCACAATATTCTGTAAAGATAAACTCTTGCACACATTTAATACAAGTGTGCATCACATCAGTTATTAATATCACTTAACTTCATCCATCCTAATACAATGGCTAAGATAAAACTTTGAATACAGAAATAAGTACCAGCAGCGGCACAGCAGCTACTGGTACTATTATACAACTTAAACATGTTATATCCTCTCAGTGAGCATTCCAGAAGTGTAGACTGAGTATCTTGACACATGACTTCTGACAAATCTCATCATGGAAATCCCTTCCACAGGCTTCAAAGGAAACATCATTCAATTTTTGGACATTGTAATTACCCAGAAAAAGAGAGAGTTTTTACCGGATTGCATATAAGTATACACAACCTTTTTTCCATCTCGGTAGATACAAATAGTGACTGTTTTCTACCAAACAATCTCCTAAACCAAAAAAAGAAAATGTTTTTTGTTTCCTCCTCTTCTTGTCTCTGTGGGGAACCCTTAGTGTTAGGTCTTAGTCCCTATGGTGGACAGAAATCGATCAACTTTTTTAGGCTCTATGCAATCCTAATGCTTTATGAATGGTTTACTTAATGGACATCATAAAGAATGGCAGCAAGACATAATCTTTTGACTGGTGTATGTAATGTATAGTATGAATGTAGTGAATTTCTTTATGGGGCATCTAATTGTTTATTTCCTGGTCTTGCTGCTTACGATTGAATATGTTGACTACCTCAAAGGCACCTAAAGCCAGTACCATAACCTGACCAAAAGAATTATTAAGAAATAAAGGCATATTCAAAGGAATCATATTGAAGTCTTTCAGAATACAAAAAACCCACAATGACTTCAGCAGCAGTCATCTATGTAGAATAGTTGCTTGTCAGGAATCAAAGAATCTTTTCTGGCCCAAAATAATTTTTTCCCTGGCTATAGCAGTGGATGTTAAAAGCTCAGTGTTTCCTACTTGTGTCATTTCCTGTTCATTTTAGTAGTAGTATTTCTTATAGTTACACTCAGAACTACCATAATAAATATAACTATTTTGAGCAGTAGGTAGTTTGCACTTCTTCAAATAGTGCACACACATATTATTGCATCTATAGCCAAGAAGAATGTTTTAATAGATTACTTGTAATTGAGTCTAGAATATTTGTTACCATAAACATCTGTAAGCCTTTGTAGATGCTGACTGGAAGATGTGTGCCACACATGAGACACCTTAAACATAGAGAACATGCAGATAAAATTGTCTTATATGCAGAGAGCAGAGGATGGAACAAGTAAACTTTTGTGCTGAGGTTTGGAAGGAAATGCATGGTAGGAAAGTTGATGTGAGTGACATGGTAGGACTGGAAGACACAGTCTGGGGATTCAAAGGTGAAAGGAAATTGGGGATCAGAAGCCAAATTAGTTTGTGCAAAATGGCATGGATGGGGACACTCTTAGATTTCTACAGATCTGAGGAACTGAATCTGTGTGTTAACAAAGTCGGTGATAACAACCACCATTGCATTCAGTGGATGCAGGAATAAGTGCCATGAGAAGGAGCAAAATCTCTTCAATCACTTCAACTAGCAGAGACCAGGTAGGTATTGACACTGAGACCTGTTCTATCCTTGAAAGCCATAAATTTAAAAGCAAAAGTTCAGAGTTTGCTCCATAGTTTATCTGCTGCAGCAGGTCCCACCTCTCTCCTGAAAAATACACTGAACAAAACAATGACCAGCATACTAATATTTTAGAGGAAATATTGCTCTTGAATAGCCACATATTTGTAGACAAGCTTGGGGTTTTTTACTCAGTACTACTCAGCCTATATGCTATTGTATTTTGCTACTGCAAATTTCACTATCAGTAAATTAACTTTTAGAATTTGATATGGAAATCCCATGAAAGAGCGCAAAAAAGAAATTCATGTAAGTTGACTTTTCATACTGGAGTTCTATTTCAAGTTCCAAATGTAGCTCTGAAATGTATTTAACTAAATGTATATTGACCATTGCTCACTTTAGAACCAAAAGTTTAAAAGGAATGTGTGAAATTCTAAAACAAAAATATCACAATATTCTAGTGCAGTATAATAATTAATATACCGTTCAATGTGCAATCTAAAACTGTAGATATGACAAACATCAGAGAAAGGAAGGAATAACATAGAGATGTAAATACTTAAGTCTGCCTTGTCTGATTATTTCTCTGGTTTTGTTTTGGCTTAAGAATATTTCATAAACTGATGCATAAAAATGTATGCAAACAACAAGGCTACTGTAATAACTGATTTATTTCACAAAAACTCATAATTTTCAAATATTCAGAGGGCTTTACTTACATTTTAAATTGACATATTGAAGATGGACATCAGCTATGACTGGGTATGCTGAGTGTTTGAACTAGACTGGAAATGTAAGATGCTGACTCTGTAAAAGGACTTTGCTATGACATAAATCTGATAGTAAGTGCAATAAAAATACAAGTTGATTTCAAATGTAATTTATAATTTAAAGGAGCAGAATGAGCAATGAATTCCAAATCTTTATTTTAAATCCAAAGTTACATTAATTGCCAGTTAACTATTTTTACCGGAATAATTTATTGCATTTGAAAGACTGTGTGTGACTGAATATCTTACCATTAGGCACACAAAAATCATAGTTTTAGATATGATTACCACTCAACACAGGTTTGGACTACTGATTTTCATTAATATCTCTTAATGGTAAGTGAGGTTGAAAGAGTAAATGATTTTCAGTTAAATAGCTGAAATTAATTATAAAAGGTCTTTCTGAATTATAAAAAAAAGTCTTTTTTTTTTTTTTCCCTGCATTAACTCTCCACATGGAATCTTGCTTATCACCCATACTAGTTATTCAGAGTTAGTTACGAGAGAGCAGGAAAAGAAATAGCATACTAATTCTGAATAATTATGATGTTGCTCTTATTTTGTATACAGAACCCTCAGACAAATTTAGATAAAGTTTTCATCATGTTTTAAGATTACTT
Source organism: Erithacus rubecula (assembly GCF_903797595.1). Taxonomy (NCBI): domain Eukaryota; kingdom Metazoa; phylum Chordata; class Aves; order Passeriformes; family Muscicapidae; genus Erithacus; species Erithacus rubecula. The sequence goes on from NC_136658.1 coordinate 64,497,936, forward strand.
TTCTCTTAAAAACCATGTATCAATTTTGAGCATAAGGACTTTTGATGACAGAACAGAATAGTGAATACTGGGATATCAAGCCAATTCTATTATTTATGTTACAGTTTTTCACATTTTTGTGAATGAGCAGATACAACTGGCAGAGCTAGTCAGCACTTCTTTTCCCCCTATCCTGTTTAGGTGAGGATCTGGATCTTCAAGCTAAAGGATGTCTCCTATGTTCTTCTTGTCAGATAAATTAGTATTTCAACTTATATAATATATGAAGTGATGAAGTTCTGTCATGAAGAAATGGTAATTCAAAATGCCCTCTCCCATACTAGTGAGACAATTTTTGTACAAGTTGAGAAACCCAAAACTTAAAAAGAACTTCTCAGCTGAATCAAAGGCAAAAAATCAGCTTATATTGCCTCATATCTCTGTAAAGCATCTTGTAGTGCACCCTGTACACAGTCTGAGTTGTTGGACAATAGAAGCAGACCAACACAATAATTTCTTCCTTCAGCTCTGTGAATTCAATTTTGGAGTAGGATCAGAGAAATCCAGCTTAAACAAATTGAATTTATTGAATTCAATTGGAATTAGAAAATAGTTTAAAGTTTGTACACACAACAGCAATTTCTACACATATTTGAAGTCTGGCATTGGTAGACCTTGCCTGCCCTCTCCATTTATTTTTTTCCTCTTTCTGAAATGTCAAAAAGCAGCTGTTGGAAAGGCCTATGACTTAAGCATGCTCACGAAAGTAGTCTCAAATTAAAGTATATTTCCTTTGCAGTTGTAGCTGAAAATAATATTTGTTCTTTTTTGTTTGTTCTTTGACATTCTACAATGCTGCATATTAGTAGTAGTAGTTTTTTATTATTAATAAATATAAATAAATAATAAATATTATTTATCCCCAAAGCATTCATAGCTACATTTTTTTTCAAAGACCTTTTATAGCTCATAGTGTACTAATGAAACAAAAATGTGACCCCCCATAAGAAAGTAAAAAACAAGAAAATTCTACTGTTCTTTTCCATGAGAAAAAGGTTTATTTCACAAAAAACCCCAGAATAAAACAGTGCTTTCCTTGCATGTACTCTATCCATCATTGTATAGTAGTACAAGTACATATAGCTATCCAAAATATCAGTATTGTACTAGTTTTAATTAATGTTCTTGTTAAACAAAGCATCAAACAATAGCTCTTTTACTTCACAAGCATTAGATTGCTTTCAAAGGGAATTACTAGGGTACTCATAATTTAAAGGTGAATTCACAGTTTACAGTGTATTAGTACAACTATTGACTGTGAGCATGGGTTTTTTTCTTGTTCTGTAATGCAAATCTTTCTTCTCTTGGGCTGCATTTTGTTTTAATTATTAAAAAATAAAGGTTACTCAACATAGGCTTTCTCATAAAACAAATAACATTGCAACCTTTGGATAACTCTTTGTGTCCTTAGTGGGGTTTCATTTCCTTTGAAGTCCATTCAGTTCCAGTTTTGCTGCTGACAGCTAAAACATGGTACCACTCTGATCAGAACATATTACCAGCCGACCTTTCATATTCTGTTCTCCTTATTATCCTGCTACTTGTCATCATGTTTTTCCCACATCCTTTTCACAGTTTCCTATTCTGTGTGCGGCTACGCGCGTTGTTACCTCACCGTGCCTCATTCAGCAGCCCAGCTGCAATAGTTTGGCCCTCAAAGGGAAAATAATCGTAGTAACATTTATGTCCATTTGGTTAAGCCATTTACTATTATGTTTTGTGGTTTAGAGAAGAGATGAAAGCCAGGGAAAAATAGTATTAAGATGGAATAGACAAAATGTCCATGTGCTGTGACAGGCCTTCAAAGGAAGGCTACAAACCAATTTTGCTGATTATAGTGTACTCCAAATGTCATTATGGAACACCTCTAATCACTAAATACAGTACCTTACACCTATCAAAATGATAAAAAATATCAAATATTATAAGATTAGATAAAAGCACAGCAAGCAAAAGTACAGTATTTTATTAGGTTTATTAAGTTTACCTATACTATAAGCTTAAAAAAAGTCTTTTCATAAAAGCATATTAGTTTTCCATTCCCATTTTCCCTTTCGCTACAAGGAACAATATCTCTTTGGAGAAAGACATGAAAGAATGATTACTCCTGGCAGTGCACTGGCACATCCCATATCATAGTGCTTGGTCCAGTCCAGTGCATGCAAGAAAAAGTAAGTGGAAAGAAATCCAGGATTGTGTGTGTTCAAATATGTATGGGTAATTAAAGGGCACCAATATGACTTGTACTTAGAAATCTCACAAAAGGCAATAATCTGTTGCTATCATGCAGCTATAAACCTATATTTCAATAAAATAAAACTATCTTTAATAGATCTTTATTATAGAAGAAATCAGAGGGAAAGTAATATCTACCCACTGTTCCCTAAAATTGAGAATGTCCCACAAAATTGTAATCCATGTTCATTACCCATAAATGCTGGAGTTCTGTATACTGCAGGACTTGGGATTGAAAACAGAAGGTTGCAGTAAGTAGAGGTGTGTTTTTTGTCACAGATATGTGTCTAATCATGTTTGTGACTCCCTCCTGGACTTGCCCTAGCAGGTTCACATCCTTCTTATCTTGGGAGTCCCCAGAGCTGAATGCAGTAATTCAGGTGGGATTCCATGAAAGCTCATCTCCCCTTACCTGATGGTCTTGTTCTTTTGGATGAAGCCCAGGATATTTTTGGCTCTCCAGGCTTTGAGCACAGATTGTCAACTCTTTTTGAGTTTCTTGTGCACCAACAAACCTGAGTTCTTCTCAGGACTACTCTCAATCCATTTCTCTGCTATCAAAAGACATTAAGTTATAATTAGAAAGGTTACTCAGTATCTAGAAGTTCTCAGGGATGCTGAAGCTACTAAAATGATAGTACTCAGAGTATGCTGTGATTTTTCTATGGTGTACTTTAACACATGAAAGAATAGCAACAGTGGTTGGACCAGACAATAGTTTTGTTGAAGAAACAAGGGCATGACCAGGAGATTTTTAGACCAGTTTTTTTAATTTCCTAGCCCTAAGGAAAGGTTTTTGATAGGCAATTTTAATTGCAAGTCCAGATTTTAGTATGTGTCTTTTCTGGTTAAATATCTATGTGTACAAATAACTTCCTTGTGCTATATGCAGAAACAAGAGGAGATAGAGGAGATAAAGGTTAGTCTTATGCATAGAAACTACTTGAAAAAGTATCCTTTTTTTTTTTTTTTTTTTTTTTTTTTTTTTTTTTTTTTTTTTTTTTGCATTGTGGTCCTAGCAATGATTTCAAACAGGTAAATATTATTTACTTATGCTTGATATGCAGATATGTAATACAGCTAATATGTTAATACCAGTCTTAAGATCTTTATACTGTAAAAATTAGAGGAATAAATACCATAAGGAAATAAGTACAATGCCCCTTGCCTCGCCTCACCTCACCTCACCTGCACTTTGCCTTGCCTTAGTTTGTATCTATACAAGGTTTTCCTTTATGCTGGTTTTCTGGGAATAAAAACGTCCAGTAAAGCAGAAGCAAGCAAGCACCTCACATCCCTTTAAAGATAAGAATGAAGATTTTTGAGTGGACTCAGATAATTATATCAGCAACCACCCATTTTGCTTTTGCTTGAAATAATTTTAACAGAACTGAGTGTTTACAGCAATCCAGTAAGTCTCACAGCTACCACCTGTGAACATGCCCCTGGGAACAAAAGCAATATTGTTTTTAAATGAGTTCAGTGGGCTGCAGGTCATGCTAAATATCAATAGAAACTTGTTGGAATTTGTTCTCAACCTTGCAAGAATGCTCAGCGCATAGTAGAAGTGAGTTCCATCTTCCAGTTTGGAAATACAAGGTATTAAGTAAATAATACCATGGTGTTATTTGGCCTATTAAGAGCTAAAGGCAAGTACAGCAAAAATTTGCTTGGAGTGCAAAGATCCAAGATTTCAGCATTTTTTTCTTTTTTTCTTTTTTTTTCTTTTTTTTTTTTTTTTTTTTTTTTTAACTTTATTATCTACATCTTTCTAGTTAGTAAAGAATTAATGGCAATTAGAGAAAAGAGGTTTATCTCCATAGGTTTTCTGGTAAGATTAGTGCTCTCCAATCTACTCCATGTGGTTTTGCACAAAGTGTGCTATCCATTCTAAGAAATCCTATCATTTGTGTCAGAAGTGTAGCATTTCAGAAATATGCCTTCCTGCTCTGTAGTCTCTATGAAAGCATGGTCATTCAAACAAATTCCCTGCTTAATCAATAAGATTATATCAAAATAAAAGCTAAATTAAACATTATAAAGAGTTGCAACAAGATATTTAAAAAAATAAATAAATGTATGCAGTTTTCCCCATCTTTAAAGGATGACTTTAAAGGAAGCAGGAGTTGTCAGTCTTCCAAAATCACTTCTAGTTTCCTTGCTATCCATTTGCAAAGGTTTTATTTCTTCATAGAATCAAAGAACATGATATTATAAAATGTGCATCTTGTGGCCTGAATTCAAAAAATACTTATTCTTCTGCATACTTCCGAGAATATGAGGAGAGCTGACATCAACATGCCATTGACCATGCAAGAATCAGAATAGTTTAGGATGCAAAAGACCTCTAAAATTATTGAGTCAGCTGTAAACCTAACACTGCCAAGTCCTTCTACAAGCCATATCCCTAAATGCCATGTCTACACATCTTCTAAATACCTTCAGCAATGGTGAGTCCACCACTGCCCTGAGCAGACTGTCTTGGGCTTGACAACCCTTTCAATGAAGAAATGATTCTCCACGTTTCTGTGGCATGTTTTGACCTTGGGCTTCATCATAACTCATTAAAGGTGTTCAGCAAGAAATACCAAGAAATATATTTTGTGTGTGAATGCAATGAAGATGGGAATCACACCTAGAGTGCCGTGTCCTGTTCCTGGGTTCCTCAGAGAGACATGGACATACTGGATGCAGCCCAAAGAAGGGCCACGAGGATGGTTAAGGGTTTGAAACAGCTGACTTATAGGAAGGCAGATGGTACTAGAACTGTTGAACCTGGAAGAGAGCAGGTTAACAAGGATGTCATCCACATGGATACCTTCAGGTAGTGTGCAAGGATTGAGCCAGGCTCTTTACAGGACCAGAGGCACTCAGCACAGACTGAAAATCAGGAAACATTGTGAAGGTTGCTGATCACTGGCATAGGGTGTCCAGAGAGGCTGAACAATCTCACACCTTGGAAATATACAAATCCTGTTTAGACACTGTCCTGAGTATTCAGTTCTGTTTGAGTATAGGAGTTGGAGCAGACGATCTCCAGAAGTATCTTCAAACCTCAAACACTCTCTGTGAAAGTATTAAATCTAGCTTCTTCCCTCCTGCATTGAGGAAGACATCCATTATTTTCCCTTATGTCATTTTAGTGTTTAGCACTAAAATTTTGTGCTCTGTAAATCCTTACAGATATGGTCCTAGCAGATCCGAAAAACAGGACTGTGTAACATGCATCAGATTTGGGGACATAAAAGTAAAGCATTCAAATGTGACTTACTCTTTAATGTAAAACATTATATTATTGAATTAGAAAATGTCTGCCCCAATGAAAAATGTTTCTTGATGAGAAATTTTTGAAGTAAACCTCCCCCATCTGTGTAAGATTTGAAATAATGTACCCACTTCAGTGAAATCTCTAATTATATAGTATGAATTCCTTCATCAAAAAGCCAAGCAATTAATCAAGTCTATTATGAACTCTTCAAGCCACTCCAGCTGTATGTGAAGGAGGTGTGAAAAATTAAAGTTCAGTAATCTAAAAAAAATACTCCAGCTTTATTTCTTTCTTTGTTGGCTGTGAGTAGTTCTGGAGGATTCACAGTAGTATTCACTCTGTGGGTGATTTTTGAGATGGATTTTCTGTTCTAAACAGAAATTGCATTCTAAAATTAAAACACAGGTTGGATTTCACATTTTCTGTGCCAAGAATTTTCTGAATCAGACATACTAAGTAAACTCCAGTGACTTTCTGAGTCACTTGCGTTTTTAGTATTTTTTATAATTAAAGTTTTTTGAGAGACACAGTTCTAGGCAGCTGCACTAGACTAACTAGCAGGTGCTCATGCCTCCACTTGAATTAGTTTCTGTCCTACTGTGATAGCTATCTGGGCTGGAGCAAAAATAGCATCTTTGAGTGAACATGAGACAGATGATGATCTTTTATGATCCCTCTACCAAAGAATACATAATCTCAATCAAACCAATGCATCAGTTTGTGTAGTAGAGAAAGAAGAAAGCTGACATGTTGGAGAATACTCAAAATATGCTTACCTGTGGGAACTAAATATTTTAGTTTAAAGTGTCCTGTTGTTTCTTTATATAGACATGTAGTATACATAGACATAAAGTTCCATGGTCTTAACCTGCCATAACAACTTTGGAAAATACTTCAAATATTTGAAGGAAAGCAGATAAGGTAGCAATAAAAATAATATCCTGAAATGCAAACAACAAATAAAGTGTCAATAGACAAGGTAATGATCTGAGGAAAAGCATTTGAGTAACCAGAATGAAACAGGAATGAGGGGAAAATGAAAAAGACAAAGAGCACTTTGGAGTGCATTATCTAAATAAGAATATAAAAAATGTAGCACTGATCAACTGAGTCTGAGAAATAAAGAAGGACATAAAAGGATGAGTGGAAGAGAGAAATGAATTTTAGAAGAATATTTAGACAAAGGTTAGGGAAAATTACTAACAGCAAAACTAAGATCTGAAGAGGTGGAACACCAAAATTAAAAGATAGTATATTCTGAATAGGAGAAAAAAAAGTACATGAAGCAGATGAAAGTTAAGAAAAAGTTTTATAGAGAAAACAGCACAGGAAAAAAAAAGGGAATAAGAAACATGGATGGGAATAATTGTGAGAAAAATATGACAATATTTCATTCAATACAAAAATTGAGAAAAATAGGACTATAAATTAGGAAAATGTTTAATATAACCTCTGCATAATCTATTATTTTATTGAAGGCATTCACCTTTTCATCCAGAATGAGAGCATCTGATCATCTCTTTTGCTTGAAGTCTCATATCCCCAAGCCATCAAATGACATTTGATACTTAGGATCTGGTAAATATGTTTCTCATCATTATCTCTGACTTCTGTTTTGTCTTTCTCAACAAATTTGTTGACCTAGATTGCAAGGAAAAAATTTCGCACAATTGTGTGAGCTTTTCTTTCTTTCTTTCTTTCTTTCTTTCTTTCTTTCTTTCTTTCTTTCTTTCTTTCTTTCTTTCTTTCTTTCTTTCTTTCTTTCTTTCTTTCTTTCTTTCTTTCTTTCTTTCTTTCTTTCTTTCTTTCTTTCTTTCTTTCTTTCTTTCTTTCTTTCTTTCTTTCTTTCTTTCTTTCTTTCTTTCTTTTTCTTTCTTTCTTTCTTTCTTTCTTTCTTTCTTTCTTTCTTTCTTTCCTTCTTTCCTTCTTTCCTTCTTTCCTTCTTTCTTTCTTCAATAAAATTGGTTCTTTCATCTGCTCATGAAACTGATGATAATTCAAGCTTTTCTCTGAACATGATCACTTTACTTTATTTTTGGGACTTTTGTTGAAAAAGAGAATCCCATAATCATTGTTATTCTATTTATTATTAAAAACAAATATTTTCTATACACTAAATATGTTGTATATAAACTCTTCCATTTCATCTTTCCTTCATGTATTAGACAACTTTATAATAAATTGACTAATTAGAGGAAACCAAAAGCATGAACTCATATTTCAAGCATCAGACAATTCATCACTGCTGATGGATGTTTCTTCAAACTGCTTTTAAAGTCTTCCACTGAGGAAAACACAACTTCCACAGGAACATACAGACTAAATTTAGTATATAAACATGAAAATAAGTTGGCTGAAGAATTTTATTTTGGGATTGTCTGCCCTCAGCAGTTTTGGAGTACTTTGTTACTTGTTGCAACAGCGATTTAAGTATGTAAACATTCAGGTGCCAAATTTGCAAGTCTGAATGTTGTCAAAGTTTTAGAAAATATATCACAATGAAAAACTAAGGCTCCCTTGAGTCATCTAAATTTTGGCATACATAACTGAAACATTAAAAATTGCCTATCATTTTGAATTAGTATTGGCAAAATTTAAAATGCATCCCTCAATAAGCAGAAAACAAATAAACAAACAAATTAAAATATCTTCCAGGAGCAAATGGTTATTTATGAGAAAGCTTCTGCCAGTAGAATAATTTCTCTACTCAGTGAAAACTCTAGTTATTAACTGTACATCATATGCACATGGAAAATACACACAATTAATCAAGCCTGTTTCTATAACCTTAAACTGTTCCAGCGGCACGTGACGGAGTATCACTACATATAACACTAAAATATTTGTGCCTAACCAAACTCTTTCTTCCAGCAATTCCAGTTTCTATCTTCTTTTATTAAGTCCTAAACCTGAGAACAGATTATACCCTTCCTGTCCATATCAGATTTCTACAGATATGAATATGGTTCAGCATGTCCTGTCTTGATTTTCTAAGGAAAATGATGCCAGTCCTTTCCATCTTTTTTTGTACCTCATGTTTTCTAGATCATTCCTGTGCTTTTTTAGGGGATATTATTTTCTTTATATCTCATAAAATATGATGCTTAAAATGTTATTTTTATGTTTTACATGATAAAACACTGTTCATACCTCCTAAGAGATGTTCTAGAATGTTTGCCTCTTTCTGTTAATCAAAAGTCTAGTTTGTGAATAGAGAATTATTCTGCCTAAACCTATAAAATGTAGATGTCCCTACTTAATTTTATCCCTATGTGGAAACTTCTGGCAATCTTTTACTCTAAAAAAAAAAATAGTGGGTGCTTCAAGCAACATACTCTACACTAACACCTCTTGGTCTCTTTGGAAAAAAAAAAATTGTCACATTAGATTTGATGGTGCATTTTTTTTTTTTCTTTATTCTTAGATATAGACACTTAGTCATGCTAGTATATATTTATAAAGTATTGTGTATATCTCAGTTAGATACCTAAACACTATATTCAGTCAATGGAAAGTAACATATTAACAGAGTGAATCATAAAAGTGTTTTGATGTCTACCTTACATTATGACTATTTTTTTTCCTTTTTTCTTTAAAAAGGAGTCTTTATTATTAGCTCTGTATCACAGATGTCTACACTTCTTCTGATCAAATCCTTTATTTTTCCATCATTTCCTATTTCTACCCCACCTCCTGGATGAGCATGCTCAGATGGTGTCAGGGGAGAGAATATTTCTTCTCTGTTCTGGGATTTCACATGATCCAAAAAGATTCTGTCAGGCAAATAAGAAGGTATGTATTTTCTTGTCACCCTTTCACTAACATTTACAGAATCCATCCAGTAAACTTGAAGCAAATGAATAAAATGGGTAGATAGTTTGCCACAGTGCTCTTCACTAGAAATGACTACTACCTACTTATTGCATTTTTTTCCCATTTGAAATATGAGAACTAAATGGGAACAAAATAAAATAAATTCAGAAATTCATTCATTTTAACTAAAATAGTGAAATTGGAGGAGAGTATCAAACAAAAATTATAATAGTGACTTCAGAGTCATAAGTGCTTACTTTTGCAGCACAGTAAATTATTTTATTCCTTTGAGTTTGGACCCTAACAATAGCATTCAAGAAGATTCCACTGGTTTCTAGAATGCATCATCTGTGGTGATGATGTTCTTTCACTGGCAATCACAGGATTTAAACAACTCTCATTAATTTTATGATGACTTAAGCATGTTGGTTTATACCAGAGGAACAATAAGAATAAAATCTGCTTTTTCTTTCTGTCAGGGTATGCTTGTTACAGTGTCTTTTGAAACAAAGTGAAACCTGACAATATTAAATAAATAATTGAAAATAATAAGGAATAGACAACACCACCCAAATTGTTCTAGCAGTATAGAATATTCTGTAAACATAAAGTTTCATTTCTCCTTTGCTGCTTTATCATGTAAAAGGGTTGACACAGGAAAGACAAGCAGTTTTGAGACATTTTTAGGCTGCAGACTATTATGTTTTGCACTGCACAGGCAGGTCAGTCTAATCTAATGAAATTCCATTTACAATTAGCTTGTTTAACAAAAAAAACCCAACAAACAAACAAACAAAGTGAACCAAAAAGAACCCGAACCTGTAGGTATAATCTCTGGCTTCTTAGAATCAGTTCAGGATCAATGTTCTGCAGAAATTATCAAAATAATTGTTGATGGCAGTACTTGGATTCTTCAGAAATATAAAAAGGATCCAAAAAATGCTGTTCAATCACCCAAAATTATAAAAACTGAACTCTTGAGATAATTGATCACAAGGAAGATTGAATTTGAAGCGTACAGAATCCAGAGGAAGAGATGTTCTCAAGAAAATGTAAATTAAAATACTTGAGCAGCATCCATTATCAGCCAGAAAATGTTATAAATATATCTTACTCAATATAATTGATAGTACAAAGTTCAGCACTCAATCAAGTTTTGAGAAGTGTCCCTAAAATTATGGAAAATCTTAACACATTCATAGCTCCAAACATGTCTGAAATGCAAGTTCAAAATGTGCTTCAGGTGTACAGTTCCTATTTCAAACATGAGTAGCTGATTACTCAGCTTCATTCACTGCAAGTTAGCTGTCAAAAAGAAAGATTGTTGAAGTCAGTTCAGAAATATCTTCCTTCTCTCAGCCAGATTGAATGTCAGCTGTTTTCCAAAGCAATGAAATTAATAAAAAATACTCCATGATAAAGGCAAGCAATGCAGCAAGCTCAGATGTCTGCTCATTCACAAATCACTCAGTATCAAAGAGACAAATAAGGGTCTCTGTCACTGGGTGTCTACAGTCCAGCTGAACACTCATGCATGATTTGTACTTACCTCACTTGATTGGTTAGTTGCCAAGAGCTCCCTAAAAACTTTGTGCAGAACATGTTTCCCAATACGTTAGTTCTTGGTAAAGCTAGTTATAACAAATTAACAGCAAACACTCTTTTGTACTGAACGTAATTGCATTCAATTATTAAATTAAGTTATTTAATGTAATGTCAGTCTAGCATCTGAAGTAATTAGCAATGTTCAAATTATTATGGAACTTGCTTATGCTACTAGATGTGTTGTGTTAAAGATTGTAATTTTCAGCCTTTGACAGAAACACCAGTAATTTTGACTCTATTATTTAATTTCTTGGATATATCAGTGAGGAAAGAAGTTTTGAGAAAAACTTCATAGGACACCACTGTTACAGCCCTTCAAATATATTTTGTTTCCTGATTTCTTGTAAAACCTATTATTGTCTCTGATACCTTAGTATTCCTATTTTTTTTTTTTCTTTCTTAAACAAATGTATGGGACAGAGATTTCTTTTTCATAGTTTAGAATTCAAAGCATTCTTCTATTTCTTCTCTGGTTTTTGAATCAGAATTTCTCAGCAGCTGCTGTTTGCTGTTTTATATCTGTTTATTCTGATAATTTATCTTCCTACTATGTTTTCTTCCTTTTGCTTTGTCCTTTTTAAAATTTGTTTTCTTCATTCAAATATTTTTCTGGTAATGTTGTTCCACAGTTTTTTCCTCAGATCAAAATGTCATCTCTGCAGACATCAGTAACCTATATGACATCAGAAATGTGTTGCATTTTTTTGTAAAAGCCTTTGTGCACAGAACACAACCCAAATGGCAGTTTGAGAAATGGTGTTTCCCAAAGGGGCTGTTGAACGTGCACAAATATATCCTGTTTTTCTAAGGGCAGCTAGCATAACCCTGGTGATATATGAAGCATAAAAAATAAACAAACTTGCCATCACCCATCACCTCCTGAATACCTCCCCTTCAAAACAAGAAGAAAATATTAGTAAGTTAATTTGGGGGGTGGAGGGGTGTGTTTAAAAGCTGATAAGTCTCTCAAAAATGTAAATTCTTACAATCTTCCTACTATGACCAGTGATAATATGCACTCTAGTAGTTTGATATACAGTGATTTCCAGAATAATATTCTCATTCTAACCTTACACAGAGGAACTGTGGCATTGAAATGAAAGATATTTAGGCTTCTTCACTAATTTTCTTGATTTTTGTGTTTCTCAAGTTTTAGAAGACCAATTCAGAGACTTTTTCATGCATGATGCTACCTGCCTTTTGTGATAAATTTACTCTTGATTAAGCACAGATGATAAGAATCTTTTATTCCAAAACAAAGAGTATTTTAATAAAAAAATCATCTAATATTGTCACATTGTCATACATACATATTTGCTCATCTGTGTAATTCATAGTAAAATGAAGTTAATAATTGTCAGTTCTTTCTCCTCCTCCCTGGCCATTCTGTCTATCACTGGTGGTACACAGGCATCATTTTTCCCTTGGATTTCCACCGCAATATTAAGAATGTTTGATTTACTTTGGTCAATAGCACATTCATCTTCTTCCTGTAGCTCAAATGAAAAATTTCTCTAAGCTAATTGAACTGCTATGTTATGAGATTGCTGGTCTTTGCAAGTGTGTCATATTAAACTAATAAATCCTTATGCTTATGTTGTGCTTCACAATGTTTGGTTTTGAATTTTATTTCCAAATAATTAGTATTATCATGTTAGGTGTGATTGAGTGTAATTTCTTTGGATTTGTGAGTTCTTGTGGGCTTTACTTGCCTGACATCCTTTTTCTAACATCATCTTCTTTATGGTTTCACATGAAGGCATTTTATCAAAGCTAGAGTGCAGCTTTTGGTTTAAAATGGGGGATCTTTTGTGCTTGGAAAATTATCACTGTCATCTGCAACACCTTTCTCCCTCTCTTTATCAATGAATTACCTATGACAGAGAGTCATAATTTTAATGTTATCAAATTTTAATGTTATAATATTAGTGTTACCTTTCTAATACATTCCAGGTGTTGTCACTGTCCACTGCTGACATGATTGTATAAAACAATCTTCACAGGTCTCTATTTCTGGAGCTGCAAAACGATTAGAGTTTGTAGATGACCTGGATTTTCAATAAAGCTGTTTTCATAATTGACCTTATGTTCCAAATCAAGGAAAGCAGAACACTGTTTCAGTTAGTTTTTGACTGGTAGCTTATTATTACAGAAACATCTTAGCTATCATAGTACTGAAAATATTTCTATCTAGTATATGCCAGAGATATCAAAATGATGCCACAAATCTTCTCACTGCTTTTATTACTTTCAAATGCTGCTGTGATGCTGATAGCCCAAACAGCTTCCATTATTTCACACACAGGGAACATGTTGCTATGACATAGCAGACAACTTGAAGAATTGGAATTTGTGAATGGAATGAATACAATTCACAGATGTGTGAATTGTTTTTATATTTACAATAAACATTTGTATCGCAATTAGAAACAAAGGAGTGGGATTTTTGGGTTTTGGGTTTTTTTGGGTTTTGTTTTGTTTTGTTTTTGTTGTTTGTTTGGTTTTTTTGGGGTTTGTGGTTTTTTTGTTGGTTTTTTTTGTTGGTTTTTTTTTTTTTTTTTTTTTTTTTTTTTGGTTGCTGTTTGTTTTTTGGTTTTTTTCCCTTCGTTTATTTTCTCTGAAGACAAATTGAAAAGCAGACAATAATGAGGGACATGCTGGCAACACACTGCCTAATGCAGCCCAGGACACCATTTCCAAGCTTTACAGCAACAGCACAATGATGCTCCTGATCACCTGTAAGTATACTATACCCTACAAGTCTTCTGCCAAACAGTTTTCCAATGGGACAACACCCGCTATACATTGGTGTAGTGACCCTTGCAAGACTCTGCACTCCTTCTAGGCTCCCATCAGCCCATTTCTCCTGCCTTTTGATGCTGCTCTGGGGGGCAGCACAACCCTCCAGAGTATCAGCCACTTCTCCCATTTTTGTATCATCAGCAGGCTTGCTGGAAGTGCAGTCTGCACCTTCATCTGGCTCGTTAATGAATGTGCTAAGCAGGACTGGACCCAGTACTGTCCCATTTGGTGCTCTGCTGGTTACTGGCCTCCAGCCAGACTCTGTGCCACTGAGCACCACCCTCTGGGCCTGGCCATGCAACCAGTTTTCAGTCCAGTTCAGTCTGCCCATCTAGCCCACACATCAACTTTTTTATGGAGGACCTGAAGAGAGACAAGGTCAAGGGCTTTAATTTAAGTTGGTCAAGCGTATCTTGCCCTTGGTGATTCTGTGCTTGCTACTCACGATGATTTTCTCATCAGGTTTCAGTTTTAACCCCTCATGGTTTTTGCTTCCCTAGAGTTTTTTTAAAGGCTCTTATGGCTTAAGGCTATAACATGAACCTTACTGCATGCCCTACATGCCATTGGCCTTTCCCCTCTTATTTCCAGGACTGGTGAAAGGCAAGGGGATTTAGGGTGGCTACAGAAACCTGATGATCTTCACTGTATAGTACCCCATATAGTGGAATTGGTCTAATAAGGAGAGTTGCTTAGTCTTTTAGCAGACACGTGAAAACTCAATTAAATTTCGTTTATCTCTCTATTTGACAATTTCCTAAACGTTTTCTGGAGTATGGATAAAAAGCTGTTCAAACACCAATGATATCTCCAAAATGAAACTCTGTTGCTACAACTAAATAACAGAAAACATTGCCTGCTAGACGTGTGACATTGAGTTTGGATTCTTCTGATGGCTTCCAGCTATTCAAAGAGCCATTACAGTGTGAAAACAACCCACAAATAAAAGTATCTCTCAAAGACAGAAATCAACACCAATCTGTGGTTTAAGATTAGCTCCTCTGTATGTGAGGGAGATAGTATCTGACTGAGAGTCTACTGATATCAACTTGATACTAACATGGCAACATTTTTGCCTGGTACGGAAGATTTCCTGGAAATTCAAATAATTCAAATAGAAGAGAAAATTAAGTTTGCATATGAAGTGTAAAAAGGCAAAGATTTCAAATATCTATTTTGCTGTTATTTTCTCTATTAAACAAACAAAAAACCCCCACTAAAAACACAAAAAACCCCACACTTTTTCCTCATGCTGTTCATCTTTGTCCTTGTTTTCTTTGATACTTTTGCGGAATTTTTCCTTTAATTAAAATTTCAAAGATAGAATGTAATAAGAACATTAATCTCCTATAAGTAGAGTCATGGGGCCAAATTTGTAAAATCAATTTTTACTAACATAGGCTCAGCATTTAACTATGATTTTAAGTATGTGAGATTTCTTCCTCCTTATATCACAGGTGAGAGAATAGTGCAGTTAAGTAATTGTTTCTTTTTTATTTCATCAAAATCAATATATTTAAACTTTTATTTAAAAAAAAAAAAAAAAAAAAAAAAACCAACCCAAAACAAAACAAAACAAAACAAACAAACAAAAAAACCCTAAGCAAACAAACAAGAACAAACAAACAAACAACAACAACAACAACAAAAAACACACAACCCCACAGCATTAAAAAACTGTAAAATATGGTGAAAAAGGGAAAAGACTATATTTGAAATTGAGGTCCTTTCTGAAACTTTAATCTCCTGGGAGAAATGAGTCAATAAATTACTACAAGCTTTGAATATTGAATCAGCAATGAGACTAAAATGAAGGAATTTTTATCATATGAAAATTATAAAATAAAATCTATTCAGCAATTTACAATTCATATGATATTACTGATAGTATCTGGCATAGCAGTTGTAATTAAAATCTTTTTCCCGAAATTATTTATTCAATTAGTTATTAGTTCAAATTATGTTTTGATTTAATTTGTTCTCTTTTAGAAACAAAATTATAATGTTGATTATTTATATGCAATTTTTTTCCTTACATTACAAAATAATTCACTTTCCATATTCTGGTATATTACTTAATTGTGAAAGGTGCATTTTGGAAAAAAAGATATTAGGGTATATATTTTAAAATATTACTAGTAAAAAAGTGAAATAATTTATTTGAGATATTGCTGTAAAATAAAAATGGATATTCTACTGGTCAGTAGCTGAAGATGTAAGTCAGAGTCAGCAGCTTTAGTTATGTGTTTATTCATTTAGAATTGTGCATTTTTCTTGCTATGTTTGCTACATAATATTTATGGGAAAATGATGAGAACTTTTAGCATTCTTGTGGAAATCAGCCTGCGAAATCTCTAAGTTTCTTGGCTGAACAGCTTATTATAAATATTAGTGTCTTAGTGTCTTACGGAAAGCACAGAAGCTCTTATTAGAGGGAATTTTTTTCAGAGAATCTTATCAACCTTTTTCATTCTTCTATCACAGAGTAAGATTTGTTTAAACTTTTACACAGTTTTTGAAAGCACCCCACTTTCTAATGGGACCTGTTGTTTCTAAATGTCATTATCAACTGGCTAACTGTGTTTTACATCTTCTCTAAGTGTTCTCTGAAGTTTTTAAGGCCATAAGACTTCTGAGCACATGCATAATTTTAAAAAATTTACTGTGCTTGGTATATCAGATATGCATTCCTCAGCAGATTTCAACTGGACAGCAAGAGCTCACTAAACAAGATTTTGAAACACCAAAGCTCGATTATTTCAAGAGACAGATGTCAAAAATCTCCCCATTTCCAGAATCCTGTAAACAAAAGTCATATCCACATCCTACAGAGCCTAATATTATTTCATGTTAATGCTCCCTAGGGGACACAGAGACACCTTATCCCTGTGTGACAGGGATAAGGTAGAGAAGTTCTCTGTGAGCAGGATAAGCATTTCAGGCAGGAATTGAAGACTAATAATTTAAAAAATTGAGGTTATGATTATGAAATATTTCACAGAAACAATTGCTTGGATACCAAAGAACCTAGTGAGACTGAAATAAACAGGCATATTACACCCCATCTAAATTTAATGAAAAATTATGTTAGCTATTCATTTATTTCTGAAAAGACAATTTTAACTGTATTTTCACAATAGATGCAGAAATTTTAACTGACTTGGTATATACATGCATAAATACACACACAGAATCATGGAACCATAGAATCACACAGTTTGGAAAAAATCTTCAAGATTATTCAATCTATCCACCAATCTAACCCTAACAAATCTGCCATTAAACTGTGTCCCCAGGTACCACATTTTTTTATAAACTCCAGGGATGGAGTTTTTTTCACCACTTGATAGCCCTTCCAACAAATACAATTTTTCAAATATTGAATTTAAACTCTCCCTCTTGCAAAAACCTATGATTGGAACCCCCCAAATTCTACCAGTGACACCAGGTGTGGAGCTTGTTTCTTCCCTCATGATTCCCAGCAACTGAAACACTTCACGAAAGCAGTGCTGGTCTCCTGATCCCATAGTCTGTACTCCCAAGGCCCCAAGGTCTTTATTGCCCTCAGACTTATTTTTGCAACTTCATTGCTGCCTACAGGAAAAATGATAATGGATAAGAGTTTGAGTGAGGGGCATACCAGGGTGGGGTTTCCTCATATCTCTTTAACGTGGACTCCAGGGAGACAGTGGAATTCCCTGAGAAGTAGATTTGTTTAGTAAATTAATAAGCTGGATCTCCTTTTCTCCTCAGAAGAGCATGTCCTATGACAATAGATTCTTACTTGTTTTTTCCTTTTTCCTTAATGAAAGCAGTTTTGATGAAGGACATAGGCAAACAAATTCAGTGACACTTCCAACCTAGATGAATCTTCATCCTTGTCGCTGCTCAGTTCTGCTTGCAGAGCCTTGTGCCTACTATGCCAGGGCACCTGGGAAGGTGGGATGGTCACAGAGATGTGCCTGCTATGCCTTCCAAGAGCTTGTCACCATTGGCCCCTGTCCCTTAAGTCAGCACATTCTGCCAGGTGGGGAGAGGATAGGGAGTCCCCATAGACCATGTCCTGCCCTCCCAGCTTGGGCAATTCAGGGAGCAATTCCTGTAGTGTCTCTCCCTGATAACCCTCAACCTACACACCTCTGCTTTGTCACTGTGTGCAGGAGTTTTTCCTGGGTGCAGCTCCAGGGGTGTGCTCACTGCTGCCATGTGGTGCTGGTGCAGGAGCAGGGCACACCCTGCAGCCTGGCTGGCAACGTGTTCCCATCACAGCTCTGTCTGGGAAGAGCATCAGGCATGGCATGTGCAGAGTTTCCACAGGATGTGGTCTTCTGCCCAGTTGGTACCCTTGCTCCCTGACCAAGCTTGTTGAGTGTCAGGGCCCTTCCTGCACACACTTCCACACAAACTGACATATCCAGGATGATGTGCCACTAAAAAAATCCGACATTTTCTCAGATTTCTCAGGCTGAGACTGCTGCTGAAGGAGTTCTTAAACTTTGCTTCATGTGATGCCAGCTATTTCCCCTTACCTATTTCCTACCTAGATCACACACTGGGAGCTCTTCAAGAAGTACAGGGAGAGAAAGGGGCATTGCAAGAATTAAGAGATACAGACAAGCTGTCCTTCAAGAGAATTCTGAGGTTCTGCTGGAAAGAGCTATACACTTTTAAGGAACTGAGACAACACGAATTTTCTTCCATCTTTCCTTACAATAAAAGGAAAAAAAAAAAAAAGTTTTCATTCCTACATTTGTAATAGGAAGGAAGATTTATTTTTCCTACATCTTTGAACACTTTGCGCGGAACGTGAATGCTTGCCTTCTATGTACAAGTTAACTGATAGTCAGAAATAGACTCTTAATATTGCAGATACCTTGAGTTAAATTACTGGAGTGCTTTCTCTTCAGAAGAAAAAATAGTCTCCAATTTTTCACATAGATACGAGGTTTGTTTCAGTATACACAAAGTAAAGATTTATGTTTAAGATTAGCTGAAGAGAGCTAAAAACCTCCTAACCCTTCTAACCCCCATCTCCTTTTTTTTTTAAATTTTTATTTTTTTTTTTTTTTTTTTTTTTTTTTTTTTTTTTATTTTTCTTTTCTTTTTCTTTCTTTTTTTTTTTTTTTAATATTATCCATAAGGGTCATATGAGCAGTGAACTCTTAAGTCTCATGATCTTTAAATGTACCTTATACATTCTATGTGAAGGCAGAATTGGAGCTCAAGCAAATGAAATGAAGTGGCAATACTATTAAATTTATTACACAAAATTGATAACAGACTTCTAAATTCTACCCAAAGTTGTGAATTCACCAGACCTGATGTCTTGCAATACTATTGTACTATTGTACACTCAAAATACTACCCCATTTGAATGGGTAAGATACCTTGAAATTAAAATAGTGATTTCTACAGAAAATATAATAGAATATTAGTTTTTTTTATTCTTCTTGTTATTTTCCTTTTTAATATTTTGTCTTTTCAGAAAATTTAGAGGCTGTTTAGACATTTAATCTTTTTTTTTTTTTCTTCCTTTTTTTTCCCATTTAACTACATTAGATAGCAGGTTTCAAAGAGAACAACTATATGCAATTAAACTGCAGCATAAGATAGAAATCTCATTAGCTATTGCCCATAGTGAGAGGCTGAGGAAAGTTCATTCTACATTAGTTAAGCTAAACAGTAAGCTAACATTTATCATCATTTCCCTGTGGTTCACTCTATTCATAACACTCAGAATGAATTTATATTGTGATATAAGTGGTGCCAGAAAATGAAGCAATTTATATTGAAAATCAGAAGCACAGAAGAAAAAAGTTTTTAAACTGAAGGGGATCTGTTTTTAAAATAATTATACATGAATGGAATTTTAATGGGATATATTCCTTTCAAAACAGAGTATTTTCTCAGTGAAGATAATAAGCAAACTTGCATAATCCTGGCATATTGTATTCTATGCTCAATAATCCATGTTTCCAAAAGACAGTCTTCCTGGCAAAACCTTTCTAATGAACTCATACAAGAGCCTAATTTGTCACAAAAGTTAAAACAATGATATGACTGGAAAAAATAATAATTGAGCTGGAAGGGACCACCAAAGATCAAGTCCACCTCCTGGCCCTGCACAGGACCTCTGTGGTAATCACACATGCTTGATTGCATCGCCTCATCCAGGAAACCTTCTCCCTTGTTGGTGCCAGAAAGGTTAATCCCAGAAAAATAATTGGCCTGATTCAGTTACTTAGGCATATGCATATGCACAGTCATCCAGTACCATTTCCAACAACCTTGATGCCTCAGACACTTATTCATACAAACCTTGGAGGAACACCATGTTTGAAGCAGTTTTTGGAGGCCAGACCTCAAGGCAAATAAAATTACATCAGAGCCTGTGGTTTTGTTCCAGATTCAGGACATGTTAAGAAGGAATATCAGAATTAATGCATATTGTCCCAGTAGGATATTTCTCAGCACCACTGCAATGATTATTCTCAACATGCAGCAGCAGATGTCTTCAAAGAAGAAATAGAGTGACTCTTTTTCTGCAGTGTGGAACACAGACTATCAATTTAAACAACAAGCTGCAATTTTTTACCATGTTTTTTTTCTCCCTGTCAGATACCATTTGCTCTTTCAATTCTCAGCATGCATGCCCTTTACTTTTTCTAGCTGTGTGTGAGGACAAAACTTTAAGCTCTCCAGAAAGTAGGCATGATTTTGGTCTCTTTAGGATTTTTCTCCATCCTCCATCTTCTTTCCTGTACTTACTGAAAAGTGCATAGCTTTTTTTTAAATTATTATTATTATTTTACTTTTTCATAGCAGAAAGTGCTTTGAACAACACAGTGCAAGGCCAGATCCCTAGAGAATAAAGTTTTACAATACCTTAAATGTCAGCATATGTAATCTGCAAGATCACCATTGTTTCCTTTCATCTGCTTTTACAGGCATGTTGCTTTATGCAGGAGAGAAAGCTTATTAATAATGATATACAAGAAAGTAAATCAGACAAGAAAATAAATGACTATTTACCACTGAGGGAGGGGAACAGCACAATCCTTACTAATTGGTTATGATTTAAGTTTAATAAGCCATTCAAACAACTGCATGCCTTGGATTTGCCTTGTCAGCTGAGCTCTAGAAGTTGAGTGGCTCTTCAATTCCCAAGATGGACTAATACCTAAAATGCAGTAGAATTGGTTAAAAATGTATAAGCTTCTTCATTGGAATATAAGTGCAATATGACAAATGAGCTATTACAATGTACACTGAATGCATGGACTGATTATAGTTATTCTAGCTTTTAAAAAATGTCATGCAGGGGCTCAGCCAGTCCTTCAAAGAGCTGGAGTGAAATAAGCATGTCTGTGCAGTACACCTTCTTAATACTCTACAATAATGCTCTCACTCTGCTATTTAGTCTGCAGCTTAAATCTACAACTTAAGTTGTAAATGAGAATATAAAAAATACCATCAATAAATGGGAGCAGTTAGATTTATTTTCCTCTGTCTTCATTAGCTGGAAGGTCTTTCTGAATCAGCATGGGTCCTGTATGCAGATTTACTTTTCAATATGTGGAAATCATGCTGTCTCACTGACTACTGTGAGTGTGTGGAATCTCAAATTAGTTACCCTGACTGGAAGAAAAGTTTCTAGCTTACAGAAATGCCCCAATATTATGTCTAGACAAAATTTTTACAAATATTATACTAGAACTGATATTCTTAAATATAATAAATTATCAGTGATTCATATTATTAAAAAAAAACACAAAAAAAACCCACAAGACAACCAATTAACTGGAGATCAAAGGTCTCCTCTCTGAATGCTATTTAGTGGATTACTGTCTGTGGGTGTTAAGAAGTAGAAGGATTCCAGCTAGTGCTACCCCTGTGCTGCAAAGAATAAGAATTGTTACAACCATAATGTCTTAAAATTGAATGCTATCTTAAAGTGTTCCAGAAATATGGTTCTTTCTGTTTCACATAACTGACTCATAATTGGTTTTAAATCTATCATAAGGCCAAGATTCACGTTTACCTTTAAAATGTAAAAAAAATAATCTAGTCAGCTAGCCCTCATTTGCACCTTAGTTGTGATATTAACATTGAATTTCTCTGTATTCTCTGACTGAAATTCTCTTGATGTCAACTCACTCATAGTCGACACTGAAACAATGAGTTTTGTGCATACTGAAAAGTAAAAACAAACTTGAAATTCTCTGAATTTAAATTTGTTGGATTTTGTAGGAATTTGCTCAACCATATAATAGTCTTGAACAGTCCTTGAAAATGCATGCCATCTCTTCTGCTATGCTGAAATCAATTCAGGAAGGATGCTGAAGTGCTGGAACATGTCCTCATAGGGGCAATGGAGATGCTGAAGAGTCTGGACCACAGATCCTGTGAGGGGCAGCAGAGGGAGCTGGGGAGAAAATGGGGGTGAGCAGTGACCTTATGACTGCCTACAGCTGCCTGAAGGGAGGGTGTAGCCAGGTGGGGTCAGTCTCTTTTCCCAGGCAACCAGTGACAGGACAAGAGGATGCAGCTTTAAACTGAGCCAGGGGAGGTTTAGGCTGGATATTAGGAAGAGTTTCTTCCCAGAAGGCATGATTAGATATTGGAATGGGCTGCCCAGGGAGATGATGGAAGTGTTTAAGGAAAGACCAGGTATGGTCTAGTTGGGTCATTGGTTGGACTCGATGCATCATATCAGGAGTCTTTCAACCTAATTGATTCTGTGAATCTGTGAGTCTCTTTACATATTTCATCCATTCAAACTATTGATGAAAACAAGGCAGGGGTAGGTAGATCCATGAGGAATGGCACTTGAAACACCTTCCTAGGATAGGTAAGCCTTTAATAACTACTTCTACAGTTTAAATTTTAAGTGGGTTGTTATACCTGAACTTCATTTTCTTAGCTTGCTTATAAGAATGTCATGCATAACAGTGTCAAAAAACCCATAATAAAGTCAAGCTGTACCTAACCTCCTGCTTCTTTATTCACTTGGCCTGTTAGACTGTCAGGGAAAGAAATTAGATTAGTTTGACATGATCAGTTCTTGACAAACTCATGCTGTCCTTTTTTATCACCTTATTATCTTTGAGGTACTTAGAAATTGATTTCTTAATATTTTTTTTACAGAATCCTGCCAGAAATTTGAATTAGACTAACATAACTGTAATGCTCTCAGTTCTTTTTTTTTTTCCCTTATTTTTATTCAACATATTTTTTAAGGTTGTTGAGCTTATTCCTATTAAAACTCTGGACACCAGAACTCCAAAACATCATTTTCCAGGAGTCTAGACATTTTAAAATACTAATTCCTTATGTAAAAAGATCATTATAAGATTATGATTAATTTAGTCAAGATGCACAAATTGAATTTTCCCACTCTACTTTATAAAAGAAAGAACACACTATGTATTAAAATTCAAAAATTTTATTATATATATATATAAATATATATATATATATTTAAAAGATGGGTTGTTTATTTATTGTGATTTTTTTTTTGTTTTGTTTTTCTGTTTTTTTTTAAAGCAAATAAGAAGTATTTGTCTACTCCAAAATTTGTTATATATCTTTGCTTCTTTTTTCTTACCTTTAATTTCCTTCTCCTGGGACTCTTCTATTCTTTGCAAATGGAAAGCGTTTTTGCACCTCAGTTTCCCTGATTTTTTCCATTTCCCCCCCATTCTTAGAAATCTGCCTTTGTTTACATTTTTGATTTATTTATCTAATATATATTTTAATGTCATTGAAGAATTTCTGGTCCTGTATTGCTTTCTAAATAGGCTTCCTATCTTAGCTATAGAATTTAATATTCTGTCATTATGAGTCCCAGATTTTCCATTACTGCCAGATCCCTCACATTTCTTCATACATTACACTCTCTCTGTCTCTCTGAAGCACCTTGTCTCAGTTTCCTGAGTTGCCCATGTTGGATTTTCTGAATTACATTATCTTTATTCTTCTTTTCTTCTACCATCAATTCCTTAGAGAATTAATCAGTATTCACCTTTAAGTACTTTTTATTCAACTCACGTTATATCTGTAGTTTCTGAGTCAGTATTTCTGTATGGGTTAGAACAAATTCTAATATAGTATTTTCCCCACCAGCTTTACAAAGCAAAAGGAAGTTTTAATAGAATATGGTTGTGACCAAGAAATCTGAAATTGTTACTGCTGTATTTTACTGCAGTACATTTGTTCCCTGTTCATTAGTATCTGGCTGAGCCTAAACTCAGCTGAGAGATGTGAAAGCAGCCAAGAACTGATACTCCTTCCCTTATTACCCTGCCTATTAAGACATCTTCTGATCAGGCCATGGCAGTACATGGTGAATTGTCAATATCCCCATGGGAAAACAGCAGGAAAACTGTCAGGCATTTGGCTGAGACTCTCACACCTATATGTAAACCCAGATTTTGTCCCTGGAAAGGAATCAGTGCAGATTAGTACTTTTTCCTCTTAAGAAATCTTCTGACAGCCAAGACACTTTGTCTTCCATTCTGGGAAATATGAGCAGTTAGATATCTTAGATTGAAATTCAAGTAAACTTTTCTTCATTGATTTTTCTGTAACAATTGCCATGCAGTGCATATTAGCAAAAAGGTAAAATTTCAGTACTAGTCTGACTCTGTTCTATTTTGGATCTAAAACAGGATGACACTTGTTCAATTTCTATTTATATTCATCAGAGGTTTGGTCAAAGAAGGTCAGATTACCACAGGATAAAACTGATGCTTTCCATATGGTGGCAAAATTTGATGAAAGTAGCTCGAGTTTTGTCATCAATGAACGCAAAATGGTAATATAAACCCTTTTTTGGATCTGCCTCTTTACCCATCTCTAAAGCATAAGCATAGTTAATATGTGAGCCTAGTTTACTGTTAAATATCCTAATGTTACGTTCCAAGAGAAGAATTTTGTAAATTCATATGATGATTTCATTGAGTCAGCTCAGATTTGCACTTTGAGACAGACTCCCTTAGAATGAACACATAGCTCATATCTCTCATATGTCTGTGGCAAAGCTTTAAAAAAATTAAGTAATGTAAATTGAATGAACAGAGAACCAATTGCAAACCACAGAAATTATTTCATTATCCAAGACATTATATATATATTATATATCATTATCCAACAAATGCAAAATTCAAAGAGTGTTATTTTCAATAATCAAATGAAGTTTATTTTTTTTTAAAAAAAAAGACAGTTAAGATAGTTAAGCATGTAGCATTTTTAAGAAGTCATTTAAAAACCATTGTCATTTAAAAACAATTGTCACTTGGTGACTACTACAAATTTTTATTTGTTTCTTCATTTTTGTATAGATCCATCAATTTATTTAGCATAACCAAATGTATTAAAAGTAGCTATTTTCAATTTATTATAAACACAACTATGTGACCACTCATACCCCATTTCAGTCTATCAGTTTATAGATTTCTGTGAATTTAGCAGTACAAGCCTTACTTTTGAACTGCAAATAAGAGATTATTGACTCCAAATCTTTAGTTCCTATAAGACATCTACAAAGACAAACCTTTGAGAAAGACAGAACATAGAAAGAAAATACTCATTCCCATAGTCTCACAAATGTGTTCTTGTATTTTTATATTAATTTCAACTAATGTGACAGAAAGCTTGTGCACTTTTACTGTAAAGAGAAAATTATCCACAAAATGCTCCTAACCTACAAAGTAATATGTATATAAGAGTATGTATGTGGATGTAAGATTAATTTAAAATGGTTTGTGAATCTTGCTTATCTATTTGTCATATATATTAGAGTAGACAAATAACAGTGTATTTATTTGCTTGTAACACACAAAGAGTCTGTGATTTTAGATTGTCCAGAGTCTTCAAAATATGGCCCATTTCTTTCATCAATAAACCGTTTTAAAAAATAACAAGGAAAAAAAGAATCAAAAAAAGCAAAGAAACAATTTTAAAATCTGTAAGAAATGTCTAAGAATTGCAAGCACTAAAGACAGACAGTTTCCAGAGAGATCAAGTCTCCCTTTTATGGTCAAAATTGGCCTAAAAATTCAGTCTTTTACTGTCAAAGGGGTTGAATCAAACAGAAAAAGGGCTCTCTTGGTTAATGCAAGACATCATATATTCTGTATCAAACCCAGAACTTTTACAGCTTACAAATTTGACAGTAATGAGCATGTCTGTTTTCTTGTGACTAACAGCATAAACAGTCAGCTGTAAATATGAATCAGATGCATATTCTACAGTGCAAATCACTTCGTGCAAATCTCCTGCCCATGTGTAGTCTGTGCACATACATATTCTGGATCATAACTGCTTTACAGCCCCTTTGCTGAGAAACAAAAAAGCCAATTACACAACCAAAAACTGCAACATTTTAAAGCAGATTATACAACAGCTTTAAATTGTTGCAGTTTATCACTGAAACCCACCTGAAGAATATGCACATCTATTATATTAATTTGGGTTTCCTTTGATGCAGAACCATGTATTGGAACTTACAGTATTAATGTATGTTACATCATATTCAGAATAGTTTACCTGGCAAACTCAGCCCTTCCAAAATAAGGTATGGATTACAAATTCTAACCCAAGTAGAGATATTACACATTGTTGCAAGAGGCAGCAAAATCAGCTAGCAGTTATGCCATGGATAATTTAGGTCGGGTGATTTTGCAAAGGTTAGTTATATCACGTAATAAAATTAAAAAGTTTTCTTTATCCACAGTGGAGGTAACTCTGAAAAACAGAGAGGAAAAAAAAATATTTTGAGAATCAATTAAGCTGGGATAGTCTATGTGATTCAAAACTGCTCAATTTTTATAAATTCTTACCTCTACAAAGTTTAAAATATTGAAAATAATAAAAAAAAAATTGTGTGCCATTTTGGTTTTTAGCTGCTTTTTGTTTCCTTTTTGGTATAACTTATCTGATGGAAATACCCCAAAACTCCAACTAAAAGCAAACAACATTTATTATATAAAAAAATACATATATTGTGCATATATAATTGTACATTTGTTCATATATATGTGTATGTATGTGTGTATGAATATATGCATTTACAAGTAACTTGCTAGGGAATCCTTCTAAGGAAACACTGTTTGGTGTTAAGACAGGCACACATTTGCTGACCCAGATTTTCTTTCTGTGCAAATACCTTCATGACAGAGAAAATGCATAAAGAAAATAAACAAAAAGTTTAAAATATTTACATTTGGTTTTGCTATACATCTTTTTTTTTAATAGGATTTTCCCAGGCAGGAGCCCAGGTCAGCAGTATAATGGGACTCCAAGAAGAGTGAGTAATTAACATGGTTAGCTTGCTCTGTGTGAGGTGTTATTATGGTGATGTGTTCTAAACTTGTCTCAAGGTTTTATGTTTTTCTTATTCTGATCCCACCACTAAGGCAACAGGCTGGGAGTGCACAATAAATTGCTAGGGAACACAACCAGGGAAGCAGCCCCCAGCTGACCACAGGGATAACCCCCAGCATACGGAGGAGTGCTGAGAAATAAAAGCTCAGGTAAAGGTGGAGGGAGGGGGGATGATATTGGTTAAAAGAATTGTGTGTACTGAAGCCAAGTGTTGCAGCAAACTTCTGCCTGCTGACGGGAAGTAGAAAATTTGTTCCTTATTTTGTCTTTCTTGTGTGAGAAACTTTCCTTCACCTATTTAATTGCCTTAATCTCTGCCCATGGGTTTTCAGCTTTTGCTCTTCCATTCCTCTCTTCCATCTGTCTGGGGGCAGTGGTCTGAGCAAGTCCCCAGCTGGGCGCTTAGCTGTTGGTTGGGCTCAACCACCACACACAGATAGTGAGGATACCTAGGGAGAGAGAATGAAAACATTTTTGAAATTATTTGCTCCAGGAATTACATGCTTCACGACACAATCCATCAACAAATTGAAAATCACTAAGAAGATGTTTAAGCAATTAATTTGTAATAGTATTTCATAAAGCTCATAATGCATGGTTGTAATGAATTTGTGAGAAGTTGCTCTTGGAGAAGAGACTGTTAAAGTATCTGCAAGGAGAGGGTTCATTTTACTCTCAGTTTTAACACTTAAGATACATGCTACACTGAGCAATAGTCGTGGAAATACAGACAACATGTCAGTGAAAGATTTTTGGCTAAGGATAAGGTGCATATCCACAGAGAACAAATTCTGCCACATTTTGAAATACACGTCACAGCACCCATGTATTTTTATGCATTGCTGCTTTTTCTCCAATATCTCTCCAGATTAATAATGCAGATTTATACTCAAGAAGAAAATGGGGAAGTCGAATTCTGTTAATCATTGAAAATGTTTTGATAGTTTTTTCTTACAAGAATGAAGATGCAGAAGGGCATAAACAACATTCAATTACATCCAAAATACATTAACACACAGTAATTCTTAAAAGAATAAAAGGAATTTAAAACGTCTTTGTGTAGCAACATTCTGCAATACAGCCATATGGCAGATTGATAGTGTTCTCATTCCTTGTAGTTAGGCAGTTCACAGACATAAACCCATTATTTCTGGAAAAATGTTTGGACAGGTCTCTGTTGTACAGATTTTTGATATCTCCTATGAGCTGTCTAAAAATGACAACATTCTGAGGGACAATATTCAATGAATTATACTCTTGTGCTTCACTCTTCCTATCTTAGGAGAAACGCTTTCAGCCTGGCTGCAGAAAGGTTGCTCTATACAAAGAACAGGAGGTTATATGAGATGTGAAGTGATATATTTTTAATGTCTTCATTTCACTGGAACAAATCTCTTAATTTTGAAATTCAACACCTTGTGTTCACATGCTAAAGTGTACATTTGGAAAATATTGCTCTTTTTTATTTAAAAAACACCCAAGATTAAAAATTGATGTTAGAAATTTAAAGCTATGTAAAAAATAAGTGAGCTAAAATGATTTGGTTTTCAAATTAAATTTGACAGGTAATTATTTTCTAAGAATGATACCCACTATAATTACTTTTATTATTTTGGAAAAAGAGAAAAAATACACCCTGGAACATAATGTGCTATTTCATTTTAAAGACGACACTGAATATGAATTGAGTGGTGTAATTACCAAAACAGCCAGGGGAAGGTTTATATTTGAATTTGCTTAAGGAAAGTAGGTGTCTGTGCAGCAGTTGTGACTATGGACCAATGTGTCAACATTATTGTTGAGGTACATTAGTAACCAACACATCACATCAATGTATTGTCTCCACAGTTAATATTTTAATTGGTTATTTATTCTCAAGAGTAAGAAAGCATGACTCCATATATTATACATATTTCTGTTATCATCATTCATACAAATTAATTTAATTGCACAACTCAAATATACTGTTGCAGAACATCTTTTGCACCTGGCTGTGTCAAGTAAATCCATGGCAGGAGTTAGATATATATGAAATATATATTTTCTTATGGTACTTAAGAAGGAGCTGAAACATTTCAAGGACGTGGAAAATGATGGCTGCAATAAACTCTACCCCTGAGTCTGCAATGCACAGAATAAACCCTATGTATCAAGAAATTGATGTAAAAAGACCATAAATGCCACACAGGGCTATTAAATCCTTGGGGTGAAAATCATTGGTAGTATATACTATGAAAGTCCAAGAGCTTTTTACAGTATACTCAGTAAAACAAAAATCCTGCAGCTTTTACTGTAACAGAAGTAATATCACTCTCTAAATGTGTCTTTTAAAACACATTTTTGCCAAGAACTTAGAACTTTTTTAGCATGCGTTCAGATTAATAAATAGGATCTAGTAAAGTATTGTATTTAAATATGCTAGTAAAGCACATTTTTTAAATACTGACAAATTTGTGAATATTTTGAGTTTTTTTCAAAAAATTCAATATTACAGTACAATAATGTTTACAATTCTGAGCACATAATATACAAATATTTATAATGTATTATATTAAATATAATTAGAAAACATATACTTATCAATTTTTTTCTATAATTATAAATAAGTGTGGATATGCATAAATATAATTAAAGATTATACATAAACCAAGTCACTTTTAATTACTTGCACTTCAGTATTCCATAAGAAGTTTTCCCTGTATGGAAATATATTCCTTTAGTTTACATTTATCATGATTTACAGTACTCTGTTCTTATTTAAGCAATTCCTTAGTCCTCTAGGATGACTTTTCTCCTCTAGGATCACTTTTTTTTCCATTCAAAATATAAAACCTAAAGCAAAATCAGGACCAAATCCCTCATTTTGCAGTTACTTTGTCTCATTACAAAAAACTGCAGGAAATTTAGGTGAGCTTGATGTTTCCTAAATCTGCTCTGACTGACAGAGAAATTTGTTTTGATGGCATTTGTAGAGCAAGTTGCCCAGTAAAGGAGGCATTACTGCCCTGATGAAACTTATTTAATGAAAAATTGAAAAATAAATAAATAAGTAAACTTCTAACAAGTTAAAAGCCCTTTAATTTGTGATAAGTGATGCATTAAATTCAGTTAATAAACTTTTGCTAACTTTAAAATAACGTTTTTCTTCCTGCCTTCTTGGTGATGCTTTTTCTTTGCTTGGTTAAAAAGTGGGTGCTCCATTTCCTCCTCAGTTTCATGTATTTTAGAAACACAAAAGCAAACCCCTAAGCAAGCAGTGTTCCTGGTTCTGTGAAAACAGAGATCAGTGGAATTATAGGTGAAAAGGTCTAATTGGGAGTGACCTCCACAGAAGACTACAGAACATTTAGTGGCCAACTTCATCTAACTCAAGGACAGTGCTGTTCAGAAGCTTCAAATAGTCTCAAAACACAGCAAAACTTTCTACTTTAAAGTTTTAAGTCTGGTTCTCAGCCCAACTCTAATTCCTGCTCAAGTATCACTCCAGTGGCTAAGCTAAGGTATACATGTGCTACATAAAACACTGGGCAAGTGGTCTTTATGTATCACAGTACTGATATTTATGGTGTTGGATTTCCATTAATCTGACAATCTTCATGTCTTGTTTTGCACAATGTAGATGCATTCCTATTGAACAGCAAACTTTTAAATAGTTGTTATCCTATCAGGAATATTGGTGATATTGGAGTCCACTTAGATGTGAAATTATGTGCATGATCTGTGGATCATCCTCCAGAAGTCTGTTCTGTACTCAGATAAAACAAAGGAAAAACAGTATCAGAATTAATAATAAATAATAACTAGGAAATAAATAGGAAACTTCACTGCACTGCATTATAAAACCAAAACTTTAATAATACATTTTTTCTGATCATACCCACTTAAATGTACTGAGCTGGGCAGTCTTCCAGAACCCAAGAATGTTGTGATTTTCTCTGTGGTTCTTTGCAATAAGGTCATTCTTCCCATTGTGACTGCCTTTATGTCACTTCTAATTTCAATCATAATTTAAAACATGAATTTATCCATCTTGATCTCTCTCCCACCATTTTTGGATATTGGTCTCTCTATGGAGAAAAGCTAAGCAGCCTGAGAACTCTTTACTGTAGAAAAGGTAAGGGGAGCCATGAGAAGGGCCTACAGAATCATGATTGGCATGGTACAGGTTATGAATATGGGATGATTTTTCAGTATTTGTCATTAAAAAAAATATAAAAAAGACAAGAGAATATCTAGTTATAGGAACAGTCAAATTATTTTAAATAATGCATGATTAAATTATGGACCCTGGTCCCAGAGTATTGTAAGATTTAAGACTTATAGATTTGAAAAGAAATTGATAGAAAATAGTTATATTTATGATGGTTAAATATGGTTTTCTGAACCAATCTCTCAGAGATATGCTGAACAAAATTCAATTTTAATTTTACATTCAGAGATGCCTAAATATGATCTCTACTGTAGTTTGTTTATTAACAGTGTGTTTCCAAGGGTGTTTCAGCTAATGTAATACAGAATAAGGTGAATTTCAAAGGAATCAGCCCACCAGAAGCTTCAATATAATTTGTATATACAAAATTATATACTTGATTATTTTCAAAGAATTACAGTATGTCTAGATTTTAAATAGAAGACTCAATTTTGGTTTAGTTTTTATTTCTTTAAAAAAAAATCTCCTTTTTAAAATCCTTTTTCTCTTTCTTTTCTTTCTTTTTTTTTTTTTTCTTTTTCATAGGATACACTGCCTCCCTTCCTTTATACAGTTTTGCCTGTAATGCATTTTAAGTTTGCTGTCTTTCTTATTAACAGCAATGAATATTTTCTGTTGCATTTTATGGGTTTCTATCAAGAATTTACTAAGAGTGTAAGAATTTTTGAATTATTTATTTTGTTTTCAGAATCCCAGAATCATGCAATGATCTTTCAGTTCTTATCTACTACTACTGATAATTTTGGGTTATTCATCAATCAATGAATAGAACATGTCTCTGAAAACAGAAAAAATAATATGTGGTACTTGACATACACCTAAGGTAGAAACAGATATAGTCATATATTCAGTACATAAACTAAATAGAAAATATATGCAAACATTAATTTAAGGACCTTGACTAATGTTTATTCAAGCTGTAAAAATATTTGTCATTGAGAAACAATACAAAAATAAAGAGAAGGGAAAAAGTGTTTAAATATTAATTGCATGCTGAATGGAATGTAGAGAGATGGAAGCTGGTTGCTTAGTAAATCATACGTTAATTTTCCAGAAAGGCTTTATACATACCAATGAAATAGTAATAGCCATGACAAAGGCAGATATCTTAGAGATTATTTTTTCACTCTCACCTCACAGTAGTAATAACAACCTTCAGGCATTTATAAGATGCTTATTATCCTGATGTGCATGTACTTGCTATGCGACCTTGTCATAAAGCATTTACAAGTGTGTAAAAAAGAATAAAATCATCAGAACAATTTCCTGATAATAAGGACTAGCTGCATTTATTTCTTTTCTTGTGAGCAGTGGGCCACAGGAAACACCTTGTTACTCAATTGCTATAGTTTAATTTGCAAATGAATTTACTCTATCCTGCCTCCCACCAAGACCCTGATGTATTAGAGGGGCAGTTGTTGTATCAAGAGGCTGTATTTAGTTTTAACAGAGGAATAAGAAATACCCATGGTTTTTCCCTGTACAATTAGTCTCAGATCATGATCCGCCCTCTCTGTCAGATTGATGAACATTTCCTGACCTGGTGCTGTACCTAACTTGTAGGTACAGGACTCTTCCTCTCTATCTCGATTATCCCACTTGTTCAACAGATATCTGTCATCCATGAGTATTGATTAGGTACATGTGTTCCAGCTGTTCGTGATATAATACAGTGAATTTAACAAAAAAAAAAATCCTGATATGAACTGGTATGTTTCTGTTCATCTGGTGTTTTGTGTGACCACAGAGGTGGCAAGCAGGCAACGATGCTGTGCAGTACTCAGGTCCCATGAATACACATGTCCATGCTCTTGGGAACTGGGCAGTGTGGGGTGTGTGCTGCACTTGTGACCTTCTGCCTCTGCCTGCCCAGGAGGAGGGGACATGTCCCTGTGTGCCCGTGCCTGCTGTGAGTCCTGAACGTGGGGGCAGAGCCTCATCTGTGACTTTCCTGTGGCTTTGTCTGTGACCCTGGGGTCCCCTGTGTGTGAGACACATTCAGCCTCACTGCTGCTTGACTTTACCAGCAGGAAAACATCAGCTACATACACTAGCCTTAGATGGAGACCTCCAGATCTCAGCTACATCCATGAGCCTTGAATGGAGACCTCCAGGTCTCAGCTACATCCACAGGCCTTAGATGGCCTTTTTTATTTCTTTGTGAGACTTTGCTAAATACCAGTCACTTTCTTTACTTATCAACTATTTATTGCTACAAGTCTAAAAATTTTGCAAATATATTTGACCACTTTATTACAGTAGGCTAATTGAGTTATATTAGGTTCAATCTAAGGAGGGTAAAATAATTTAGCCCTTTCTCTTCTGTCTGTGCTAGCAATTAATACAGACAATTTCATACAGATAAAAATTGACACATTACTCCTTCAAAACTCAAGTGATTTAACATGATAAGCAGTCTTCATTATCTGAAAATGCTATTTCTAAATATAGAGTGACATTTTCCATAAATAAACTTGAAAATTAAGTTCTAATAATGCACCCATACTGAAACTACCTTTGTTAGTTTCAGAGGTAAGTCATATATGCTGCTTGTGAAAAAAATAACATTTTACTTTCTGAGGTGGCAAATATTTGCCAGACATTGGTGTTGAATTCCCACTACCATGGGAAGCAGAACCAAGGACTGTTCCTGATTTGTGCATGAAGGACAGTGTCCTGCTGCACCTGCACTGGTTATCATTAATTGTATCCTTCCCAAGAGGAACCCTCTTGATACATACTCATGCTATTAAAATGCCATTTGCAAAGGGCAAATTTCTCTGCCAACACAGCACTTGCATCCCTCACCTTCCAAAATTCTTACCCAGCTCTTTGCATGAGTCCAGACAAAATTCATCTAATGTAATTGATTTTATGCTATGAGCACATCCATGAATGGACTTATATAAATAACCTTAAGATAAATACAATAACTAGTGAATTAATTTTTCAGTTTTGATTTGTAACTTCTAAAGCTGTCTATACATACCTGAAAGATCTAGAGTGAAATTTTTTCGCCTTTTAAGGGAGAGTTAAGCAATGAATCTTAGGGAAGTATTTTAATTCCATTTATCATTAGTGGAGGGATACTGGTGAGCAGAAATGTCAATGACTCATATCTAGATACATATTT
Organism: Erithacus rubecula; assembly: GCF_903797595.1. Lineage (NCBI taxonomy): Eukaryota > Metazoa > Chordata > Aves > Passeriformes > Muscicapidae > Erithacus > Erithacus rubecula. Next base: position 64,532,427 of record NC_136658.1, read on the forward strand.
TTTCTTTGAGAAATGGTCCACTTGGAATTATGCGATATTTATTATGTTGCAATCACTCGTACATATATTCTGATCCAGGCACTGGTGTTTACCTCATTGCAAATGTGGCATGATGAAAAGTATAGAGTTGTTTGGCTGTCAGTGAAAGAGAAACTGGCCACCTCAAACTGCTCTGCTCTGTGTGTTGTACCCCTGCTGGCAGTGCCAAATCCTATAAAACATACCAGAATTATCCTTTACTCTCATGTAGTTTGTTAGGCACAGAACTGTAAAGAAAAAGCAAAAACAACAAAGGATCAACCCTGAAGAGCTGTGAAAAATCGAGGAAAATAAAGAAAATTAGGTTTCTATTTAATTTTTTTTTTTTTTTTTTTTGTACTTTGAAAATGAATAGAGTAATTTTACAATTCTCTTCCATGTGGGTAAATGCAATAACTTGTGAGTGGTGACTGCTCATTTTGATGCTCAAATCCATATCTGCCTGAAAATATTTCAATGTATTGTAAATAATTTTTAAAGCAGTGTAGATCACTGATTTCCTTTGGAAGAGAATCAGCCAATATGTTATTCAGGACACACCTGGAGGGCAATTTGCTTGACTCAAGTTTTGTGAAACAGAAATGACACAACGTTAATTTGCTTTTAAACTCCTTGCCATTTATAGGAATTAAATAAGCAATTGGATGAGACCAAACTGAATGCATTGAGATATCAGCCATGCAGTCCGCTTATTTTGCCTGATTGTGATGGAAAAGTCTTTTATATCAGCAGTTAACATGTTCATGCTGTCTTTTCAGAAAACCCAATGACAAATTCCTTGCAAATTTATATTACACTTGCATTTGAAGAAAATATGTCTCTGCAGTTAGCTTTAAGTGTTTCTCATGTTTTGTCTATGCATTGTAACTGTTTTTTACAACTTTACATCATGATTTTGGCTATATGAGGTATTGGAGGAATAGAAGTTCTATAGGGAGATATATTTGCAAAGAAAGTCTATAAGAACACTTAGGCTCAGGATCTGAATAATCTGTGTGTTTACAAACATTAATATTCAAATATTAATATGCAATTTATGCTATTAATTTATTAATTGATCAATTAGTGCATTGCAGTTATTTGCATAAATAGGATCTCAGTCTCTATCATCAGTAATATTAGCTACAGCTGTAATCATAATATTTAATTTACCTTTTGGTTCAGCTTACCTCAATTGATTCAGGTGTTCTGAACAACCTCTGGAATGCCATCTTTTATTATAGGAGATTTCAGTACAAAAGGTAGTAGTTAAATTTAACTAGGATGCCCCCATACCAGATCATCTGTCACAAGCTACTATCTCAATGCTAAAAGATTTTGGCTACCACCATCAGTAGATTCAGGCCAAGAATTCCTCCCACACAACCTGGTGTTTGGAGACTTGTAGGCTCTGGTCAGACCAGGAGATGTGGATGCTGTTATCAGTTCCACCAGTGGTGAGTTTCACCCAAACATAGAGAAGGCACAAAAACAGAGATTGTCACACACACAGTCACAGGTGAGGCTCTGCCCCCATATTCAGGGTTCACACCAGACAAGGGCACACAGGGACACGTCCCCTCCTCCTGGGCAGGCAGAGGCAGAAGGTCACACTTGCAGCACACACCCCACACTGCCCAGTTCACAACACAGACACTCTGCCAGATGCCTGAGCTCCAGCACAGTCCCTCTGCCTGGCCAACAGCCCTGTGGAGATCCTGCCCTCCCTACCCATCCCATGGGTGCCTGGCTCAGGGGCTGGTCTCACTGGGTGCTCTCTGCACACACACAGAGCTCACACACTGGTCCCCTGGGCACCCAGTCTCTGGGTGCTCCTGAATGCCTGCAGACACTCTCCACCTTCCTGATAGCTGTGCCCACACCCAAGGCCCCTACTCCCCAGACCTACTCCAAGGCCCCTACTCCCCTACTCCAGGTCTCAGCCTGGAGTTTGCCAACAGCTTGTACTGACATCCCACACAGAGCCAGTTAGGGGGCAGGAATAGACACCTGCCCCCAGCAGCTGGCACCTGGCCCACATGCTGTAACTCAGTCCCAAATGTCACTGCTAAACCCCTCACTCCTCACTCATACCCACCTCAGTAGCTGGTTTTGGGACACACACCACACCCACCTCAGTGGTGGGAGGTTAATGACCCCATAACTCCAGCAGCTGACACCTCAGGCCAAGGTCACCCACTGTCCAACCAGAGTATTTGTCTGCAGTTCAGCCTGGCTTTTCTTACCATTCCCCCAGCACCTGGCACTGACACACATGAGATAGCGAGTGAGGTTGTTCAGAGAATTTGTTAAAATAATATTTAATAAGAAAAAAAGGCCAACTGAAGTGTTCAGGTACAGGGTTCTGCTACTGACAAGTGTGCTGACCAGCCCCATTTAACACCTGCTCCTTCTACACTGTTTTCCTGCTATTAATTTCTCCTCAGTCTTCTTTGCTTAAACTTTCTTTATATAATTTTGCATAGTTCTGCAATCTATCTCTGTGGTATCCCAGTTGCTCATATTCATTCTCTTTCTTCCCTTTATGCCAGTTACTATGGTCAGGTTGGCTTTTTCCAAAGTAGTTACATAATGACCTTTCCATTAATGATGAGAAATCTTGGGAGACTTTGCCTCCATTAGCCCTTGTCTACTGTTTGTCTGTCTTTTCAAGTTGTTTATTCCTTCCGCCATTACTTATTTTCCACATTTGTATTGAAAAATATCCTAAATCAGATAACCTGAATGAAACTGATGTTCACACATTCCACACACTCTTATAGAATAAATTAAATATTTTATTCTAGGCAGGAAAAATCCATTCCTAAACAGAGAAAAAGATCCAATGGCATCAAGCATATATGTATTTTTGAAATATTTTGCAACACATAACATATTTCCCATTGTCCAGATCAGAAGTTACATGCTGCTTCTGTCAGTAAAACCTCTGTTTATGCAACTTGAGAAAATGTTAAAGAATACATCCTAAAGTAGAAAATGATAAGTCAATATACTTCACCTATTGTCTCATTTAAGGTCACTTTGACTTTCTCATTATAGAAGGTAGGTGGTTAACTTAATGGCTCTGAAAATGAGTAACTTTATTACAGCTGCAGTATAAAACCTGTCAAGATTAAATTTGTAATTATACTGTGTCAAAAGCATTTAGGAAGTAATTATTTTTTTAAAAATATACTAGAAACATACTATTATGCTATATTTCTTATTATTACATGTTTTACTGAGCTTTCTGATTAAAAATTTTTAAGTTGTAGAAGTAGTCATTCTGGTTCCACATTATATCAGCCTTTAGCAGGACAATGTAAGTTGCTGTGACATAATGCAATTTAATATTTGACATAGTGCTGTATCACTAAAAAGTAGTCTAAGTCTAATGTAATGTAATGTTAGCAGCAATCTGCAGGCAAAAACAGGCTGTAAAAAAATCACACACCCCCTAGTCCTGCCTGAAGATAAACCACTTGAAATTATTGACTACATCTTTTGCTTGAACCCCATTGATTAATCCTGGCTACATCCTCTGCATATTTAAAAAACTGCTCCAGAGGTTTATTAAACAGCATTAAGCTTTATGTAGATTTGCAGTTACTCACATAAAGCTAAGAATTTAACAGCACACCAATATGCTTGGTTTCTCTGAGGCAGACATATCTAACATGACAGTGGGGTTTACACATGGTTTATATGATGCCTTCAGATATCTGACCAGCCCTTATTTGCACAGTCATTGGTTCAGTACTCTATTTTTAATTCCTACTTTTATTTAGATACTTGCATTCCTTACAAAAGATCTAAAGTCATTAAGCTAAACTTTTACCTGAACACTTCTAATTCTATTGCATCCTGTATTGTCACTAGTGAAAATAAACACTATGGTTTTCTAACACAGGACTTAGAGTACTGGGAAATTTTATGCACAGAAGGGAAATAATTTATAAATATGAGAGAAGTTCAGGGAGGGAGGAATATTTCATTCACATATTGTAATGTGGTATTAGATTATGGAAGTAAATTCAGATAGATTTCCCATGTGAAGGTATGAGACCGCAAATCAATGTATCATGATATTGGGAAAAATGAATTCCAGTCCACTAGCTAAGTACCTGCACAGTAGTTAAATAAGACAAAAGACCAGCTGTAATAAAATATATGCATACCATAAATACATGTTAATTTGAGATAATAATAAATAATTACTTTGTTACACAGCTACATTCAGTAGCATGGCAAGATGGAGAGACCTATAGTTCATTATCAGATGAAACTACAGTCAGGGCCAACACTGCTTATGTCTGCCTAGAACAAGGCATACATTTGTAAACATCCTAAAACAAAATCAAAGTATTGAATGTAAAAAACCAAAATTATTTCCACCAAATTCCCTGGAAAGTTATTTAGAAAGCAATTTGAGAATGAATATGTCCCAGAAAAAAAAGATATAATATATCATGTATTATTATTTGTGAATCAAATATTTAAATGCATGTGAACATGTATATATGTATGTTGATATGAATATCATATATGTAATATATATACAGAAATAAAATAGTACATAATTTTTGTTTTAGTGTATAATGAAAAGATAGATAATAGAGAGGCTGATCTATCCATCCATCCATCCATAAGCAGGTAGTAAGGTGGATAGATAAATAGCTCAATATAGAGGTACTTACAGGTATATGGCTCAGTAATTTATAGAATCTCAGCTGTGGATCCAAAGACACGAATTTCAACATTATTAATGTCTTGAAAATAAGACTATATTTCTTCCAGCACGTATAACTGTAAAGACAGGAAATGATGCTTAGGAACACTTCCCATGTTATTCGTTCTTGAATCTCTGGTTGCTCAGCATGCTACTTATCCTGCTCAGTAAATGTAATCTTAAACAAGAGGAGACTTTTAGGTTTGTAACAGAAATAGAAATTAAAGTATGAATATATATGGCTAGAAGGAGAGCAAGAAAGAAAAAAGAAAGCCCACTGTTTTAGGAATTGTGAAATGCAATAGATAGAATAGCCACAATTCCTGAGCAAGTACTACACAGAGAAAAGGTGGATTATTAGAAGAGTAAGCCTAAGTTCTCTATTGTAAAGGGAACAATTTCCTGACAGCTTATATCTGAACTGGCATTTCTCTTGAGGATTAGTGGCACATCATTTTCTCTTTCTATTCAGTCTAGCTGTCTCATATACTGAACATAAACATAGACAAAATTTTTATTATTCTTTCTACATCCAGTCTGTCAGCCTGCTGTGAGCAAGAACAGTAACATTCTGAGAAGAAATGTACTTCTTGAATGACCACGGTAATATTACCTGTAATTTAACTGCTTTTTCTTACTTCTAAAAACCCAAATTTCTAAATGGAATTGACAATGTTATTTAATTAGCAGCTTTTTCCTGCTGGTAAAAACAAGTTCCTGCTGAGTATCATACACACCCATTTAGGTTAAAGAAGCCAAAATATATAAGCCATTAATTTCTGTTTATGTTTCTCATAGCAGGAAGACAACTAAAAACACTTATTTCAACCAGAGGGCAACAGAACTGAAAAAAAACTTAAAAAAAGATATTACTCTTCCAACAAAAACAGATGCAGTAACAAAGTAACAAGGCAGATTTTCTGTTAACAGATTTTGAAAGTTTGGTAAAGAGTTGAATAGGTGACTCTGAACTGTCACCTTCTTTACTTATCCAATTTAAATGGGTAATCACATGGGCACTCTTCTGTTTTTCTTTTTAAATTTTCCTTTGTGGAGGCTAAAGGAAAAAAAAACCACCTCAAACACCTCTTTTGCTACTTATCCTCATGGTAAACTGCACAAGCATTCATCCTGAACTCCAAACTTTTACTTACCCATTGTATGCTTTGCTTCATTCCTCATTTAAGGAGGAAAGATTCCACATTTAAGAAGAAAGAAGAAAAACTTCAGATGTTACATTTCCCCTAAACGTACTGCAAACTGAACTGGCTCAAATAACTTGTCCTTTGGACCTCAGGAAGAACATGCAAGTATCAGAGACAGTGCAACAGTGGCTTGTGATGTCTGCAAAACGCTCAGCAGTTTGGGTTCTGGGACTGGGTTCTGTGGGATCTGTAGCTTTGGTCTGAGTACCTCACCCTGGGCATCAAGAGGTGTTTAAGCAGCCCTGCAGTGCCCAGTTTTCCTCCTGTGCACACTCAGTATTATCAGCTGGTTTTGGGATATCTCAGGTCAGAAAAGTTCCTCAGATTTCATCATCTGCTTTTTTAATAAGCAGATTATCCAGACTTTGTTTTTTTGATTTTTTTTCTCATTATCTACATTTCACTCTTCTTTTTTTCATAGTTTACCTCTTTTTGTATATATAAACAATGATATCTATATTGCTGTTAGAGGTTTGCACAGCCTCATTAACTATGTGCTCTAACCCACATAATCATATTTAGTTATTTATGGCAGCTGCAGTTACTAATATGAAGGAAAATCAGAAGAAAAAATGTCTCAATACCCCCCTCATCCAATTCTTTTCTGAAAGACCACAAAAATCTCAGTGAGATGTTTCAAGGTGCCCAGAGAGACAAAACAAGTGGCAGACCAAGGCTAGAGTCAAACCAACTATCTGTTTTGACCCTCTCAGATGTATTAAAGATTCTTGGAACTTGCTGGAGCTGGGCAGCAGAGCATTTTGACTTCTGCCAGGAAAAAGAAAAAGGAAAAACAGTAAAATAAAAAAAAAAAGTAAATAACACCAAAGGACAGAAACTAGATCTGAGATAAATAAAAGAACAAAACATTAGTGACAGGTATTCCTTTTGCAATACAGATAACTGTGGAAAATAGTAGAAAAACACACAAAATGAATGAACTTAAGTCTTATATCTTACATGAAAATAGTCAGTAATACAGCTACCAAGGTGTAGGGAAAACATAAATTTATCACTAAATAAACAGATTATATTTTAAATAAGAAAGAGGAAAAATTATAGCTGTTTTCTGAATTGGGGTTTTATGTATTGTCACTAAATATTGAATGGTGCATTTAGTCTGCTTTTAAAAACAAGAGATATCTTATTTTAAATAACTGAAAGGAACTGAAGCCTCAAAATTAGTGAATTTCACTTTAATGGAATCATAGAATTATTTGGATTGGAAGGGAGCTTAAAGACAGTCTATTTCCCAAGCCCCTGCCATTTACAGGGACATCTCCAACTAGACCCAGTTTCTCAGAGCCCCATCCAACCTGGCCTTGAACACTGCCAGGGATGGGGCACCCACAGATCCTCTGGGCAGCCTATTCCAGTGCCTCACCACTCCCACAGAAAAAAATTCCTTCCTAATGTCTAAATCAAAGCTGTTTTCTTTCAATTTAACTTTGTGGGGATGAGTAAGGGGGTTGAGGTTTTTATTTCAAGGAAAATATGTTTTGTGCTATTACAGGTTATGAAAAGGAGAAGAAGAAAAGAAAATATTAAAAAGGTAAAAATATCTCTACTAAATTACTTTGGAAATTGAGGAACAGAAATAGTCCTCTAAGTGATATTCTAAGTTTCCAACCAGTTCTTAAATAATATGTCCACAGTACTCTCTGATGCATATATGCTATTATCCTTACAAAGGAGTTATTTAAGAATATCTATTAAAGAAACTTGAAAAACATCTTATATATCATATTTACTTCTTCTCTTATCCATTATACTAGTTGCCCTTGAAAAGATGGTAAGCTAGTTTTACACAAGCTTCTTCACAAATCCACATCAGATGGTTTTGTATACTTTATAGATGCTACACAGATGTTTACAAAAATTACTCACTGTACTATTCTTTTGGAAATCAGAGTTAAACTTTTTGTTTTATACCCTTCTTAAGTACTTTCTCCTGCTCTTTCCATACACAGATACTATGCTTGCTTTTTATTCTTCTGCACCTTTTTCAATCCTCAGCACTTTCTTTATTGCTAGATGTTGCTTATACTTTTTTCTCAAATACTTCTGGGAAAATTTCTCCCAACTTTTACAGCAAAATTTCTAATGCTTGTTTAATAATATTTCTCCTGTCAGAGAATTGCATGAGTCTCTTTTTACTTATGAACACAGTCTGTATGAGTCTTCCTTTTTAACACCTTGTAACTATAATTATTTTATTATCTCTCATAACTACCATTTATAGGTTAAGAAAATATAGAGGGTCTGTATGAAAATGATTTTATAATTTTGACTATGTTGTCCTCAATGTATTTATAGAATCATTATGTTTTCAATTATGCTGTTTGATATTTGTAATTCATGCCTTTATCTTGTCTTTATCTTGTTGATTATTTGACATCTAAGGTTTCTGTAATTTCTACTACTGTGTACAGATCCTCTTTTTAATTTTTTTTTTTTTTTTTTTTTTTTTCCTTCTGATGTAGTAAAGTTGTCCAACAAAATGCCAGGACAACTGTACCTGTGTTTTCAGTATACTCTCTTTTAGAAGTTGGTAAGTCTTTTTTTTCCACTTAGAAACAATTCCCAATGGTCATTACTTGTCAATGCTTTGAGTTGTTTCAAATTTACATTTTGGGGCCGTTCTCCCATTCTCATGTAATTTTCTTTCCTTCTTTCTTTTAGAAAATTTATTTCACTGGTTTGTAAATGATTCTCTCTAATTTGTTTTCTGTATGCAAAGTCTGAAGTAATTCTCACTGTTTATGTGAATCAAATTCAGTCTCATCAAACCTCTATTTGTATGCTTCTATTTCCTTCCAAAGAGAGTCTTTGACTATCCTGCCATCAATCATCTGTTTCTTCCAGGTATTTTAATTGTGCACATCTAAGTCCTTGTGACATTCCTTCCCAGATACTGAGATCTGATTTACTCCCTTGGTTTAGGAGCAGCCAATTTAAAAGATACAGGTAATATTCAGAATATTCAGAGACTACTGTGTAGACAGCAATTGTTTCTAGAATGTATATATGCTAAGTCAATGAATATCTATGCTTATATGTATACATGTATTTATTAAATGCCTGGAAACTAAACGGGAGCATGAGCTACTCAATATGGAATAATAGCTGGTGTCCTGGTTTGGGGGCCAGTGGACTGGAGTTTAGTGCTATTTTTATTCTACACCATCCAGTCATCACTGGGGCAGGGGGGTAGATAGGTAGGCATCCCATTCTAAAACAGACTTTTCTCTTGTTTCTCTGTAGTTGGAGGATGCTGGCGTAACATGTCTCCTGCCATACTGCCTCTCTTTCCAAAGGCACCATGGGTGAAGGGTGGTACAGCACCTTTGTCTCAGAATGCCACCTACAGGGAGTGTCTGCCATCCTTTTTTTGCTCATGGGGGTAAACACTTTTTTTTAGGGAAAATGCCTCTTCTTTTTGCATAATTTTGCTGTTTTTATTGCTGATGTCTTATACTTGCTTTGTTCTTTCACTAAATTGTTGCTTCAACCCATAGTGTTGGGGTTTTCTCCCTTTCTTACTGCAAGGGAGGTGAGAGGAGTGGCTTTTTTGGTTTTCTCTCTTTCTTCTTACTTTCTTTTTTTATCTTGCTTTCCTTTTTTCCTTTCTGTCATTCTCTCTCTCAAAGAAAAATAAAGACTTTGAGCCTTTAAGTATCATTCTTACAACAAAATAGTGTAAAGGAAACAGAGGTGTGTTAAGTATAGGCAGAAGAGTATGAGTTCTTCAATTTTCAGAAACAGCAATTTCTGTTATGTGAAAACAGTGCAAGCTCTATATCTCAGAACTTTAGCAGATATTACCTGGTAAATCTAGCCATGGCATTTCAAGACATTGATCTCTAAGATATTGCCATCCTTTTAGAACAGTTAACAGAGTAAGGACATGTACTTAATTTATTTCTGTTCCTTACTGTCAGTCAAAATATGCCTTTTTATAATTTAGCTCATATTCTAGAATATTACAGTTCATATTTCAAACTATCATGTGCAAAGATTAATAACAGCATATGATTTCATTTTTGTATTTTTCATCTGTCATTATTTGGAAGTATGCTCATGAAACTTGCTGTAGTCAATAGCAATCATATAAAAAAGGTGCCCTCAGAAGCCATTTTCAAAATTTGTTAGTTTTATTCCATTACTTTTTAGTTGAATGGGAAAGTTAAGGATAATTTTTAAATTTTCAGTTTTAGTAGTAATTTTAATTTTTCTGAATGTTCTATTAATTACAAATCAATGGGTTATATAACTACACTTAAAAATACATTAAACTTTAAAGTAAAAGAATGTATGGTAATCTCTTACTGTTAATCTAGTAATTTGAAATTTCAAAGTACTAAATTAAAACCTCAGGATATTCTGGAACACATTTAGTTTGATGTTAATTTATGTTACCATTAAAGATTATGTAAACATAATTATACTACAGTATATATATATATATATATATATATATATATATATATATATATGCACTACATAAGTATATTAAAGTATATTACAGGATGTTCTCAACAATTTCATCTCCTCACCTTTCCCTTTTTCTTGGCCCTTCTACATACCAGTTGGGAGATCATTATTTAGAGCACAGAGAATTTCAGCATCCACCTGTCACTTGTGGTATTCATTATTAGTTCACCCCATAAAGATTTGAATTTGTTTTAATGGGAATTCCCAAATTATGGGGTCAGAAAACTCTTTTAAAATTTGGCTCATTTTCTTTCATTTGCCATTCTACTCAAGATTTCTCTTGCCTAGCTTGACTCCCAAATCAGGAGTCCTTCTAGCCCTTTTAGAAATCTCGGCCTTAAATTTTGTATAAACTGCAAATGGTGCAACAAAGACTTAACAAATTAACTGTCAAAAAGATAATGTCCTTAATATTTAGGGAGGTCTGAATATTTTTTAATACAGATGTAACTAATTCAGAGGAGAGGAAAGGAAATAAAGGCAGAAAATTCTCTTTTCCCGCTTTTCTTCTAAGAAATAACACAAGCCATGATTTATATATTCTTGAAGCCGATTCTAACATTCTTATAAATCTTTTATATGCCATTATCACCAAGCTTAGCCCGATGAGTATTTTGGTTAATACATCTTTAATACAAAAACTTCGTATTAAAGAGAGCACCGGAGCTATCTTTGGATAAGTAAACAAGCCCAACGACCACAACGGTATTAACACTTCAAAGAAACTTAATAACCACCCATACAGGCAGGCTCCCACAACAAAAGACATTCTGGATTCAATAGACATACCAATACTAACAGTTGAAAACAAAATATTATTAGAATAAAGTTTTTTCTACTTTTCTGGTTTCCCCGTACAGGCCACCAAAATAATTTGTCCAAGTTTGGGACAAATTTTAGGAAAAAAAACTTCTAAAAGGTCCCCTCCCCCCCTTACAATTCCTTCCTTTACTAAGCTCGGAAAGAATTTTCTTTAGGGAAAAGTAAAAAAAACTTTTTTATTAACAAAATACAAAAGAAACACTTCCTAGCACAAACCCAAATTAAAATGAACTCGGCAAATCTTCGCCGGGAAGGGCAGCAAAGCTTCTTTGGCAGACTTCCAAAAGTAGTCTTTGAAGTTTAAATTTGTTTCTTTTGGAGCCAGTGCAAATCTTAGGGTTGGGGGGGGGGGGGGGGGGAAAGGGAGAGGGGCAGTTTAGGCAGCCGGGGGGGTGAAAAGCAGCTAAAGCAGCGGAGGGAAGGGGGGCAGGAGGGCGCAGCAGAAGCAGCAGCCAAAGCAGCAGCCAGCAAGCAGCAAAAGCAGCAGCCAAAAAGCCCCAAAAGCCAAAAAACACCCGGCTAAATAAAACAGCCCGGAAAAAGGGCTGGCAGCTCCATAGTGGAAGGTAAAAAAAAAAGAGCTAGTCAAAACATAACCCATAACAGATAGAAACCACACTTTAAGGAAAATATTTTTCCCCTCACAAATAGTGCAGAGACAGTCCACATTTTGCTTTAAATAATTTTGGAGAAAGCCTCCAATAAGAACTGAAATCTAACAATTATTTGTCTGATCATAGTCAATTCAAATTCTTACTGGCAGAATTCAGTTTAACACCATTTTTCTGAAATTACAGGGAAATACATTTAGTTTGACCACTCAGCTAATTCCTAGCAACTAGTTACAGTACAAAAATTTTACTTTGTCTGAGACTTTTGGCTTTAGTTTCACTTCCTCTAAATTTAAAAATTCAATATAGCTCCTAAATTGAGGAGTAATGTTAGACTTACCATGTTAGACTTTCCCTAATATCGTTAGATATACAAGATTTTAATAGAAAATTTGGACCAGAGTAAAAAAACTCCATAGGAATTTGCATGACTTTAAATTTGCAGAAAACTCCACACTCAGCATGAAGTCATCTGTGTTAAGAAATGCCAAGCAATTTTAGGCAACTGAAAAAGATTCTTCAGAATCTCTTAGTGGATAAAATTGAAAGACCTTAAGAAGAGACGAGAAGTATAAATAACTGAAAAAACAAAAAGATAATCATAGTCAGAAACACTGGGTAATGTTAGTGAAAGTCTGTTACCACTTTAGCAATGCAACATGAATCTTAAGATTAATACAACAATTGTCACATATTGCTATATAATCACTACCTGAAAAACAAAAATTACTGCTCATAAGAAGTCATAAACATCTCAAAATTATGTTCACTTCTATTATATTTTATCCAATTAGGGTATTAATACCAAAAATATAACAGGCAAAACCCTACTGATACAACTATTCATGATAATTAATTAATATTACTATAAATAGCCAAACTATATAAAAATTTTATCAGTATAATGTAATGTAACTTAGAGAAGTTTAATGTCTTCTAGCAAAATACTTGAGAATAAATTATTTTGTAGAAATAGAAGACGATTTTCCTGTCAGTAAGAATGAAATGTGTTAGATGTCTCTTATTTTTTATCAGTGACAATGTTTTATTAACATTATTCCTCATCTTTTGTTCTACTTAATAGAGTAGATTCAAGTAAAAAAGTGTATTTACTACTGACATAGGAATATTGCTAAGTTACTATTCTCTGTGTGTTACTCAGAACATCCACATGCATTGCTCAAGGATCCCTTTCCAGATCAGGCCACTGGAGATTAAAACTGATAAGATGAAGTATGTCTCATTTATATAACATAAAAAAAAATGTCGCTGCATTTCTCTGCAATGGAGTATTTTACTTTATTATTCAAAGAGCTTGAGAAATTGAGGGGGTTCTTTTCTCTTGGATTGCATTATAGTGACCCAATGCATTCAGTTTTTAGTCATCAGACTAATGAGAACTTGAGATTTTAATTTTTCACTTCTCCTATTCCCCTTATGTTCAAGGAATCATGTCATACTGATTAATATTGTGCCAGTTTCTGTTCTCATTAAAATCTGTGTCCAAAAATGAGGTATTGGAATTTTTCAATTCCTAGTCCATTATGCTAAATCAGGTACTATGTTCATGTATTGCATTACTGTGACCTATTTTGAATTTTAATTGCTTAGCCAATTTTGGTTTTTTCCCCAACAGGTTACCATGGTATAAACAAGAATTGTCCAGCTGATGAAAATGCATACAGGTATCAGGGATGGTGTACACTTGTGGGTCACACTAATTTAGTTTAAATATTATGCAGAAGTGGAAATCATATCTATTTCACATGAAAGGCTTCTAATGAGAATTGATAGCAGGACACAGTTATTTTCTTTTTATGCAAAATTTCGAAATTATAAAGATTAGTTAAAATCTAGCAATATCATTACGTTCTTCTGGAATTACGTGAATGATTTTAGTATTTTGTTTTCCTGATCTTTAAGTGAGAACAAGTGTTCCACATGTAAAGAAAAACAGACAGTACTCTGAATTCAATTACTGTCCATTTCAATGAACATATCTGACAGAATTTTGAGATGAGGTGATGAGCAGATATATTTCAAGGGTGAAATTTTAATAATCAAATGGCATATATATTTCTTTATGTCTACACTCAAATATTAAATACATTTTCTACTATTCATAATAATATTTTACAGTAAATTTACATAATATTTTTTGTGCTAACACAAAGTGGATAACAATATTTTGTATTCATTATGAACACAAAACAGAATGATTTTTAGGATTAGAAGGGACCTCTGGAGGTCATCTCATCCAGCCCCCCTGCTCAAGCAAGGCTATCTAGACCTATATGCCTGGGACTATGCCTAAATTGCACCTGAATGCCTCCAGGGTGAGGTGAATATCTTCACAGCCTCTCTGGGCTCCCTGTGCCAATGATCAGTCACCTTCACAGGAAACACGTTTCTAAGGTTCAGCAGGACCTTCTGTCCTCCACAGTGTGCCTTCTGGTTCTGTCACCAGGGATCACTGAAACAAAACTTGGCTACTTCTTCAGAATCCCTCTTCGAATACTCTCACATTAATGAAATCTGCCCAAAGTCTTCTCTTCTTCAGACTGAGCTCTCCCAGCCCTTGTCTCCTCCATCCATATGCTCTTTGTTGGACTCTCTCCACTGTATATCCATGCCTTATCCATCAGTCTTGTACTGAGAATCCCCAAACTGCACACAGGCTCCACGCTTGGCCTCACAAATGCTTATGAAAGCAGAACCTCTTCCCTCAGCCTGCTGGCAATGATTTGCCTACTGCAGCTCAGGATTCCTTTTGCGTTCCTCGGGGTAAGGGCACATTGCTGGGTCCTGTTTCAGTTGGTATTCCCCAACTTTTCTCCAGGGCATTTTCTGCCAAGCCCTTTCTCATCTAGGCAGCCTCAAGTATACATTATTGCATGAAATTCTTCCTTGCCAGGTGTAGGACTTTGCAATGCCCCTCATTGAACTCCCTGAATTTCCTGCTGGCTAATTTCTCCAGTCTGTTGAGGTCCTTCCAGACGTAATTATGACCATTTGGCATATTAGCAATCCCTCACAGTTTTGTGTCATCAGGAAACTTCAGAGGGGTATACCCCATCATATGGATCATTAATCAAACTATCAAACAGGACTTGAGCCAGTACTGACCCATGTGATACATTGCTACATACCAGACTCTGACTAGACTTCATGTCTTTGTTCTTAAATGAACATACTTGTTTATGAGGATCTTATAGGAGACAATGCCAAAGGCCTTCCTGAAGTCCAGCTAGACAACATCCACTGCTCTTCCCCTCTACCAGTTATTTCATCACAGAGGTCTATCCAGATGATCAAGTGTGTCTTCCCCTGGTTGAATCTGTGATGACTACTCTTGAGGACTAACTCATCCTTTATGAGCTTGTTCTCAGTCTAATATGTGGAAGGTCTGTTGAAGTGTGTAAAACCACAAACTTAAACTTAAAAAAGATAATAAGACCCAACCATCAAGGGAAAATTTGGCATAAAATGAAAGTGTATGATATGTGGGTAACAAGCAATATCAGAGGAAGAAAACCTTCAGATACATGACAGATTAGGGCTATCATGAGGAACAGTTAAATTTCATAGTATTAAAACCTATGATTACTTCACTGGTTGCCTTTTGTTCTTTTCATTTTCCAAGAGCACCTTACAAAAGAGCAATTAGAATATTAAAATCTGGATGCCTTTTTTATGATAAGGACATAACTGTTACAGCTGAACCCAGAATAAATGGATGGTTCAATGGGCAACTTGGCAAAACTGCTCTCTGTTTCTCTGGGGCTACTCCATAATTCATTTAGTTACACAATGAAAGAAGTAGCTAGACAGTATGTTTAAGTTATTTTCAATGTGTTCTTAAGAGTCAGGCTGTATATGAAAATCCTTATGGTTGATGTAAAAGACTGCCAATACTCTGTACTTCAAAGAAGAGAGCAGGACAGACCTTACACATGCCTGTTGAACACTACAGATAAATTGCTAGATGTGAAACCTGGCTGATTTCTGCAGTATTTCAGATCCCTCATCTTGAAATGTTGCTGTATATTGCACCATCAGCATGTTACAACTTTTCATGCTAAAACATACAACTTTACCACCATCTTTCATATATTTCATTAATTTTGGCATGTGAAAAGAGATAACACTTTTAGGAAAGCAAACAAGAAAAATAAAGAAAACAAATAAATAATCATTCTCTGTACTGAGACACGATCAACATACTGAAAAGGCAAACACCAAATATGAATAAGAAATAATATATGGAAAAAACCATTTTTTTAACTCATAACATTTTGCCTCATAAAGGATATTATCTTTCTGTACAGACCTTGTTTCACATTCTTCAGCTGTCTTGCTTACAGCAGTATTAGCATTTGCATTTGAAGGACGACATCACAGCAGCAGAATTGTGAATATTTTATGGTTTCAAGACCAGAATTCATTTTCTTAAAAAACAAAACAAAACAAAACAAAACAAAACAAAACAAAACAAAAACAAACAAACAAACAAAAAACCAACAAAAAAGAAAAACCAAACAAACATAACACCAAAAAAAAAAAAACAAAACACTTTTTCAGACTTATTAATATTAACTGGATGTAGAAATTCCTGACTCAGTCATATGATGGAAATTTTCAAAGCTAGCCATGGAGAAGACTCTTAAATTCATTGAAATTTCATATTCTACAAGTAGATGGTGATACAAACTTCTTGTATATTCTTATATAATAGTTACCTAATGAAGAATCCAAAGAGGGTAGTTAATGCAGTTCAAATGTTTGCAGTCAAGCTTATGCCATCAGATGGACCATAAATCATAGACTCATAGAATGTTTTGGGTTGAAAGGGGCCTTTGAAAGCCATCTAATCCAACATCCCCACAATGAGCAGGGACATCTTCAACTAGATCAGATTCCTCAGAGCCACATCTGACCTGACCTTGAACATTGACCACTGCTCTGAGCAACTTGTGCCAATGTTTCACCACTCTCACAGTAAAGAATTTTTATTTTAATATATATAGTTTAAAACCTTTGCCCCTTGTCCCATCACAACTGGCACTGCTAAAATCTTTATTCCAATCTTTCTTGCAGGTGTACTTGATCCAATGCTAGACAGGAAAGAGTGAGTCAGCATATATAGGAGTGTATCTTTTACATACCAGGTGAATAAAACAAAGGAAAAGCATGAGATGTTTAATAAATCAGAGAGTATTAATTTGTTTTTTCTGGAGGTATTACCAAGGTCAGAACATAATAACAGTTCATCAGAAAATAAAAACTTTAAAGATAAAATTTCTATAAGTTAAGTCTTTCAGGATCCCTTCAGGTTATAAAGTTAGAAAAAGACAACAACCAGTGACTTAGTTAATTGTATCGAATACAACTAATTGTTACAGTGAGAATTTTCAAGGCTCTCAAAATATGTCTTGCAGGAATCAGATGTCTTTCTTTTCATCTTGCATGTGTCCCTGCTGATGATAATTCATGACCCCATAAGAACAATTTTAAAAACTAGTCAAAACCTACTTTAGATCAACCAGAATTTATGCTCAGTAGAGTTAAAAGACAGTTTAGAATCAAGCAACTCAGAGCCATAAGCCAGCAAATGGACTCCAGAGAGCATAAAAAGCATGCTGACCTTTGATGTACACTCTCTAGACCAGTACACTTGCTGAAGTAAAAAATAATAACTTATGTTTAATTCAGTTCAGCTAACTGTACAAGCTGAAGGATAGCTATCATTATTTAATCAGTTCCTCTCCATATATATTCCCTGGTCATCCATTTAGGAATGATTATAGAGAAAATTTGTTGAATGTCATTATCTGCATTATATTGTGCTTTGGTTTAACTATCCCACCTGTCTAAGAACTTGTTTTATTTTTTGAGAGAGAAGCTCTTTGAAGTGAGGAACAGGAAGGAGCTAGTATTGAAACAGTTGTTTCACCAAGCATGAAAAAGAAAAATTAAATAAGAGGTGTGACAGCTAAACTTTCCATTTCACACTTTTGGTTTATGTTCAAAAGAAATGTGCATGCAAGTATATGATTTTAGATTAAAAAAGAGAGAAAACGCCTATTCAGACAGTACTTAACAAGCATAGAGGCTATTTCTGGAACAGATCACAGACCAATAGAACTTACTAGCATGGTGTTTGGGTATGTTAGCAAGCCTTGCCAGATTAACAAGGACATGTGAATTCAAAAACAGGGGTCCCTCATCCTGAAGTGTTGTAATAGTGATTGAGCAAACACATAATCAAGGATGAATCAAAAATATTTGCTGTTACTGCAACATGAATGACTATTTATTCCTTTTTGATTTTGCTGTCTGAAATTTAGGTTTCCAAGCCCAAGGTAGCTGTGTATTTACCCTTTGCAGCCATAAGAGAGAACCCCGTCACAGGTCACTTCGTCACATTAAATCTGTCTCTGGTTGGGATGAATTGCCATCTCTAAGAGCTTTCCATCTTAATGGATTGTTATACAACAAGCTGGACATAAGCATTTTATACCATCCTATCTACCTTAAAGCAGCTCTCCCTGGCCAGTAGCTGCCTCTTCAGAACATGGAACTTACACAGATTGTGTCATGTGTTATCAACTGGCCTCCAAATCTCCATTTACCAACATCCCAGGGCGTCTAGTATCAAGAGCTGTAGGAAGGCAGCATGTGAATTTGTATCTGAACAGCACTAGGTTCCAATACCTTATGGCTCAAAATATGGCATTGACACTGCTAGTACCAGGGCACATTTTTTGCACAAAACCTCAGGACTGGGGTTTGTTGGACCTTCTCTCTCTGATCCTTTATTAACCTGCCTGCAGCTTTGTTTCACTTGGTTTAACTGTGACAGCAATTTTTCTAATTAACCAGCCAATTTGGTTTCCTTTTGAATAACTTATGGGCAGTGTCACCAACATTTTAGGATGAAAACTTAATGATAGCATAGAGAAAGAGTTTTCTGGTACTAGAATACAAGCCTTGTGTCCATGGGGACACAGGATGGGGGCTAGAGATTCTAGAGATAACTATGGGATCAAAAGGGATGAATATAAGTTAACACTGAAGACTCCTCAATGCTCAAACCATGGGAGTTTATTGTGACTTTTACTTCTGTAGAACTATGCTGTCTTTTTCTGTAACAATCGGATCTGAACTAATAATGATTCTTGGATTAAACTGCTAAAATTCCAATTATCCTAATGACAAATTATTGATTATTGTGATTTCTCCTTGCCTGTAAACAGGGTTTTGATCATTAAGAAGTTAAAATTGTATCCAGATCCTAAAGAAGCCACATGGGCAGCTGGAGGCCTCTTCTGCCACATGGAGAACCGGTGCCGGAGCCATGCGGAGCCGGGGCCACCAAACCAGGGCCGGGGTGCTGGGTCAGGCCCAAGGCTGAGCCTGGAGCCGGGCTGGGACCCCAGCCAGAGACCCCCACACCTCCCGCGGCCGGAAGCCGAAAGAGAGATTAGTTAACTCGATCCACTCTGATTTGTGAACGCTAAACTTCTCATTGATTTCCCGAGCTGTCTATCACTAAATCAGCTCTCTGATTGGTTCCAGCTGCTCACAGGGGATGCCCTGCGATAGGGGACAGCCCCTCCTGCTCCCAGCCTCGTGGAGCTTTCCCTGAGGTGAATCCACCCCTCCCACCCGAGCACGTGAAACCAACACAGCAGCTTGGCTAACTTCATTAAGATTTGCTCATTTGGGTCTGTTAATCTCCACTGAAGTGCTTCCATCTTGTTACTACTTTGAGACATTCTTGAAAATAGGATCTGACGAGGTATATGGAAAACAGTGCAAAAGTATTACTGAAATTTGATGAGTTATATTGAGCATCCACATTGTAGACATTGACAAAAGACAGTCTTATATATGTGTGCTCTTTCTAATTAGTGGGAAAAAGATGACTCTTTTAGGGCGCAGCTGATCTGACTGATCTTAGGCATTTCATTTAGGATGAAATAAATCATCCCTGAAAGTGTTTACTTCTCTTCATTGAGTGTGAACAGAGTCTATCAGGATGAGCTCAGATGAGCTCAGGCATAGCCAACCATCACAACAATCCTTTTTTTTTTTTTTTTCCCCTTTTTTAACAGATCAATGTCACCCTTTTACGTTATTTTTGGGTGGATTATTATGTTCCACTACAGCATTATTATTTCCTTATTTCTTTCTTGAAGAATTAATTCATCTTACATTTATTCAACTGAAATATGACTAGCACAGACACAAACTTTCATTTAACTTTATCTATGACTGTTCACATATAGTAACTTCACTTACCTATTTATTGTAGTTAATGTTTTAGGGAAAGAGAGATTAAAGATTTTCCAAAAATCCAGAATGTATTTCCCGTGGTTTGATTGTCATAAATGACGCAATTTGTGCATGTGATTTTCTTAAGTTACAAGTTAGGCTGCATTTCAAATAAAAGTAGTAGTTTTTTCTGAAAAGTCTATCTTAATTATACATCCTGAAATTCAGGAAGGAGCTCTTAGTCTTGTTACAGGGAACTAAAATTATGTTTCAGTTATAGTAAATAGGTAATTCTCATAGGATATCTTTGAGAAAACTATTTTTAAAAAAATCTCTGGCTGAGACTGTTATCTAGGTTTTCCACAAAATCACTATTCTCTGAAAGTACCTGGTGTTAATATTTTTAATCAATAATGAGTACATCTTTCCAGGTTTATGGAAAAAATAATGGTTAGTGTGATTTAAAATGTATTCAACTAAAAATAACAAACAAACTTCTTACAGAGAGAAGTCCAAGACTAGGATCTGTAGAATTTCAGCTAAAATCCCCTATGCTACAAAGAAAAGAAACTGAGAATCAAACAGGATTCTTGAATGGGAAAAAGTTGGACTACAAAAATCTTGAGAAAATACCTTGTCAGTGTTTTTGGCAGCTAGGTTTTGACAATGGATGGAAATAAGATTTTTAGCAGGATATAAAAATGTTTATGTGGTAAGTGGGACTAAGTGTGAACATATAACACTAGCTTTCATCCACATACATGCAAAATATGTATTTATATAGATTGAGATAAATGTACATATGAATGTGTATATAAATCTCTACATACATGTATAAGTACATATATCTATATATCTATATCTATATCTATCTATATATATGTTCATATGGAAGTATACATGGATGAAAAGATTTTAAGATACCCCATGTATTTCATATATGGTATGACACACAACATTTCTGTACATGTCACAAATACTAATCTTTCGTTTACAGCATGGTCTAGATTTCATGGAAGATGGCAAAACAAACAATCAGAGTCAGTACTTGCTTTTCAGAAAACCTTGTGTTGAACGAGACTAAAAAATGAATAAGTGCCACCATATAATTTCCTAAAACTAGACTTGTGTAAATATTTCAGATTCAACAAATAAATGCACAATGAACTTTAATTCATTGGAGTAATTTTGACCTAAATATTTTCTTATGGAAAAAGATGAAGAAGAACATATTACCAATCCACAAATATACACATAAACATAAATTAAAAGATTTATTAGTAGTACAATTTCAGTTTTATATTTGAAAATGATCAGTAGTGACAAGTTGATCTTGAGTGTTAATGGCAGCAGAGAAAACATTTACCATCTTTATCATTACTGCATTACTTATTTTATTTTTTCTTTCACAAAACTACATTTTATGTAGAGAATTATCAATTAGATAATAGTAATCTTGAATGTTTGAATATGAAAAAAGTTGGTACTTTTCTAAAGACTTAGATTTTTTAAAAAGCAGATATGATCCATTATAATTTTTTTTGGTTCTCTGCTTCTGCATTGGGATTTTTTTATGTTTTCCTCTTGCATTAGTCCTCTTAGATACTTTTTACTATTTCTTACTCTTAGGGGGACTAACGATTTGCCCTGTCCAATCATATATTATATTATATAGTGATAGTAATTCTTAAAGTGTTTTCCATGGTACAAAATCTAAGAATCCTATCCTGTAGCCTACAGTCAAGTGGGAATTGCCTAAAGAATTTCGCAGAGACTGAGACGTTGAGAAAACATGTTGATACCTGTAAGACTTGTGTTGCTCAGATGCTTACAGTTGGGAATTCTGATCTTTTCCTATTCTGGATAAAAAAATGAAAATAAAAACTATGGATAATGATAATACTCACTTAATGGTGATAAGAAATATTAACTCACCATCCTGTTAGAAGATCTGGAAATCTACATATATACCAACTACAAATTCTTGTCTGAAAATATAGCATTTGACTGCGCTGAGGAGATAGAAAATGTCCTGAAAGAAACCATGATCTTAAAGAGGATGAGGACAGGACAATTTAATAGTCATAACAGAAAATTCCAGGAGGTCTAAATTTTAAATAGAGAATAGAAAAGGCATATTGAAATCAGAAGTAATTGCTTTTTTTTTTTTTTTTTTCCAATTCTAAGGGACCAATTATTACAATAACAATTCTGATCAAATCCTGCCAAATTTCAAGAAAAGAGACCCTATCTGGATTACCATGCCCAGTTGTGGAATCTCCAACCCTGGAGATATTCAAGAATTGTCTGCATGCAGTCCTGTGCAATGTGGTCCAGGATGACCTGGTTGAGCAGTGAGGTTGAACCATACACCCACTGTTGTCACTTCTAACCTTACACATTCTGCAATTCTATATCTTTTTTTCTAAAACAGACTTTAATAAGAAAAACTTGGAGTGGGGTGGGGGTTGGGAGGGGGAGGGGGAGAGGAAGGAGAAAGGAAAGGGGAAGAAAATTTCAGGGTTTCAGAACATGAAGACAATCATGTTAATTTCAATCCCTTTCCTGCAGAGTTTTTTTTTTTTTTTTTTTTTGGCATCTAGTCATCCAGCAGGGTAAATACAGAAACTCCTAAGATTCATGTTCTATTTGTGCATTCTTTTAGGACTGTGTAGGAGGTGAACATTCCAATTTGTCCCAGGAAAGGGCATGTAACAAACATATTTACCATACTGTTTAACATTCATTAGTTAAGTATTAGTCGCCAACTAAATATCAGAACTGTTAATTGTGTCTTTAATTTCTTTAATTATGTGGCATGGTTAATAGATATTGCCTGAGATAGCAATGTATCTATTACAAATTAGAATACTAACAGAAAACAGCAATAAGCAAGTTGAAGAAAATTCACTTAAGTCTGGTCTCCCTATTATTAATGGTTATAATTTTGCTGTTCCTTTTGCATAAATGACAGCAGTTTCTATTTCTAGAGATAAATACAATTTCATTCTGCATCTATAGTTACCTCAGTGACTAATAAATTGTTAATTCAGGAGCATGAAGGATCATGGTTAGAAGAATCCATTTTAATCTGTGGCCATGTAAATTCTTGGGATTTTTTGGTTGGTTGGTTGGTTGGTCGGTTTGGGGGGAGGGGGGAGATGTGATAAGAAATGTGTTTAAATTACCCACTTAAACTGTTCTTAAAGTCTGTTGTATTTTCAGAAAAATTAAGGCTCTTTTGGCTTACTGAAAACTTCAAAAGGATAAATTGATTAAACTAGCCAGTGCAGAATAAAAGAGACAAATTTTGAAATACATGCATTAAAAAATAATACTTGGATCAAGGTGATTCCATTCAGATTCACAGTAGAGGTAGAACAAAAGTCAGAAATTAATTCCTTAACTGGGGATCAGTTGAGAATAGCCATTTGTTTTTTGTTTGATAATGAAATCCATATTCTGGTTTCTAGAAAGAATCAGTGTAGTTGGATGTCAGCTTAAATACAGATTTATCAAAGAACTATAGATCACGAAAACGAATATTAAGAGAATATATGAGGGAGTTAAAGAACTACATACTAAGTCTCAAGTTATGAGCAGATGCTCAAAATTTACTTTCTGCAGTGTAAAAATTCTTAAAGATCCAATAAATTCCTTATGTTTACTAGGTCAGTTTCTTTCTGAAGTGGATTCTGATTTTTGTCAAAACAGGAAAACATGGATTTTTCAACTGTTTTTTCTATTGCAACATAATTTTTAGTGCTGTCATTTTATATTCAGTCCCAAAGATCTGTTAGTAGCTAATGCAGGTGTTTGGAAAGTTAGCCTCTGAAAAATTCCTGAACTTGATTTCATCTTGATTCCAATTCAGTTCATAGTCATGTAAAATGAATAGCTCTTAAAAGAAATTTTATTATTTGAAAATTCAATATATGCTATAAAGAACTGGAAAAGCATGAGAGAAGTTCATGAAGCATCATTGCAAAAAGATGAAACAGTGACTTCCATTGACAGCATATAACAAATATAGTTACACATTAAAATTCATTTCTAACATTAAATATCTTGTACGTCTGGAACTTATGCACTTTACATATAAAACACTTTAAAGGTCAGGAAATCAATCACCTGTGTTTTACTTGTCATCTCTATTAGTTTAAGCCAATATAAAATAATGAATACTTCTTTGTATTACAGTTCTGTCTTGGCCTGATTGATCCTCTATAAAGCTATTATAAAGGTCACAATATGATAAGTCAAAGACTATAGAGGAACAGGAGGGTACGAGGTAAGATAAATATGTCACCTATTCAGGAAGGGAGTCAGGTTATTTCCTATATTTGGAAGTAAATGTTAGCTAAACCCAAACCACTTTGGTGTTAAAGGTCATTTCACATATTTGTGAAATGACACTATATATGTGCATGAATACATTATTTACATTAGTTATATATGAAAAAGAGATTGGGTAAATAGATTGAGAATGACAGATACATTATAAATACAATTGCAACATGAATCAAGTTAAAAAAAGTTAGGTTTTATAGTGTTATATTAAAATTATTAACTAAATTTGTGTCCATAATCACAAATTATGTCAATAATCACAGAAAACTTCTACTATTTTTCATTGCACTCCCTATGAATTAGTTTAGCATTCTATTAACACAGCTGTTTAATGTAATTAATTGCTAAGAATTATGTTATAATATAACAGGTGGGTTTTTTTTTCCCCTGAGACTTATAATGTGATCAAAGTTGTGTACTGAATAAGAAATAAAAAAAAAAAATTATTAGCATTGCAGCTGACTGTTCAATTATACAGTTCTATTTCAGGCCACATTTATTCCAAGAATTACTATTTTGATTTTATGACAAAAATTAAATACTGAAGAAAATAACTGGTAAAATGAAAATTAGATTTTGAAATTTTCTAAAAAAAAAATTTGAATGCTGTGAATTATGAATATGGACATAAATAAGCACACACACTTCAGTGTCATTGTGTGGTTTTGCTGAGCAGTTTAAAGTTTTATTACTCTCGGTAAAATAATCAATCTTGGAGCAGAGGGAACAAGAGGGAGGGAGAGAAAGGGAGCATTGTGCAAAGAAGTTTGTTAGAAAACATCTGTGATTCCTAATTAAAAGAATTTGTTTCATGTCCCAGTTGAACTTATCATCTTCAATAAAACTTATGTTGGAATGAAAGCGAAGCTTAGTTTTGTGAATGAACAGCTCAAAATAATTTTCTTCAAGAAAATATTGAACTGAAAGTACTGAACTCTGTAATTTGGACCTATTCTGCAATGCTGCAGTGTCTTTTAAATGCTATACAAAATAAGAAATTATTTGAGAAAGTTAAGAAAATATTTTAAAAGTTTTATTACTTTAATTCCTGAGTTGTTATTACCACGAATCTATGGAAAGCATCATTAATACATACAATGAATAAAATAAAATATTTTAAAACAAAATGAAACACCCACAGCTAAAACCCCAACAAAAAATGTCTAATAAAATGTCCCCCAGGAATGACAGTAAAACTGAATAGCTCAGGTTTGGTGTCTAGCATTTGGAAGGGGTAGAGTTGTTAACCCTTTATTATTGAGATATACAGTTACAACTGCTCTCTTGTTTTAACTGAAAATGGTCTTGGGTAAGGGAATTGATTGAAATTTTACATTCTAGGGTCAGAGGTATGAAAAAAGTCAGCAGGTAAAGACTGGAATTTCGAAAGGCTGTTTAATATTCATGGACTCTCCACAAAATGCACTAAGTGTATGTGAACGTGTGACACAAACTGGAAGAAAAGCTTAGTAATTTTTTGCTCCTTAAGTTTTCTACCTCTTAGAGGAGCTTAAGTATATAAAATGCCACTTTCTTGATTTTTCAATCGAGCAAAGGTATTTAGTTTTGCATGTATGTATGCATTCCAGGTATTTTTCAATATTTGTAAGAATTAATTGGAAAAAAGCTTATATTTAATTTACACTTTAAAATGCTTGATTACTCTTATTATTCTATAAGTTATTATATTAATTGAGCTATTTTCATTATATATTTTTATATTTTTACTAATTTTCTGAGGAATTTAGTTTTGTTTGGTTCCTTCTTCAAGGGGAAGAGCTAAATTTTTTACTGAAGAAAATCTAGTTTGGTTTTGGACAAAAAAATCTAGAACCCCTGAAACTTTGTTCCATTTGGATTTTAATACATTTTGCCATATGTTTTGACTATTTCCATTATTGTTTATTTCAAATAAATGAATATCTGGGGATGAATAAAATAGGAAGAACTAGGCCACATTATAAAAAAAGCATCTTTTTGTCCATTCATCATTTTATCTCATGAAGAATCTCCTTTTCAGTGTTTATAAACCTTCCAGAATGACTTCCCTACACTTGGATTAAGATGTCATATGGAGAGTTCACATTTTAATTGTATCAATGTTATTACTGGGTACTAACAGAAGACAACTTGAGAACTTGCTTGACACAGTCATGGGCAAAATGGACTTGGGTAACTCATGGACAGAAGGAGTAGAGCCATGTGAGAAGCAGCTTTTAATTCTACCTTCTCAGCATGCTGCCATTACATTTGGAATCTTACAGCTGGAATTGTGGGCATCTGTTCAACCCTGTGAGAGCAGAACAGAGGTAATAGGCATAAATACTGCAGGGGGTGTATTCCTGAGGTTCTGAGTACTTAATCAAAACCGAACAATCAGACAACTCCAAAAACATACCCAGGGGAGTACCTAGAAAATCTTGTGGGGATACATGGATGCACAGTACGACTATGCTATTATTACTCAGTACTTGGTGCATATATTGTTATTACTCAGTGCTAGGCACTCCTCTTACTTTACAACCACAGGCCCTGATAGTAATTCAAAACAGATTGAGATTTTAAACTAGTATTATAACTTTTTTAAGGAGATATTAATCACTTGATTAAATAATTTTCTAGCCTATTAAACAATAAAAATTAGATATTTAGAATTATGGTGTTAAATCATAATTATTATAACATATACAAGTATATTATGTTAATTTTGCAAAAAGTGTGATCACTCAGTGGTGTATGCATGAAATATGGAGTTTTCCACAGGAGATTTCTGGTACTTCTTTGAAAGACAAAAACGTAACTATATGGGTATGATAGTTATGAGATAAAATACTCTGTGATACTACAAAGGAAAGGCAGATCAAAAAAGGACACTGCAGTGTGTAGACTGCATCAGAGAATCCAAAGCTTCACCATTTTTTAAGGTTAAAATCTCATTAGTACCGGATCATAAATCCATACAGGTTTAAAGAAATATTTCCATATAATAAAGCTATTTTTATTATATATCTTTGAATCATAAGAGTATAGAATTGATTACACTGTGAAGTATTACAAATTCCATAGCTACCCCCAATCTGTGCCTCAATATATATTTTTTTAACATAATAAATACAATGTAATAAAAGTATGTAATTCTATTTTCAAAAATGGAAGCATCTGAGAAACATATTATTAGAAAGAACACTCTAAATCTATGAACATAATAAATTTACAAATTTTTAAAAATTATTAAACTCTAGCTTAAAATCATACCAGTTATATCTTGAATAATTATTTTAAAAGTATGGATGAATTCAGGCTGAATTAGTCATAGCTGAAGCCTGTAGTAGAACACTCCTCCATGAAAAAGACCTGGATTACATTCCTCCCAGCACTACCTGGCTAACATGAGCTGGAAAACAAGTAATAGATGGACTTCATTTTGCCACTGCTGGCAACACTGCTGCAAACACTGCAATTAAACCACATTAAACAGCAGGTGCACATAAGTTTAGATCTCGTTTATTACAGTGGCCAAAAGTAGATGTCTGGGAGGAAATCATTGAATCATTTAGGTTAAAAAAGACTTCTAAGATCATGGAGTCCAAGACTAGCACTGCCAAGGCTAAAACTAAGCCATGTTCCTAAGCACCAAATCTACACAGATGTGAGATAAGGACAAATACATGATGATAATGCTCAGGACGTTCTCTAAGGTCACACAACTTTTGGCTCAAGAACTTCTTAATATGATTTTTATGTAAGTAATCACGTTCCTTGGATTATTTTAATGAAATTTTCTGCTTTCTTTTTGAAAGCAATTTTTTTATCATTTTCAATATCTTGTAGAAAGAGCTGTCCATTAGAAAGCCATCAAATCTGTATTTTAAGTCTGCAATTACATAGATTCATTTCAATGACCACAGATTTTGTGAAGAGTTGTTCAATTGTACCACACATCCTTCAATTGCATCTTTCTCTTGGAAATTTCTTGTGTCCTTTTAAGTAAATGGTTTCACTTCCAAGAATTAATTTCTGTCTTCTGTTGCATCACATTTCAATTCCAATATATCTTCTGCAAATAATACTGAATAAGACCCTGAGATTAGCTCAGTTGGTTAGAGCGTGGTGCTAATACCACCGAGGTGCTAAGATTGATCTCCATATGGGGCAGCTACTTAAGAGTTGAACTTGTTGATCCTTGGCAGAGCCTTCCAACTCAGAATATCCTGTGATTCTGTTTTTGTTAAATAGAGGTCTAGTCCATATAATTTGTTTCTCAATTTTATTCATGTACTGAATAGATTCTTCCTGAAATAGACACCTAACTTCTACTCCTCAGTGAAGGTGGCCAGTAGAAAGAGATTCAGTCAAGCCATATATTTTGATTTTAGACCAAAGTTAGAATTTCAACTTTTTTTTCTGTATCATTTACTTAGAAAACTAATTTCAATACTTATAAACTTGAAATACTGTTATGTACACTACTTGTGGGTATTCCATACAGATTAGTATTTTGAACTTGAAAGAGGTATTTACAGAGAAATTTTAATACAATTTTGACAAGCATTATAAGAGTTAAAAAAATGAATATAATTTATCACATGATAATATTCTAACAGTCATTGAAGTGTTTTTATCCACTAAGTACTTAACTAATTTCTAGTCATATGACTAAGTTAAACACATGAATTTAAAGACATCAATCACTAAAATGATTGTATTGTAGTTAAGGGCGAAAAAAGGAGAGAACAGAAAGATGATAGATGTTTTTAATTAGTCACATTAATGTCACTTTTTTCACTGAGGAAAGATGTGCTCATGATTCTGACTTTTTTCTGAGTGTTTCTTTTGCCACTCAAATGATTATTTGAAAACCAAGGTCAAATGTCTGTGGGTGCTTTGATAATAAACAGAAATACAACTGTGATGCTACAAATACACTTGTTATCAGAAGTAGTTAATAAACTCTTAATCTCTGGAGTTTCATCTACTATGTGTGATAGTTCTTAGGGTTTTTTTCAGGATTTTTTTTTTTTTTGAGGGGGATGCTAAGATTTCTTTAAAAATATTGTTTTCCATCTTGCACCTTTTCTTCTTTCATAAAAGAGATCAGAAATTTGAAAAGTGACAGCTAACCAACAAAACTTCTTTTATTTCCCCTGTTCTGGACTCAATATTCAGTGTATTTGAAATTCTGTTCCAATGAGATTGCAGAAAATTTTGTTTAATGTACATACATGTTTATGCTGAAATACTATATTTTTATTGCTCTTTGTGGGTTTTTTTTGCTTGTTTTGGGTTTTTTTTGGGGTTTTTTTTTTTTTTTTTTTTTTTTGTTTTTGTTTTTGTTGTTGGTTTTTTTTGTTTGTGGTGTCTTTTACTCAAGTGTCTGTCAAGAAGTTTCCTGTCCAAGACTGTTGGAAAAATGGGAAAGACATTTTTGCTCTGGCAGTTTAAAGCTCCTTTAGGATACTGACATGGGATTTTTGAGCTATAATTATTGTAATTGGAAACAAAATCAATATAGTGTGGCAAAATACTTCTATGGAGTTAAATTTGGGAATGTTTGACTTAAAATACAATCTCTTTCAACCTTGGACTTGAGAAACATCCTGTTTTGGTGAGTTGGCTTCTTGGATGCTGTGTTGACTATTTTTTCAAGGTAAGTGAGAAGAATAAACTTAGTTTTGAAGGATTTATGGGGCTTTTTTTTGGCTAGGTTATTTGTCAAATTAAAAGTTCTCTTTAAAAATAAAAGTCTGTCTCCTTCATGAGCAAAATTTCACAAACCTGTTCAATGCTAATATCTTCATAACAATATATTCTTTAATGTGGCTGGGCACCCTCCTCGCCTTTCAGTATTGCATGAGCCAAATAAATAAAAACATAAGTTTCTTATACTGTTACCTCAAGTAGAAATATTTATTACATTTATATTTTTACGGAAACCTGAAAAGATAGAAGCTTAACATCTTTTTTTTTTAATTTGTTTTCTAAACCAATATTCAATTTTTGCCTCAATGGGATTCTAACGTGAATTTGATTTCTGTCATCTTTTTTCCCCCCTAAATTGCAGCATTAAACAATATTAACAATATTCAGTGTAAAATGTCCTATATTAATTGTGGGATTTCCCTACAGTCGTGAAAGATAAGCTGGAACACTAATCCAGCATTCATGGAAATAACATTCCCAAGTTTTACTCTGAATTTACATACATAGAGACGATCATAAATAGCACAAACATCCCTTTACTTCCCTTGCCTTTCCATGTCAATATATATGCACACATACAAATGCAGTTGTGCACACAAACAAGTCACAAAATTACAGGAGTTTCTTCATTCTTGGTTCATTCAATGAGGAGTATCAACATCCGTGGCATTAAATCACTGTCAAGACCTACATTTCATAAGAGAATACAGTGATGGATTGGCATCAAGTCTTTTATCCAAAACACTTGAAATGATCAAGGTCTTAATTCCCACCCTTTATGCACACTCACAATAGGGAATGGGAAAATCTAAGGGCTTTTCCACTGTTCTGTATATTAGACAGCATAACTGTACACTGTATTTCATTGTCTAATAATGAAATAATCTAGAGAATGGATTGTTGCATATTTTTCCTCAGAATAATAACTTATTTTTCTGAAATACTCTATATAATGGATCATTCTATTATTGTGTTGAAAACAAACAAACCAACTAACTTATTTTCTTTATGAAGGCTATATTAACATGTCTTTTAAAATCTGACAAAGCTATGTGTAATGCCACCATTCAAATCAGCAAAAAAGTAATAAAAAATACAGTAAGCAAGCTTTTTATAACTAATGCTTGTCTCTTCATGTGAAATACATTGAATTGTAATTTAAAGTTATTTTCATAAACAGTGAGGACCAAATGGCAACAAAAAATTGTTAATTTCTGTGTATTTTTATTGTTGCTAGTCTGTTGACTCACTTTCAAAGCACAGTAATTCACAGCAGTTTCCTGAGTGTTTCATGTAAAAATTTGAGAGGATGCAATGTATTAATAGCTGCTCTAAGCAACGTTTTTCTTCATTTTAGAATGCTGTCATATTCACATTTGGAGTCTTTCCTTGCTTTGTTAGATTTCTGGTCAATGAAATACAAAATACTGCAATATGTACAGAAGATACAAAGAAAAATGACATCTACTATTCAATACAATACAATTCAATACAATACTATACAATAGTTTTGTCACTATTGTTTCTACAGTGATCTCTAACTTATTGTATGCTTTTAAGATAATCTAGACAAGTTTTTAAAATGTTGGTGTTGAATAAAACAATAATGTGATATAAATATATATGCTATTTGAAAATTATACTAAACTGTGACCTAAACATTATTTGAGGAAGATGATATCTAATAACGGTTCTTAATACAGCAGAGAAAGCATAAATAAAAACAGTGTTGGCAGCTGAAGCAGAAGAAAATTAAATAAAAGAAAATGAATACAATAATTGTAGATTTTTAAGTTGGATAATTAATCATTACAGCAAATTGTGAGGAAACAATGCATAATCTCTAAGTCCAGTAGATATACTCTATATCAAATAAAAGCATCTTGCATTTATTGCATGAAAGGTGTCTGCTACTAATAAAATCAAATATTTTTTTTTATTTCCCAGTCCTTTTAGCCATAAAATTTATGAAGCCTTATAAATTATATAAATTGTTTAAAAACTTTGTCAAAGACAAATTTGGTAAAACATCAAACCAAATGCTACCTGCATTTCTAAAAGTTGCTTAAACTTGACTCAGCTATATTTGAAAGAAATAATATTTTATCATTTTTGCACTACCTTCATAGGTACATAGATAACATCCTTTTATTTTCCTGCAAATGAAGTTTTTTCATATTTTTTATGTGTGTACATATTACATAAGCGAGTACATCTCATGATTTTGCAATAAAGTCAATAGCCAGAGCTTAAACAGATTGCAAATGATTCACTACTTGTGCATTCCTTTTAATGTCTACATTAAGGTTTTGATTCTTCTCAGGAATTAATTGGAAATAACTCCACTGTAATGAGCAGATTTATATGAGCCTGAGAGGAAGAGATGTCTCTAAACAGGCATGTTTCAGGTATCGATCCTCATGGAGTACTTAGATAATATGTGCTTCCTATGTATACTAAATCTGTTTGATGCGTTCTGGAGAGCAGACAGAGAAAAATTGAGTTTAGATGTCTTGAAATTTTGCATAAAGATGTAACTTATTAATGCTGCTCAGAAACATTAGGTGGTTTGCCAAGTAGATCCAAACATTCCATTAATATCAGGCTGACCCAGCTTCATAGGCTGGGAAAACTGTTCATTAGAACACCCTTGATATGCTATATAGCTCATCAATAAATCTTATAAAATAAATCCATAGCATTGGACTTTTTTAGTCACAAGGTGTCTTGACATAGTGGAAATAAATAATTAGACTTTGGTAACTGCCAAATTTGCATGAAAATTTGGTATTGCAAATAAAATTATGCAACAAGTGTATGTGAGGTTTCCATGTGACATGAAAGATCCATTAGATGTTGAGATTTCTGTAATTTGAAAAAAAATATTGTATACATAGTTAAGCATAGAATACATTGAAGCACATCTTAGGTAATTTTGTCCTCAATCTCTCTTGATATTTGTAGCCACTATACCTGCCGAATTGATCTTTTGTTGAACACATCAAAACACCTGCAGGTCTTGGATAACAAAAGCTAATGGAATCCAGATAAAATGTTAGCTTTATGAGGAACTTGCCTGTATAAGGAAAGAAGTGACCTTCTGGTGTTTTACATGTCAGTCTGAAGTGGAGTGTTCTTTACCACACAGGAACAACACGGGTCTATAGATTCCTTTTTAATATTTTGCTAAAACCCCTCAGCAATATTTCAGGCTAAATATAAAGGATAGGCATTTTTATCTGTACTAAAGCAGAGTAATAGTCCCTTACACTGTTCAACTGTTGTTACCACAAATAGAATTAAAAATTGGTTTATAGATTCAGGCTACATTGTTGTTGTGTCTGTGTTAATGACAACAGGAAAAAATAAAAGAAAAATATGGATTTTGGTTTTGTCAAACATTAAAACTGTCAATAACCATGTGCTAAACAAAACCCCATTACTACAGAAGGATCATTTCATTAAGGAAATGCATATGAACTACGCTTCACTAAATCAAAAATATGCAACATTTATGCATTTGACAAACAAGGAAAAATTCTGGCTTCAGTGAAGAAAAATAAGATCAAGGGGGTGAAAGTGAGTTTCACCTGCCCTAACACTGGAATTATTTAGTAATGGAAGTCGTCATCTGAGAGAGTAATTTAATTTTTTATAGAAAATAAATGAAGAAACAGACAAATAGGTTACCCTAAGGCATGGCTTATCTGCTTTATTTTAGTCAATTATTTTTGAATAAGACGAACTTCAACCTAGAATGGCTTGTTTCTCTTCATTAATTGTAGGAGGATGCTATGAATAAAGGGATTTGCTCAGAGCATTGTGCTAAGAACACCAAGGTTTTGTTCTTGGGGTTTTCAATCTATGTATGGGCCATTCACTTAAGAGGTGGACCTGATGATCCTTGTGGATCCCTTCTAACTCAGAATATTCTATGACCTGGAGATAAAGATTAAACATTTCTGTAATCACATACAGTTTCCATACAGTAGGTGCTGTAATTTCTGCAAGATGAATCCTATCATGAGGTATATCAGCAGTAAGATCTTACTCTGGGAATATTCTGCTGAATAAAAAGATATGCTTAACTTGCTTCTACCTTGACCTAGACATGTGGAAGAATATAATTTCCTTAATTCTTATTTCAGCTGTAGTGAAAGGAGAGAAAACCCTAAAGTTGCATGATTTTCAGGTATCACATAGCTGAAAATGGAGTTATAAAAAAGGTAAGGAAGGCCCTTACCCCTCTAAAACAAAGGACACTGGAATGGGGAAGGAGAATGTGCAGATGCTGCAGTCTTGCTGAATTAAGGTGCCTTCAAATTGAGCAAGAAAAAAGCCTGATCCCTCATCAGACAAAAGTGCAGCACTATCTCACATATTCTAAATGTCAGAAATGTCGGGATGAAGCCAATGTTGCAGTGAAGTATTTAATGGTCACTAACTTTTATGGACCACTGAGAGTGAATAAAACATGTATAGACACTGGTTATTCTGTACAATGCAATATAGCCCATTAAATAATTGTCTTGAAATCAGATTAATCCAAACCTAGCAAACAAACAACCCAAATGGCAGTGATGGGGTCCTAAAATCAACAACACTTAAGTTTACAAAGCTTTTATCTCTCCTGACTCAGTCAATGCTCTCAGGTGCTTGGTATGATTCTTGGGCTGTCCTGTGCAGAGTCAGGAGCTAGAATTCATGGTCTCATGGATCCCTTCCAGCCCAGGATATTCTGTGATTCTCTGCATTAAGACTGGTCTAACATCTCTCTACAGTGAATCTTCTTCCATTTGCAAGTTTCCAATTAATATTTTGCATGATAAAGAATACTATTATGTCATCTTTAAATCAAATGGAGATTTTTATAAATATCAGCATCCAAATCAAAATCAAACCCAATATCTGCCTTCTGGTATGATCAAGGAAGTGATTGAAACTGATCCAAAAACTTATCTAAGAATATTCATGTCTATGTGTGTTTTTGAATAAATATCCAGTTTCAATCCAATGCTAGGTGCCCATGTCTGTAGTTTAAATTCAGTTTAAAAGTAATACAGATTGTACTCAGAATTAAATTTAAAAGGATGTCTCTATGCTCCCCTTACTTAGTTCTGCTTCTATCTCAATGTACAATAATGAGGGAACCGATATGCTTTTTGCCTTGGGCACTATAACTTGTGCTTTATTTAGAACCAGTCTGCATCCTATTACTTTAACTAAATACATGTAAAACTTAAAAGTAAGCATAGGGATTTTTTGAAAACACATCAGTACTTTTTTTTTAATATACTCCCTCTTTTTTCTTTTTTTTTCCACCACCTAAACTTTAAATTGTGCCAGTCAGAGTATACAACATAACAAAAATGAGAATTCAAGCCAAGCTATTGCAAATGTCTTCTGACATCATGAGAATATGAAATCAAATCAAAGGCAAAAATAAATGTTGTATTCCAGGCGCTGGTCTAGGGGCAGCTAGTTGCATTACTGAGGTGACACTAAAGGTCCCTGTGGGAAGGTGTTCAGTGAAGAGCAATAAAACAGCCTTTGTAAGCTAATTCCCAGAGCAGCAGTAGCCTGACACTGCCCAACAGCAAAGGCAAAGAAGGGGAAAAAAGGAGAATAAGAGAATTAGTATATTCTTACTATGCCATAGAAACAAGAGGGCTTTTTAATAGGAGTTAAAAGTCAGATCTTTTTAATAGGAGTTAAATGTCGGATCATGATAATAATAATTTTTATGTTTTGGTGGTTTTGTTTTTTTTTTTTTCCTCCTGTTTTTTACACTTGTTTTAGGGGAAATGGTAACAGAAATCCTACATCATTAAAACTGGAATTATAAGGACATGTTGATTTGGCAGCGTCATTCCTAATGATATTTGCTGACATGCTCTTGAAGACTCACAAAAGAGCAGAGATGACTTATGTGTGGATATCTACCTCTTGTCTAAGTACTATTTTTTTCTTGTTTGGCCTATCTCAGTTGTGCATGCCAAATGTTTTGATCTATAGTCTCTTAGTACAGCACTCTTTCAGTCAATTACAATTTAATGTTTTGCACTAGTTTTTTTCAATGAGACTTAATCATTTTCATGAAAGATTTAATTATCCATCTTCCTTCCAGGAAAATAAATCTATTTTCTTGACATTTAGTTAAATTAAAGCATTGCGGTTTCAATTTAAAAAAAAAAAAAAAGTGTAATGCAATTTGCATACTAATCTGAGACTGAATGGAGAACAACCTTTGTTAAGAATGAAATAATCTGTTATAAAAATTAATTAAGGCCACACACAGAACCTCTTGTCTTTGGTTTCTGTATTTGGTCTTGTGTGGCCTGGTTTTGGTAGCAGGAAGAGAAAAAGGGTGTTTTCTGTGAGAAGCTGCCAGATGCTTCACCTATGTCCCCCAGAGCCAGTGCCAGCCACTCCAGGATGGATACACTGCTGGCCAAGATCAAGACAATAAGGACAGTAACACCTCTGTGACAGCATATTTAAGAAGGGGAAAAAACATATATTGTGCAGATGTAATTTTTAATTGCAGTTGAGAAGAGCAGGCTGAAAATGTGTGACAGGAACAGCCTTGCAGACACCAAGGTCAGCACAGAAGGAGGAGGAGGAGGTGCTCCAGCTGCCAGAGATGAGATTCCTCTGCAGCCCATGGTGAAGACCACAGAGAGGCAGGCAGCCCCCCAGACATACTGAAGGAAGTGCAGAGATACACCTGCAGTGGAGGAGACCTGTGCCTGAAAGTCTGCTGTGAACACATGGGAAGCCTGTGCTGGAGAAGGCTCTTGGCAGGGACCTGCAGACCTGGGCAGAGAAGAGCCCACATTGAAACAGGTTTACTGATAGGATTTGTGACCCATGGGGTACCCTCACTGAAGCAGGCTGTGCCTGAAGGAGTGCACCTCATGGAAAGTGACCCACCCTGGCACAGCTCATGGAGAATTGTTGCCTGTGGGATGGACTCACATTAAAGGAGTCTCTGGAAGACTGCCTCCAATGGGAGAGACACCACATTGGCTCTCCCTGAACAGTGGGAGAACAATGTGTGATGAACTGACTGCAACCCCCATTCCCTGTCTCCCTGAGCAGCTGAGGGGGAGAAGGTAGAACCTGGGAAGGAGGGAGGAATGAAGGGAAAAGGTTTATAAAGGGTTTATTTTATTTCTTATTTTCCTCCTCTGATTTTTATTAGCAATATATTCAGCTGATTTCCCCAGTTCGACTCTATTTTGCTTTTGATGGTATTTGGTGAGTGATGCCTTTCAGTCCTTATCTCAACTCATGAACCTTTGCTATATTTTCTCTCCCCTGTCCAGCTGAGAAGGGAAGTGATGGAACAGCTTTGGTGGGTGCCTGTCATCCAGTCATGGTCAACCCATTACAGTGCCATATTCACTATAACTGAATGTGTGCCAGTGTACATGAAGAACTCCTGATGCAAAAAAAACCAAAATAACACAATAAACAAAAAGAGAGTTGAAAATAACTCTTTGAACTACTAAGTCCAAGCTTTTCTTTTAACATGTATCTTCTGTTATATAGATAATTTATAAATGTTTCAGATAGCATGCTAATTGCTATTTTTATATGCTATTTAAAATTTTATTTACATTGGGAAGCTGCTCTAGTGCCTCACATTGATCTCATAGTGACCTTGTCTTCTGTAGACAAAAAAATAATTATTTTCCCTGAGTCGATTCCCTTCCTTTAAGTGTTTATACAGCAAACCTCTTAAGAGTTCATTTTAACTTCCCACCTACCTTGCTCAGACTCCTTTTTTTTTTTTTTTTTATGAAAAGTTGCTCATTCCCTGATCAGCCTGGTACCACTGCCTTTCTACTTCTTCAAGTTTGAACTGAAAAGGAAGCAGAACCTTATTTTTCATCTTCTGGTAACCACTTTTATTGCTGCAGTTTAAAATAGGAACTGAATGTATGACAGGATTTTTTCAGTATATTTTGATGTTGCAAATGTATTTTGAGGACCTTGCTTTTCAACGAAGTATGTTTTATTCTGTTTTTGTATAGTGAGTGTACACTTGCAGCTGAGGGATAATTTGTGCAATTATTACTAACTTGAAAGCAATAAAGTAATTCCAGACTGGTAAGTTCAGATAAATATATCTTTATATGCAGTTAGAAAAAAAAAAAAAAAGGAGCTTGGAAAAGAGCTTTGTTTTAGAATTAGTGTCATGCTGTCAGTTTCCTATGAGTGTAAGGTTATCATATTCTTCCAGAACTGTTCTAAAACTGTATTTTTTTCCAATTTGCATTTATGTAACACTGTAAGTTTTCTATTTAGAATTAGTTTGAATAAGTATCATAGCTTTCAAATGAGTGAAAACAGCGTAAAAGGAAAGTATGTCTATATGAATTAGAATTTAATAGCTAAGTGCAAAAGAATAATAAGGGATGACATGTATTTCTTTTTTACATCAATGTGTGAAAAAGCAAAGACTAATAACTCTGGCAGTTTAACTTTCATCAAGAGACAAAGTCCCAACAGCATTTTTCCCTTTCTTAAATACATTTTCTCTAAGGCTCCACAGTCTTGGCTGAAGACCTCAGCTGTGTCCTGCAGTGGGTCCATTACAGCCAGTTGGAATATTTTGTGCCCATCCAGGTGAAGCTGGGCAGCTGCTACAGGAATTTATGCTAGATTTTTTTATCTCAGAAATTGAATTTCTAGCACCAAAAATAGCTACCAATATAGAAGTGTACCTTTTCAGAGGTACAAGATGATATAAATTAAAATAGCTTAAAATACTTAATTCAAGATGTATATTACTAAAATAACCAAGTAGTTCCAATTGTTTCTCACAAAATTTTAATAACTAATTTTAATTAATTAAAACCCAGCATTTTAATGTATGATTGTAAGCTTGTCTTAGAATTTCTATATACTTAAAAAAAAATCACTTTATGCATAAATTCAAGTAGGATGTACATAGGAATCAAGGATTTGATCACTTCTTCTTACATGGAAATGCACAGAAGTCCAGATAATAGAAGTGGAAACTTTATGATTGAAAAATTCTGCAGGTTTAGCCCACATGTCTCTGGCTCTTTGTGTTTCCTGGCTTTTTTGTTTTGATTTGTTTTGTTTTGTTTTGTTTTGTTTTGTTTGTGGGGTGGTTTTTTTGTTTTGTTTTGTTTTGTTTTGTTGTTTTGCTTTGTTTTGTTTTGTTTTTTTTCTGACATATAAACAAGCCATATATTTACTGGAAAAGGCATGCAGTTACTTGAAGAAGGTGAAGCTATTTCTTGGATTGACCACACAAAATTGAAATTACAAATCTGCCAGGAATTCAGAGTATTAAAGTCCTGCCCATTAAGATACTACTGCATTTTACCATCTTTCTGAAAGTTTACATGCCTGACCACCAAAGAAGCAATCAAAATAAATTCAATGTCTCTGAGGACTGACAGAGAATAATTCTATCTGCTTAATTTAAGAGGTAGTTTGAGATTTTTTTTCTTCATTTGTGTTTATTTAGCAGATCTTGTATTACTGTACGTAGACTACCTTTTCATTCTAGCTTTGCTCCTTCATTATAAAGATACAGAAAATAATAATAATAAAAAAAAAAAACTAGCCATAGAGAGTTTCATTACTTCCTGACAGAATCACCTCCCCTGACTCTTTGGATGCAGGAATTCCTCTCAGCCATTTCACGAGCTGACCAAATGGCTTTTCTCTGGAAATGACTGATGAGTAGTACAAGAAAAAGGCTGCTTTGAAGTTTTTAATTTGTCAGGAAGAGAAAGACTGATCAGCTCCCTTTGCACATCTGCAGAATGTCATAAGCATCATGTCCTGGAGATTTCTATTGACTATAAAGTAAATTAATTTGAAATGTGAGGTGGCTTTATCCACTTTGCATTTGGTCTGGCTAATATCTGCCAGAAAGAGGAGCATACTAATAAGCTTTTTGCATAAATGAGTACTGATTTATGGGAATTGCAAGATGGGTATAGAAAAGGTTAAACCCACATTTGAGGAGAGTATGTCTAAATAAATATACACCTTGTAAAAATATAATGCCACCTTTCCTCTTGAGATTATATAGCAAGACATACCAGAATTACAGAATGAAATAAGCAACAGGAAATATGTCTTGGGGCAAAATGAGCACATTTTAAGTTTTGGACATGGCTGCATTTTACATTAGGTTATTGCTAGACTTAAAAACAGGAACAGTAACATTAACTCTGGGAGGATAGGTAAGAATCTCACAGCTCCACCCACTGCCTTATGGAGAGATTAGGTCTCTGGCTGGCTAGTTTACTGTCTTGACAGATATAGTTCACCTCCACCTGAAAGGTAAAAAAGCTTTCTATGCAAGATATTTCATGGCATGACAGACAAGATATCTTGCCCATGGGGAGGTGATTTCAAATCTGTACAGATTTGTACATAATTCTTTGAGTTTGTATGTGCAAACTGCCTAGAGTTCAGATTGTGATATTTCTGCTTCAGAGACAAATGATCTAGAAATTGTAAATGCTCCGGAAATTGTGCAAATTAGACAGAAGTGGAGCACACTGAAAAAAGAAAATGTATTATTGTCATTTTGTTACCTATAGACTCAGTGAAAGAGATTCAGCTAATTAGATGAACAGAAAACGAGGAGTGCCTTTCCTGTATAGACAGTGGACAAAAATATCGAACATAAGTGCATGTGATCCCTAACTGCCTACCTTTTTATTTTAGAAAATTTTGACTGCTTTCAGAAATAAATTCCTGCATTTAATATCCTAAATTAGCATTTACAAATTTAAAGTGATGGCCTAAATTCCAAAAATGCTAAAAAACCAAATGAATTAATTGCAAGGCTTTAGTAGCTGAAAATCTTGGTTTCAGACAGAGGAAACTCATATCTAAATGTGGAGCTCACAACTTAGAGAGATAGGATTATAAAACTCCCTTTGGGAAAAACAAAACTCCAAACAAAGAAACAAGTGCATAGCAAACTTCATTTACCCAAAATATAGTCTAATTTCTCTAAATACACCTATACTGTATCCTGCCACATGGAAAAAAAAAATTGTATTTCACTTTTCTCAAAATTACAGAATAATCAAGGTTGGAAGAGATCATCAATATGATCTAGTCCAACTGCCAACCTCACACCACCATAATTACCTCTAAACCATAGCCCTCAATGTCACATTCACACACTTTTTGAACACTTCCAGAGACTCAATCACCTCTCTGGGCAACTTCTCCAGATAACCAGGACAACTGATAAATGACAGCTACTCCATTATTCTTGGGTTCACCCCATTCAGGCCCATAGCTGGATGGTGGTCCAATTTGCATAGCAGATTAGCACTAGCCATTTCCTCTTGGGCTATGGGGCCACTAACTTCCAGCTCTGAGAGCTGGGTGTACTGAGGATAACTGCTTTTGGTATTAAAGACTGAGACAAAAATGTCAGTAAGTACTTCAGCCTTTTTCTCTTCTCTTAACACTATCTGACCCTCTGGATCCAATAATGGATGGAGAGTATTCCATTATATTGATAGAATGTATTTAGATATAAAATATTTGAACATATATGCATACCAAATATAATCACAGAATATCCTGATTTAGATGAGACCCACAACTCTGAAGAAAGTGAGCAATTTTCTCCTGAAAATGTTAGGAAGAAATTTTTTAAAAAGACAATTAAGACCAGAGAGATTACATTTGAAATCAATAACCTTGTGTAAAGAACAAAGTTTCTCTCTTTGGATGTCTCTTAACCTTAAGAGATTTGTTATGCAGAGATTCTACACATGTAGATCAAATTCAGCTAAAGATTAGATACAATGGAGAAATAGCAAAGGATTTATCAAAAAAGTCGACGATTTTTTGCTTTTTGTACAATACTTTGTGCAATAATTTTTCAGTTGTTTGTATCAAGAAAATTAAAAACATATTATGAAAGCTGTATTATTTTGTAGGTTTTGCTATAGGTGCAAAAATATGTGGAGAATAAAAATCATTCGGGCATTTATATTTTAAATTTCTAAACAACATATTAATCTGTTTTATATGGAAGAGTTATTTGCATAATTTGCATTAAAAAGTATTTTCTTATTTTTATATAATAATTTCTAGTCAGTTTCTTTGATATGTCAATAAAATATCATATGTATGATACGAAAAAGATAATGTTTCATATTTAGTGATTTATATATTTCTTTTGAATCTGCAAATCATCAAGTTGCTCCACATCCCAGTAATTTCAGAGGATTTTTACATATTTTATACTACATGTTTAAATTGTTTTGGACAATGAAAGACTGATTCTACACAATTACCATAATCATGTTATTCAAGTCATTCAAGTGGTAGTTGCTTCCCCTTAAATTTTCACTTAAAGTAGTCATTTTTACTAAGACCCTTGCTGAGTATTCTTGTTGATGTCACCTGAAATAACATTTCATAATGTTTTAGTTTATATTTCCCCAGTTAGGACATTTTCAGATACTGATCACATTAACATGGCCTGGAAATCTGTAAGTACACTCATGATCATATATCATTATGACTGCTCAAGATAAATCCTAACTTAAGGTTTTATTACTTATGAGTGTAAGTACTATTTTATTTCAGTAGAAATTTATTCAAGACTTGGATAATATCTAGGATCAAAGAGAGGAATGTTCTTCTTTAGCTCCTACTAATTTTTGCTGGGTTGTCACTGAGGACAAATGAAGTGTCACAGTTTCTGAACAAATCTACATATTCTGGAGGCCCTTTATTCATATTTTATTCCCCTTTTTTGTTCTAGTTAAACTTCATTGGCTTCTATGATATGTCTAGTACAAAGAACAACCTTATGCTTATAAAAATAGTCATGACAATGGTTGTGGGTGGACTGTTTCTTCAGACCCAGTCTTTGGAGGAAGAGGGGATGCATTTTTTCATATGAACTTATATGTATGCAAGGGACACACACTGCACATGTCAGTATTGTTGCCAGCTGAAAACAAATCATGCCACTGTATTCTAGTAAATGTTCTTGCTATACACATCAACGTATATCCAGATCCTGTTTTGAGCATTTTATATTCTTAGTTGCAGTGTCTTAAGCAAGGCTTAATAGAGCTGTTTAGTAATGAGAGAATGTTATGGAAGACTTACAAATATTTAAATTACCTTCTGGTAGATTTAATTTAATTGAAATTGGTAAAATTAATAAGATTTTTGAATGTTTCTCCTTGGCAAAACCTTCCTTTATGCAATTTCTGTATTTTGCGACTTTTCTTCGCTCTTTCTATGATTTTGATAAATAACAGTGAAAACTAAAGGAAAGCAGAGGATGGAATTCCAGCATAACAGAGATATATGTTTTAAACTCAATCAAGAAATAGTCCTTCTGTGCTCCAGAATATGTTGTTTTACATTTCAGATCAATTTATTTTTGAATGCACAAACTACAAAGGAAGCATTGAACCTGAATCATAGTTGAACATCTAAGTATGTCATGTCACAAAGAGGAAGAGTTTTATAACTTGAGGGAAATTGGTAAGTCAAGTCAAGGAGGTGATGTCTTTTATAAAAATGAAATATTCACCTCTCTAAGAGAGTTTGAAAGTGAGCTAGATTTCAGTTAAGGTGAATGGGTGGTCTGCCTCAGAAAAATGTAAGAAGAAAACTTGCTTTGGAGAAAAATCTTAAATAAATGCAGACAAATGGAAGGACTCTGAATGGGAGATTTTATTCCTCAGAATGGTGCTTTCTCTGAGATGTAAGGTGTATGAAAAAAAGATATTTATGATTTTTTTCAGAAATTTTGCAAGCAAGAACTTCCTTACTAATCGAACTTGTAAATTAACAATTGTCTTCCTTCCTTTTCTCACCTATGTCTCTATTTTGCTACCATGATATGTAGCAAACGTTTTTGTGAATAAATACATTTGCTTATCTATTTTCTTTTTTTCTTCAGCCTAGTCTGCACTTGGAATTACTAGATTATTTGCAAAATGTGTTGTCTAAGTACAAAATTCCCTGTTACAAAATGGTGAATGTTTTAATGCATTTTGAGAGAGAATGAACAAGTTCATACAGAAGAAATTCACTGAGGATTACTGAAAACATGAAAACAATTTTTGGGTCAAGGAGTTCTTGAATTGCAGAGACTTTAACACTGGAAAAAATTGTGGAAGTATCATCCCAGGTTGCCTGGCACTCTGTACTCATCAGCTTTTGATTGCAGTGATAGACATAACAGTGGGTTTTGTATTCCTGGCTAAGGGGTCTTTTTTTGGTGGTTTTTTTTGTTTTTGTTTTTGTTTTTGTTTTTGTTTTTGTTTTTAGTAACTAAGTGGTTCTTACCCAAGGGTTT
The DNA here is from genome assembly GCF_903797595.1 of Erithacus rubecula. Lineage (NCBI taxonomy): Eukaryota > Metazoa > Chordata > Aves > Passeriformes > Muscicapidae > Erithacus > Erithacus rubecula. Next base: position 64,576,986 of record NC_136658.1, read on the forward strand.
GACAATCAAACAAAGAGGGAGGAGCCTTTACAAATTTCCATCTCTCTAGGACATATCTCGGGTTCTTGAAGCATACTGTCTACCTGGACTGCAGATCACTCAGAATCTTCACAGTCCAGGGAGAAAGTCGATACCCAAGGCATCAAAGAAGTGTTTTCTAGTAATCAGTGTAATAAGTAAGGCATTACAGAAGCACTGCTGAAATGCTAGAATCTTCAAGAGTTTCTTACTTATGAAAGTGGTCAGCTTGAATATTGATCTCCTGATTCCTTCAGGAACAATATGTTCTGGTGAAGATCTATCTAGTGGCAGTGCTGAGCTTTTTCTCTAGTTTCAAAATACCCTCTCTTCCCCAGTGCTTCAGAAAGTGTTACCAGTGGATTCATGATGCTATGAGCTCTTAGCCCTGCTATATCCTAGGAGAGGATATTTGAGAGTTATTCTAGCTGTATAGTGAAGTTTAAACACTAAAAGTTTTTCTCAGTCTTTTCAACAAAGTAATTTTTCAGGATAATTTCTACAGTAATCCTGTGAAGCAGCTGATTTTTGTGGGTGGTTTTTTTTGTTTGTTTGTTTGTTTTTTTGTTTATTTGTTTTTTGGGGTTTTTTGTTTGGTTTGGTTTGGTTTGGTTTGGTTTGGTTTGGTTTGGTTTGGTTTGGTTTGGTTTGGTTTGGTTTGGTTTTACCAGATGCAGTCTGAGCTGTGTGATCAGTAATGAAGCCTCACAACTAGAAGATATTTTCTGCTTATGAAAAATGCTTATATCTGTAGAAACAGTATTGTTTTTGAGTAAAAGGTATGAAAGTTTCCGTCATATACAGAGTTTATATGACATTAAAAATCCCTAAAATCTTGATAGCTCTGATAGCTAACCCTGACAAGACCAAGTGATTGAGGAAGAGCTCTCATAACCAAATTATTTCATGTAGATGGTTCATCTTCCCTCTCCCAGTTCCAGGGCTATTTCCTTAAATGAGACTTTCATGAAACCTCTGGCTTTATGTAGGAACAGGAGTCCAACTCAGTGAAATTTCTTGCAGAATGGAGACATGAAGCTTCATTTATCTCAGGATAATGGCACTTATGTCATAGAAAGGTGAAGGGTGAAGCAGTCATGTAGCAGATCTGACTCAAAAGCTAACAGCTGTATGTCCCACAGAAGTACATACTTTTAAAAAACTTGTTCAGCTGGCATACTTTGGGAAAAGTTCTACAGTTTTGTATTCAAATCTTTGAGAAAGCAAGAAAAAACTAAAGTGACAGAGGAAATAATGTTCAAATGCTCATTTCCAATATCACCCATTCCCAACAGCCCCCAAAATCTGTCAGTAGCTCAAACTTTAGTACTTTCATAAGAATGAATGTCTTCTACTAGTGCCAAGAAGATAAGGGTAGTATAAGCATTACAACCCCGATTAAGTATTATTTTGTAACTCAGCCAGAGAACACTAACCTTGTAAAGTTAATACAAATCATATGAGACAGAGCACACTAAAGTTTTCTTTACTTCTTCTGAGGTCAACACTAGTATTATAAATGGGAATTTTAGGTTAGATGTTTATCATTATTTGTTCCTTAGATTTTTTTGTCATGATCTCTCCTGTATGGTTTTGCTACCAAGTTTGCCTACAGGTCAATAATTCGCATCTTTCTTCACATCTCTTGTTTCCATTTATACCTCAATTCCTGCTGTTTCTGAAGCTGACTTCTAATGCATAATTTTGAACACTTTTTTAGAAATTTTTTAACTTCTTTCCCTTGGAACACAGACAAATGAATCCTCCTGATATTTATTCTGCCACTTTCTCACTGCTCACACATTGCTTATTAAGATAATAACATGCTTCTCTTCCCCACAAAAATGAAAAGAATTTGTATATTAATTTCACCTTATCTAGTAAAAAATAAACGAACACCCACAATTGTTCAGAGGCACCACAGACTTATACATTGTTAAATCACTGGTGAATGGAAAAGAGAGCTCCTGAAAATGAACTTGCAGTATACACATGTGGTATTGAATTGTGTGTATGAAGAAACATTTATATTAATCATACTACTGTTACATGCTTTTGACTATACCTTCTGTGCAACCAGTTCCCAAAAATTAGAGATTAAATGAATTTGGTATTTGGACAATGAGCCAAAATTTCAACATCTCTGTTTCTTAATTTCTCTACAGCAAACTCAGGCTCTCAAAAAATACTTTAAAATGAGGCATACAAAATACAACATAAAGAATTGTAAGCCATCTTATGTAAGAAAAATGGAGTGCTGGTGAAAATGCATTTTAACTTATAAATCTCGTTGGGGATATACCAGTTACACAGCCTTGAATATTGCTCTGGGGTTAGATACTTAAAACAGTTTCTCTTCTAGACTGTGACAGGAGAGAAAGATGCACCTCCCTCTGCTCTCACAGACTAGCAGACAAAGTTTTCAGAAAAGATATTGTATATTCATATTGCAGTTCTCATTTTGTTTCAGAATACTTAAGCTACATCTCCAAAAACAAATCCTAATAGATACAATATTTAGAGAGGAATGTCAATATATTCTTTCTCTGGTTAAAATTTGAGAAAAAAAAACCAACAAAAAAAAACCCCCAAAAAAACCTTGTCTACTTGTAACATACAAGAGATATGGAAGGAAAAGAAAAAGAGAACTCTTCTACAGTCCAGTATGAAGAATATTTCCTTTCAGGATTTTACATTTTCCAAACAACATGTATGTCTTTCTTTATCTAAATAAATTCTGGACACTGCAAAAGGAAAGTGACACTACTCTTTCCCATTATATTATAAATAAACTGAAATAGAATGTTTCAGCCTGAACCAAGTGGTGATTATTACTAAATCAATTAATTTGGGAGTCTCTGTGGAATGAACATGAGATGGCCATCTAAAACTGAATTTATAGGACTTTGAAAGAACAAAATCTTAATGAATTCAGACTTTAGCACACAAATAATTTTGAAAACATGGGCACTGGAGGACAGTATACACTGGCCATCTTTGTAGATTGAAGAACTTTGCACATCAGGGAGGTTTTACTTCAGAAATTGAAAAGAAATTATGCACTTTGAGAGGTAAAACTCTTGACAAAAATTCTCTCTACAAAAAAAAAAAAAAAGAGTGTTATTTTGTTGTCATGTAGTTTCTGAAGAGCTTCTTACTTCCTTTATGTTCACACTTTCAACCTGAACTTCATTTTTGGCCTAATTTTCTACAGCAAACAGCTCTGGACTTTTTCTCTACTGCATATTAGTAACCTGTGAAAGATACAGAGTGATCAGAACTTTATTTGGTTAATTTGGCAGTTTGGTACATCACCAAGTATAATCTAAACCACAGTACCCTCTGAGTCAGTTCCAATATTTCATGAAAAGCCAGTGTGACACCACTTTTTTTTTTGTGCATACAGCCTCCTAGAGGTGCAGTGACTTGCAGTCACTTTTACTTCACCTTTGTCTCGGTCTCTTCACATCAACTTCATTACCTTATCTTTCTTCTTTTCCATATAGTCCTTACTTTCAGTTTTCTTTCAAGTGTTTTGGGTTTGTCTTTTTTCTTTTTCATTTTTTGAATCCATATAGTCATCCCATACTAGGAAAAGAAAAAAAAAAAACCACCTCTTTATTTTTGCTGTTGACACATAATTTATTTCTCCTAAGTTGTATTTTCTCTTCCATCTATTTGCTCTTCAGAACCCCAGATAACAAAGAGATGTGAGCTTATACTTATTGTCTACTGAATAATTTCTGTACTTAATAGAGTGGATGCTACTTCTGCTACTGAAGTAATCAGTCCTTTTCTACAAAATGCATTTTCTTATGTTTTAAAGAATGTGCCAAGCTAAGAACATGCCATATAATGTCATTTAATAAAATATGTGATGTTTAATACCTGAAAATGCATGGGTTTTGGTAGAAACAGATGGAAGAACAGCTTTAAGCAAAAGCAGAAAGCAAGTGTAGAAAAAGGAAGTCTGAGAAATGCCAGGAATCTGAGCCCACTGTTTTGCAAGTACTAAAATGATATCTCTTATAATTTTTTTAATAAATTAAATAAGTTTAATGACCAAGAAATCATTTATGTGGACAATATGGATCAGAAATATGACCATAACTGCAGTAGCAGAAAACAATACATGAAAAAAATCAGCAAGATCTTATTAAAGAAGTGGCTTTGAACTGACATAGCACAATTTCTAGCTAACAGTTCATAATTATGGAAAAATAAATTCACAATATATCTGCAGAATCAGAGTGTAAGTACTGCATCTAAAAATTTCAGCAGAAGATCTGACAAAATAATAAATTGTTTATTGCAATTTATAGTCTGATATTGTGCTGTTCAGCCTTTTGAATCTCTTCACAAATTAGCTTGTGAAATTTGCTGAGAAAATTTCCATAAAAGCTAGCAAAGTTGTCAGGCAAAGTCATAAGTGAAAGAAAAATTAGAATCTCATGTTTTGTGCAATTACATGAACATTTTGTAAGTATAACCTTCTGCAACTCTTAAAAAAGCAGAAGATTGTTTTCAGACTTTCCCTGGAGACATTTCATTCATAGAGCAAATTGGTAGGAGCCGCTGCCTTACTAATGTTCTGGTCCACATTAAAAGGCAATGGATTAAAGACAGAAATGGCTCTTTGCCTGAACTGCTTAATAAAAGTGAGTCAAAGACCAACCTCTCTGCTTGAGGCAAAGTAGTTATCAACTAGTTTATATCCAGACTTGTCTAGCTGACGGCTTGGCCTTTAGAGGGAGAAAAACAGAATGTTACGGAAATTCACAACATTGCCATGAAATGAGATAACAGAAAGCAATGTATATGGTGAGGTGTCAAGGACTCCAGTTTCCTCTCCGGTTTTCTCTTGTCACTTCTGAAGAGGTATGTCCTTAAGCGATATAACTCCTTAAGTCACTTTGTGACACCTGGCATGAGGAGCAGAGATAGATAGGTCGCTGGTTTTTTATTTAGCAGTCTCAGACATCATCAATTCTGCCTCTGGTCGACTGAGCGAGACATAGCCAATTATTCCTTGCTTTGTGCTTGTCTTCCAGGTTCTATGTATATCAGAGATTTTAGCAGTCAAAGCTTTGAGGCATATTCAGCTACCTCCTAGTAATTTCGAACTAGGGCTCTAATTTCAGTGAAAACATAATTGCTGTTAAATTAAGTATTCAGACCCCAAATTGACATAGGCACCTACCTTTTTGAGCATGAAAAGACAAGGACTGAGGTGTATATATACATATATATATATATATATATACATATCTATTTATAGATATATGTCACTGAAGAGTAAAATATTTTTGTAGCTGGGATCTATATGACATCTCTTATATGTCTACAGATTGGTTGCCCACCCTATCAATGCCATCTAACGATAAAAGCCAGAACTTCTATGACACAGACCTTAGTTCAGAGACTTCTGTTAATAAGATGAATTGTACCCTAAATTACTTACTGACATAATGTGGCTAGCTCGCATGCAGATTTTTTTTATCTACAGTTTTATTATCTGAAGTAGTGCACTGAAGCCCTGCACACAGGATAACTAGTCCGAGATAAGTCATACGGTGTTAGCACTTCACAATGCTGGCATGGTTGATAGAGATCAGTGCAATTTCTTTGAGGATATTGTGCTGAAAATCTAATAATGCAGTGAATCCTACCAAGCTGTAAGAGGTGAGATTCTGTTCCAGGCTGTAGAACCCCTATTTAGGTATCAAAACATTATTTCTTCAAGGGACTGAAATATCCAACTGTACCACTTGTCAGAAGTGACAGAACTGTGCAATACCCCATTGCATCACAAACAGCATTAGCTACTTTTCTGTGGCAAATAAATCAAACTGTATTTATCAGAAATTGGTTTATTATAATATTATTAGAATACTATAATAACATTATAATACTATAATATTACAATAACATAATTATTATAAATATTATAAAATTTATTATAATAACACTCCAATATTAAGCTGTATGTAGGTATTTTATTGCTCCCATGGTCTTTAGCTAAACCAACCCCAACATATCAGGTCTTGGAAAAGAAGCAGAGTTCTTAATACATTTTAAGATTGTGGGGATAAATACATTTAAAAATATTTTTCCGGGTAATAATGACAGACTTTCAGTTCATATCTCTTCTGAAAGATAAAAAAAAACCAAAAAGGGCCAGAAAAAAATAAACAAAGTCACTTAGCATAGTGAATTCACTTGTAGAAGTGTTAAAATGCAAACATCTCACTTGAGAATATTTGTTTTTTTAATATTTTGTAGGATTTTTTCCTAAAATATTGTTAATACAGTAATAATATTCAACACTCATTCAATTACTGACCTGTCAAGATCTTTTAAATTTATGTTTGTGTATGTGTGTGTTTATATCTCCATATCCCTGTATCTATTTATATGGGGTTAGGATTAGGACATCAAAAAACTTTTAAATAATCTTTCTGGATTTTTCCTTTATTGCAGAAAAGAAGATTTCATGTTTTTCCTGGTTTGATCTGAAATGAAACCTCTACTAGTCAGTTAATGTTTTCAGTGTTGAAAAAGATTCATATTAATTACCCTTGTAATATCACACACCTTTTATTATGTTGAACTACCATTCAAGGCCAAATGAAGAGTCCATTAAAAGAGTTATAAATTTTTAATTTGTTTAATTCAAAGATGCCTTTTTTTTTTTTTTTTAATCTAACATAAGACAATTTCATTGGATATTTGTTTTGAAGTGGTTTCATGTTTGGCTTTTGTGCTTACACATATAGTACAATCTGATCATGACCTTGTGGAAGAAAATATAAGCAAAACCAAAAAAGCCAAGAAAAATAATAAGGAAATTGTGCAGATCAGTATTTGGTAAAGTTGCTTTTTTTCTGGAATATTTTTTTAAATTAATAAATATTATGGTAGTAAAAATATAAATTATGAAGCCACTACACTTATATCTGACACTAAAGTAATACAGAAATTCTGGAATCCAGTTTGGAAGCCATAAAATATTCAGCTTCAAGTTTTGCATTGATGTGTGCATAGATGCAGTTACATGTATGTATAAATTATTCTCATATGTGCACACTTTTTATTTCACATTTCTTTTGTTGGAAAACTAAGAATGAAGCATTTAGCAGACTATTCTCAAGAGTATTTCAAATGTAGTATTCCTCATAGAACAATGTTCACGAAAGCTATAAAAAAATGCTTTTTGGGCATGTTGCTAATGAAATGTTTATTGGGGGGGGGTGTTTCCCATATTTGTGACCTGTAAGCAGTGAGTGTTGCTTTATTCAGTGACAGGGGCATTTATAAATATATGCTCTCTGAGTTTTAATAGAAAGCTGTAGAACTCACGATCTCCTTTTTATACTTCACTGCTCATTTTCACAAAACTTCATTATATTGGTGTGTTTTTTCTTTATTGATTCAAATCTGCCAGTGGGCTCAAAAACATTTTTCAGAAATGACATACAATGGGACAGACAGGCACATGTAAACACAAAACCACAGATCATTGCATGAACTTGTATTCTAAGAAAATGCAGATAAAAACAGTTAATCAGATACATATCTCTGTTTGCAGCATCTTTGTTGAAAAAATGTGAACATATGTCATTTAGAATGCTTTCAATATACTGTAATTGGTAAGTCACATAACACTGACATCGAGTGCTTTCAAATTATCTTTCATATTTAGGCCCTCTATATCCACTTGATAGACAGTGCTGTATTAAACAGTATCTCAAAACAAAATTAGGCTAAAAAATAGCAGTTTTCTGTCAATATGTACTTCTAGAAATGACAGTTCCAATCTTTCTGTGTCTGTGAATACTGGATGTTCAAGGATTCTTTCATCATAAGTGACCTCTTAGGATTCTGTATTCTAAACACATAAAGACCTCAAAGAACAGTCCTCTTCATAAAATAATGAAAATAATGACCATTAGGTCAATTATCTTAAAGAAGAAAAAATAAAATTAAAAAAATAAAACATGAAAGATGGTGTGTATATATATATATTTAATCTTCCTCACATTGATTTTATTTAGGTATAGGTGACTGGATATATCAAACTCAGTTTTGTCTTTCAAAGAAACTCATTATATCATCAGGTTGAGTTATATTGGAGTCTCTTTTTTTCTAAAGCAATATTCACAGTGTTAGCAATACAGTTGCACAAAGCTTACAGATTCATACAATTAACCATAGATGATTGGGATTATTTTATCAATATCTATAATCAACCAAATATTTTAACTTCTTTTTTTTTTTTTTTAATTGATTTTATTTTTGACTCATATTTTTCCAAGGACGTATCTTAAAAATGGCAGCTTTTGTAAAATCTGAAATTATCAGTAATTTTTCATTAGTGGCTTTTACCTGAAAATTCATGTTTGAATGCTGTAATTCTCTGGTATCTGGTCTAATAAATTGCATTCTTATATTATGGCAGGAAAATAGTACCCTCTGATTTATAAAAAGTGCATAATCATAGTTTAAATGAATTATTACCAAATAATAATTTATGTATGATGTATGTGAACACTGAACCAGCATGTCTTATATGATACTTATCCACAACAGATAAAAAAGATTTTTCTTTTTTTTTTTGCAAAACTTAGTTTATGAGGAGTTCTTGCCTTTGCAATATGTGTTATTTGTAATTGGACTGGCATTTCTGTGAAATGAAACTAGAGTACTGAAAGCATGATTTAGGCTCTCATGAATTTACGTGAGCCTTCTGGACAAAGCAATCTAAGAGCAGTACTACAGAAAGTTTTTGTAACATGATTTCTGTACAATAGAATAGATAGAAATTCTTCTTGGTCAAATCATATATTCATGGCACCCTATTGCTAGGGTTTGAGAAAATCCAAACCCAGGAGATCTCTTGAGATTTTATTCCTTACACTTCCTATGTGAGTGTTATGATTGAAAAGATTATCTCTCTGTCCGGGAGCAAACACTGCTAGAATCTTCTCTTCGATGGATGATCCCTGGTTCATTATTGTGTTTGGCTCCAGTCATGAGGTGCTATAGAAGGGAAAACAGAGTAGAAGTTTTCTAGATCAGCTATATGCATCTATGGAAAAAAAACAAACCTACAGAAGGCGTTGCTTACCTCAGATTTTCCTCCTAGAATGCAGATGGCCACAAACTCAGGCTGAAAGGTATTGAGCTGTTAGACAGTGTGGGTATGTGCAACTCTTATGGCACAATATAGGTGTGGTGAAATGAGGCTTGTAAAGTTAGAACACCCCTGAAGGAAGCTGCACATATCCACATGATCTACCTGCTCGATAGGGTCCCCATGACTTTGCAGTCACATGCTATGGCAAAAGAAAATAATAAATAAATAAATTGCAGAGGATTAATATGCCACTTTAAAAAGTCAAACAGCAGATAAACAGACACATTATTTTTTAAATACCTGCACCCTCCAGTGTAAAGCTGTAATCTGAAAGTTGCTCTGGCAACAACAGGAACATTTCCATACCTGACAACTGAACTGGATGAGCAAGTCAGAATTTTTATTAACATAGCACATGTCTTCAACAAAGTCTCCAAGCTACAAAAATCAGGTATAATATAAATAACATGCATCAACACATTCATTATTAGGTTTATTGAAACCAAACAGTAGATGTTAAATAAAAATCAATACTTATCATAAAATCAGATGAAATGCATCATGTTAAAGGAAATTTAGCTTGCAATCAACGTACATCTTTAATTGAAAAACCTGAAGTGAAATCTCAAATAGCAGAGGGCAATAGAACCAAAGAAATATCTTTATAATGCACTTGAGAAGAGAACTACCCCATTTTGTTGTCATTCTTCTTATTTTAGAAAAACATTTTTTGTAATCTGGACAGATTAAATTTACCATATAATGACAATAGCATTAGTTGCTTAAAATGCAGATTTGAAAAATTGAAAAATGCTAGTTTTTTTCTTCCACCCATTTTCCCATATCACTTGAAGCTCTGATTTTATTTTGATTCATATAAGCAGATAAACACCACCAATGACTTTGACTCCTCCTGTTCTCTAAATATAGATAGTTGCAGTCTCTGTTATTCTGCAAAAGTCAACAGAGGGAAAATTAGCATTTTACTCCAATTCTGTTAGCCATATGCTACATTAAATGATAGCTATAGCTTTAGGGATGGAATTATTTCTGGTATGTTGCATTCTACTTTATTGGTTCTAATGCCATTTGCATTAGGTTGTGACTAGGAGCCTCTGCAATGCTTTGCTATCACTAGATAAATGTGTGATGGGATATGATAGGGTGGACTTGTGAAAAAAAGAAAAATATTTTTAGAAAAATTGCTATTTAGGCCAAATAATCAGTTTCTTAACTTATTACTTGCATTAAAAATGTTCATATTTGTAATTTCTTGATGACTGGGAGTAAAGGAATTTCAACCTAGTGGAAGGATAGTTTTATATCAAGAAATATCATGGAACCATAGAACAGTTTGGGTTGGAAATTACTGTAAAGATCACCTAGTTCCAACACCTGTGTCATGGCAGAGACATCTTTCACTAGACCAGGCTGCTCAAAGCCCAGTGCATCCAAGGACAGAACATTCATAACTTCATTACATATTTTTGTAAAAAGTCCCTCTCTAGCTTTCTTCTATCCCCCTTTAAGAATTAAAAAATTGCTGTAATGTCTACTCAGGGCATTTTCTTCTCCAGGCTGAACAACAGCAACTCTCTCAGTTTATTTTGATAGGAGAGGTGCTCCAGGCCTCTGATCTTCTTGGACTTCCTCTGGACTTGCTCTAGAAGGTCCCAGTCCTTATGTTTGGAGACTCAGAGCTTGGAACCCCAGGTGTTGTCCCAATAAACAGGAGAAAAGGGAGAAAACCACCTCCCTCGACCTCCTGACCATACTCCTCTTAATGCAGCTGTGGACACAGTTACCTTTCTGGGCTGTTAGTCCACATTCACATGTCAAAATCCTCTCTCACCAGCACCCCCAAATCATCTCCTTTTCTCTCACTCCATTCCCTGGCCAGCCTTTATATGTACTTGGGATTTCCCTGACCCAAGGGCTTGTACTTAGCCTTGTCAAACTCCATGAAATTCTCACAGCTTTCTTGGGCTCCTATTCCCTTCATGGTTTTATCACACAGAACTCTGCCAAGCAGATCCCTGGAGAGACCAAAATCGGCTCTCCTGAAATACAGCAAAGGGAGGTTGCAGTGTACCCTCCTCTCCACCCTAGGGATCTCAAACTCCACCAGTTCATGGTCACTGCAGCCAAGGCTTCACTTGAGCTTCACATTCCCCAATAGTCCCTTCTTGTTGGGGAGAACAAGACCCAGTATAGCACCTGTTCTTGTTGGCCCCTCAGCCTTCTGGAGAAGAAAATTAAGAAAATATATAGATATAGATATAGATATAGATATAGATATAGATATAGATATAGATATAGATATATAGATATAGATAGATATAAATATAAACATGTTTGAATGTAGGCAGATGTTTTGGTTGAAAAAAACAGAATGAACTCTGAGAATTAAGTCTTTGGGTAAAGACTTTTGGAAGAGTTTTAGGACTGATAACATCTTGACTTCCTATGAGATTATTAACATCATCTATTACCACTATTTTTGCAACAACAATCAGCCGTGTTGAGAGCCATACGTCTGCATGCGTGTATGAACACTTACACAAACATACTCACACACACACACTGTTATTTATATGAGAGAGACACGTATGTGACAGATGGGAATAGCTTGAATTTTGCCAAGTACTCGTTATTTCACCAGGGACACTGCTCAATCTGTTCTTGTAGTAGAAGGTATTGCTTGGCACCAGAATGGTGCTAAACTTGCTGACCCAATCGCAAAACCCCCATGCTCTATAGACCTTAATTTTAAAGATATCACATTATATAGGGATCAAAAAAAAGAGCAAGAACAATTGGGTATTTTAGCACAGACACTATGTGCAAAATTCGTACATAGTTGTTATGGTTTAACCCTAGCCAGCTGCTCAGCCTCACAGCACCACTTGCTCACTCCCCTCTAGGGATGTGGGGGAGAGAATCATAAAAACAAGCACAAGAAATCTCTTGAGTTGGGATGAAGACAGTTTAATAGAGAAAACAAAAACCACTAAAAAAAAAAAAAAAACCAAAAAACAAAAAACAAAGAATTAATAAATTCCTTCCCCATGGGCAGGGAATCAGTGATCCCTGGGAAAGCAGGGCTTCATCATGATTAAGAGATACTTGGGAGTACAAAGATCATCACTATGAGAGTCTCTGGACCTTCCCCTTTCTTTCCCCAGCTCGAATGGATGGACAGCAGGATGGGGACTGGGGAACAAAGTTCATCCCACTCAAAGCAAAGATCAGATTCATGACCACCAGATGTACATCAAGTCTATAGCACCAGATGATATATGTCCCAGAGTCCTGAGGGAGTTGGCTGATGTAGTCATCAAGGCACTCTCCATGATTTTGGAAAGTCATGGCAGTCAGGTGAAGTCCCAGATGACTACAAGAAAAGGAAAACATGCCTATCTTTAAAAGGTAGAAAGGAGAATCCTGGAAACTATTAGCCTGCCAGCTTCCCGGCTGTCCTAGGGAAGGCCATGGGACAGATCCTCCTAGAAGATTTGCTGAGGTGCATGGAGGACAGGGAGGTGACTCAGGACAGCCAGCACAGATTCACCCAAGTCCTGCTTGACCAACCCACTGGCCTTCTGAAGCCTCTATCAGAATGTGGGAGTTTTTAATGCATTACCATAGAGGTGACTTTTAAGGAGGGATTAGAAGGTCCAAAGAAAAAAGCATCAGTCTGTTACTGTACTGGGGTTATGGAGCAGCGAAAGAACCCAGTAACATGACTCCCTCTTGCATGCAGCAAGGAAGAGCAAGAAAGAGATTTATTGAAGAAAGCCATAGCTTTAAATACAACAGTTTGTGCACAGCAAAATAAAGACAGTTCATTGGTCAGAGAAGGAGACACCTCTTGTCCCAGGCTTTCTCATGATCCAACAGGTGTTTATCTTTTCTTATGATTCTTTCTCTTATGTTTACAGTAGAGAAAGGGCTCTAGCTTGAGAAAAATCCTTGCTGAGAAAGCTAGACTGGAAAAAATCCTTTAAGATTCTCCCTGGGCATGTAATGGCCACATCTATCCTGCATCTGAGAACTGTTCACTCTTCAGTACCAGATCTGCACAGTCTGCAGTATAAAAAGGAACATGTGTGCTGGAGCCCATGCTAGTGTGGACTGCAGCACTAGGTACTTAAAGAAGAAATGTGAATGTCAGAAACTTCAGATAAGCATAGCTAGATCTTTTAATTCCTGAATATGAATTGTCCTAACTCATATCTGAAAGAAGGAAATAGCTGTTTTCTCATTTGTGAAGGCAAAAATTAAATCTAAACTAAAGAAACAACTGCTCTGCTGCTAGATTACCTCAGAGGCATGATCCAAACAAAGAACAAAATTATGTTTTGTTTTCACACATTTCAGATACCCTTCCAGGTAGAAATTATTAATTGCCATGTTCCTGAGCTCCTTTGTCCCATGAATAGGAAATCTTGGACTAATTCCAAATCATAGACCACCTGCTGGTTTCTGTACAGCTATATCAGCCATTCCATGGAGCCTGTTTGACTTTTGAAATGCCCTCCAGGGTCTGCTCCCACAGCCTGCACGCTGGAATGAGGACACATGCTTAGGGAGTGTCTGCTGGCTGGCAAAAGAATCAGTTAATCTGTCCATGGATGTTTGTTCATCTGTCTGTATCTTCACCATTATGACAAGAAATAGGGACATTTATCTACTAATTGTGGCTCTCATTACTCTTACGGTAGCCTGTAGCTAAAAATCTGAAGGTATAGCTGTAAATGAACTTATTGTTTGTTAATATATTTTTATTTTTATCGTTAGTCAAGATTCTGAAGTACTTAGTCTTATTAGGTCATTACTTCAGATTTCAACGCAAATGAATAAAGAATTTAGGACTTGGCATCATCAACAGCCTTATAATTATGGTAGTTTTAATGAAAACCATTTTGCATGTCATAGTTGTTGAAAACCTGACATCACTTATGTCAATGAGGTTATTGCCATTGATTCCACTACAATCAGTATTTCACAAGTGTCTTTCATTTTGATGATTAAGCTTTAACTATTGACAGGCTTAATAGAAGCCATAAGCTATCTTCACTTAATTTGCTGCTGAAAGTAGGCCATCTCAGAGGCAATAACTTCTTAACAGTGTGTTGTTGTGCTTCACATGTGTATCACAGAATAACAAAATCACAGAGTCACAGATTGATTGGAAGAGACCTCTGGAATAGACCATGTACTCCAATCCTCTTGTTAAAACAGGTTCACCCTAGAGCAAGTTGCACAGGACCACATCCAAATGGGTTTTGAATATCTCTGGACAAGGAGACTCAATGGTCTCTCTGGGCACCCTGTTCGAGTGCTCTTTCATCCTCACAGTAAAAATATTTTTCCACAAATTCAAATGGAACTTCCTGTGTTTTCATTTGATCCTGTTTCCCCTTATCCTGTCACTCATTGGACACCACTGAAAAGAATCTGGCCCCATCCTCTGGATCCTTCCTTAAGATATTTGTATTGATAGGATTCCTTGCCAGACTTCTCTTCTTCAGGCTAGCCCTGCTCTTCTCCTTTAGCCTTTTCTGTAAATAAACAGTGAAAAAAAATTAGAAGTGTTTATGTGAAATGTGCAAAAAAGGTACATTGTGATTATTTGAAAGTCAACAGAGGTAAACAATTCCAAACACTTGGCAGTATTAAAATAAAGGGCAGGGAATTACAAAAGCTGAAAGAAAACTGGAGTTGATACAAGTATTTTTGCAAGGGTTCCATTTAATCAGTATTTAAAATTTAGGAGCACATATTAACAAAAATAATTTTTTTATCTTAAATAGAGCCAAAATAATATATGCACCTGATATATGTCAAATTTTGTAATCATGCTGCTCAATGCTGAGTTTTAATTGCAATATTTCACTGTATGGCAGAGCGTAGTAAGAAAATCCCACCATTAATATTCCATTAGCACAGAAATTTCTCATGTGCTAACACTGCTCCCTTCTTCAGCAAATATGAATTTCCCTCCAAAAACGTTATTTGTTTACACTCCTGATCAGAGCTATTCAGTACAAATTTCCCAGTCTTGGTGAATACCTTTAGACATTTTGTATAAATACACTGATTGCTGTATAAACTCTATATTTGATTACATGATAAACTATATCATGATTACATGATAAACTCTATACTATAAAATACTTCTTTGCAGCTCTGTATTACATGATCCACATGGTGTCTAGATTTATAAAATGAATTAGTACACACAATTTCACAGCTGTGCTTTTTTCAGGGACAGAAAGAAGGAATTAAGAAATCTCAATATTACTGGCTATCTATTTCCTCTCCCTGCATTTAATTAATAGTCATGAGGTTAGAGACTCAATGTTCTATCCATTGTTTTGGTGTTTACCCTTTATTAACCTGTTCTAGAAGTCAGATAAGTAGATAGGTCATGTCCATGTATATCCAAGGCCAAGATATAGGGAACTCACTCATGCAGATGACAGATTTTTGCATAGTTAGGTTGAAATCTAAATGTTGAGTAGTTATACTAGTAGTTATCAGTATAATTTCAGACATCATACCATAAGTATGCATTAAATGTGTCTTTGTGGTCCTCCTAGCATCAATATCTGATTATGCATGAACATTTGTGTGTGCAAATAACAAATTTGAACAATCTTTTATTGTGCTGATACCTGCTGTGAAACATTAAAGCATTCAGGAAACATGGCATTTAAAATCATCTGCTAAATATTTTATTTTATTGTAACTTAAATTTCTTCAGAAGAATCATAGTCAGACTTGGCAGCAAGCACCAAGCTGTGAGTGCATTACAGGATGCTTGCAGCATTTAGTTTTATAATGCAAGCCCCACCTATGTAAATAAACACTGCAGAAGGAACAATATCATCTGTTTATCATTTGTTTTGGAAGTAAAACAATACACAGGCAGATGGTAGCTAGAAGGACATACAAAGACATCAAATAAATAGTTTTTTTTTTTTTTTTTTTTTTTTTTTTTTTTCAATCCTAGAAGAATTTTAGAGAGATTCTTTCCAATCACTAGGAACAGTGTGTTCATATAAAGCAGAAAACCATGTTAAAAATATAATTAAATTCTTCAAGCAGTGTTCTAGACAAATGGAATGCAAAAGTGGTAATGGAACACAGCTCTAGTAGACTTCAACATCTGGACTCTGTGTTGAAAAGCTCAGAGATTTCACCTAACATAGTCTGAAACAGTTTTGATGACAATTTACTTATGTAAAATAAAAATTAAGGATGGGAGAAAAACCTTGGCTTTTGAAAGGGTTTGAACTCAAGGACCTAAGGCTGCTACAGTCTCCAAGTGTGCCTTCTTTATGTAATAGAGGAACCATCTGACAGCCTCATTAATCATCAAACACAGCTATAAATAGTATGTGGAGCTTTTTTCTAAATAATCATGGAATATTTGGGGTTGGAAGAGACCTTAAAGGCCACCTATTTCAACCCCTGCAATAAGCAGGGATATCTTCAACTGGATCAGATTACTCAGAATCCTGCCCAGACTGACCTTGAGTGTTTCCAGGGATGGGGCATCCACCACTTCTCTGTGAAATCTGTTTCAGTATTTCATCACTTTCAGTGTAAAAAAAAATTCTTCCTGATATCCAGGCTTAATTTGCTCTCTTCTAGTTTAAAACAATTACTCCTTGTCCTTCTGAAGCAGGCTCTACTAAAAAGTCTGTTCCCCATCTTTCTGATAAGCCCTCTAGAAGTACTGAAAGGCCTCAGTGAGGTATCCCCAGAGCCTTCCCCAGGTTGAACAAATGCAATTGTCTTCATAGGAGGTTGGTCCAGCCTTCTGATCATCTTGGTGTCCCTCCTCTGGACTTGCTCTAATAGGTCCATGTCCTTCCTGCACTGGAGACCCCAGAGCCTGGTGCAGCACTGCAGGTGAGTCTCACCAGAGGAGCAGAGAGGCAGAATCCCCTCCCTGGCCCTCCTGGCCACATTTCTTTGGATCCAGCCCAGGACATGTTTGTCTTTCTGTGTAAGTGCACTGTGCCAGGTCATGTCCAGCCCCTTATCCAGTAGCTCCTCCAAGTCCTTCTTGGCAGGGCTGCCCTTGGTCTGTCCGTCCCCCAGACTGTGTGGATGCTAAGGACTGCTCCAACAATCCAAGTGCAGCACCTTGCACTTGGTCTTGTTGAACCTCGTTTCACATGGGCCTATTTAGAGTTTGTCCAGGCCCCTCTGGATGTCATCCTCTCCTTCAGGTGTGCCATCTGCACATCACAGGCTGGTGTTCTCAGGAAACTTGATGGAAGTGCACTTGATTGCATTGTCAATGTCCTTGATGAAGAAATTAAACAGTACTAGTCCAAGTACAGACCCCATGGAACCTAACTCATCATTGATTCTACTAGGACATTGAGCCATTAACCACTACATTGTGGATGCAACCTTTAAAACAAGTCCTCATCCACCAAACTGTCTGTCCATAAAAGCCCTCTCTCTCCAGTTTAGATGTTGCAGAAAATCCTGTCAAAGGCCTTACAGACAGATGACATATGTAGCTCTTCCGTTGTACACTGATATATTTACTCCACTCTAGAAAGCCACTAGGTTGGTCAGGGGTATTTCCCTGTGAGAAACCATATATATTGTCTTGAATCAATGAAATAAATTACTATAAAATGTAATTAGCATAATTCCTAAATCAACTTCTTCTCCTAAACAAGATCTGGAACTCCATACACAAGAATATGTCCTGAACTGCATATAGTAATATATATTTTCCTGCCATAAGAGTATACAAACAAAGGAAGGAAACTATATAGTATTTTCTCTGATTTATAGATAGATATTTGAAAAAAAAATCATAGAGATGACTAAGAAAAAAAAAATACTTCTATATAAACTATTCATTGTAATTGGGATCTTGTTTCTTAACTATTTCTGTTTAAATATAAGTGTCTTGTCCCCTCTACCTATGTTTTCTAACTAGGAAATTCATGAGGCTTGATACAGTGTTCAGGCAGTGTTAATGATCACAGCTACCAATTGACTATGACCTTTAACTATGATCTAAATCAGCAATAATACACTGCCCCAAATTCTGTTAACAGTGGATGCATCAACACTAGCACAGGCAATTGCTCATTGCCTGGATCTACCAACACAACTCAGAGCACCCTGCTCCACATGTTGTCTCCTCACAGGCTGGGAGTTACCAGTCAGAATCTGCAGCCCAAGTCAGCTGAGTGAAGGCTTCTCTACTTTTGCCAACAGGAGCATTGGGAATCTCACTGGTAAAAGTCTATGATACTGGATGCACACATGCAAAAAGCTGCTTCTAAGCTAGGCTCAAAGGGAAAAAAATACGCTTATCTGTTGCAAATATTGTAGCATTCTAAAGAAAACATCCAAAGCTTATTAGATTAAATTTATACTGATATTTTTGGGTTTTTTTTTTTTTTTTTTTTTTTTTCCCACAATCCATAAAAGCAGTACTGAACACATCAGACTAAGATGGCATGAATTTCCCACTAGATCCCCATGGCCTTTCATTTTTCTCCAGGACTAAACTTAGTAGTTAAAACTAACTACACAAATACACAAATTTTTTTGACTCAGAACTTACATGATATGTTACTTTTCTTACTGACTTGCCCTGGAATGCATGGAAAGACATTCTAGAACTACAGCAGTCAGTCTGTGCTCCTAGTTCATCAAAATCCTTAGCAATGCAATGAGCACATAGCCAGTGTTTTCCTCTATTGACATCAAAGGAAATTGTATTAACACCATATTATGTACAGTTTAATGAACTTTGTATTGTTCTGGGAAGGCAGGAGTGACATGTCTTTGAACATAATTTATAGTTCATAAACATATTCATGTTTGGAGGCTCAGTCAGAGTAATTTGTACCTAACCAGTTCTAACATTGCTGCCAAGAAAATGATCAAAACAATAAAATTGGCATTGTTACAGAGATTTGGATTCTATAGGATTAATGATGTAGAGGGAAATTTACTGCTTTGTGGGGAGGTCAGAAGCATTGAATGCCTATGTACTACCTGTGTCCTACTTAAGCTACTTAATTTTTCCTTACTGGCAGTAGAGCTTAAGTTTGAATTTTATCCTAAAACCTAATGTCAGGTTCAACAATTCCCAGATTTCTGTAAGAAGTTTAAAGCATTTTTATTAACATGTAGAACAAGAATCACATTACTATGACATTGTGGTTGACTACATACTCTTCAATCTGGAATCAAAGTCTCCCTTAGCCATTCATATGGGTTTGTGTTTTGTGGGGTTTTTTTTCCTCTTGTTTTCATTTTTTGTTTTAGTTTGGGGGTTTTGTTTTTGTTTGTTTGTTTGCTTGTTTGTTTTTCTATGCTCATTTTTCTAAATAAAACTCCAGTAAGAGAGTTCTGTGATCTGCTTTGTATGTGGTCTTGAAATATTTTCCTAGTCATAGGTTTTGGGTTTGCACAGCAAGGTTTTGGAAATATGGGGGGCTACAGGGATGGCTTCTGTGAGAACCTGCCAGAAGCTTCCCTTGTGTCTGACAGAGTCCATGCCAACCACTGCCAAGACAGATCCACTGCTGGCTGAGGCTGAACCTACGGTGGTAGTGCCACTGGGATAGAACATATTGAAGGGGGAAAATGTTTGTATAAAACAGCGAAAAAACTGCAGGAGAGAGAATATGTGAGAGGAATCACTGCAGACACTAGTTCCAGGAGGTGCTGCAGGCCTTTGAGCACATTCCCCTGCATCTCCTGCTGTCTTCCTGCAGCCCATGGAGGTCTATGCTGGAGCAGAGACTCACCTGCAGCCCGTGTATGATCTCATCCTGGAACAGGTGGATGTGCCTGGTGGAGTCTGTAGCCCTGTGGGAAGCCTGTGCTGGAGCAGGCTCCTGGCATGACCTGTGTCCCCACAGAGAGAGGAGCCCACACTGGAGCAGGTTTGCTGGCAGGATTTGTCACCCTGTGGATGATCCACATGAAGAACTGCTGCCTGTGGGAAGGACTCATAGTGGAGGAGTTGTTGAGGACTGTCTCACGTGGGAGAGACCCCACGCTGGAGCAGGGGAAGTGTGTGAGTCCTTTCCCTGAGGAGGAAGGAGCATCAGAGACAATGTGATGGGCTGACCACAACCCCCATTCTCTGTGCCCCAGCACCACTGGAGAAGTAGAGGAAATTGGAAGTGAAGTTGATCCTGGGAGAAAGGGAAGATTGGACGGATATTTGGGTTTCTTCAAAATTAAAAAAAAAAAATATTTCTCATTATCATACACTGATTTGATTTGTAATAAATTAAACTGATATCCCCAAGCTTAGTCTTTCTTGCCAATGGTGGCAATTGGTGAGTGATTTCTCTCTGTTCTTATCTTACGAGCCTCTTGTATTTTTTCCCACCTGTCAGGCTGAGGCAGGGATGGATGGAATGGCTCTGGTGGGCACCTGTCATATAGCCAGGGTTAGCCCAACATATCATACCATCTCTTTATAAATAGTCCATAAAGCTCTGGAAATTTCCACATTGGTTAGACTATATTGCCTTTTGGAAAGTTTATAAAGAGGATTATTTCAGTGAGGTAGAGGATTGTTTAATTAATAGAATCACAGAACAGTTACTGTGTAGTAAAAAAACCCTCAAAACTCAAACATAAACACAACAAAAACATTCTGGCTGCATATCTGAGAGCTGGGTCACACTAAACCAAATTACAGGCTCCCCTGTTACTGATTTGCTTATCAAGTAGAAATGTGAATACTCCAGTGAGGGTATTTCCTAAAAGTCTTGCTTTCAGCAAGGAAAAGGCTAACTCCATGAGTGCTTCTGTGTATGTGGGTGGGAATTATTAAAGTAGGTTGCATGCCTACATTACAAACCAGGGTGTGCCCACAGGGAAAGACTGCTATCTAGGGCAGCACCTGGCTGATCTGAGCTGGATCATCACAAAGTGCAGTGCTCCAGGGGTGTAAACACTGATAGCACACTGAGGTGAGGGGCATATCCCACTCAGGAAGTAATTTCCATAAAACTTGTAGAAACTAAAAGGAGAATGGCACAGAAAATAATGACAAACAAAATTTTTGAAAGTTTATCTTTTTTTTTTTTTTTGGTTTTATATAATGGCTGTATTTTCTACAAGAGAAATTGCTAAGGACAGATTACTGGTTTTAGGAATTCATTCTAAAGCTCTCCAGGTGAGATGTTTTGTTAAAGAAAATCATAATGGCAGCCTCTGGGAGTAGTTACCATGCCTTTTTTCTCTCTAAATACCCAACATTTGTTATTAATAGTGTACAGTAGTACATTTGCTAAACATATCCCTAGAATTCACTTTTATATCAAGGCACAAATGGGGGGAAAACTCACTTATAAGGCTTCTCTCTGGGGAGCATAATTATTTAAAAAAATCCTATCATAAAAACAGAAGTCTATGAAATTGCTGTAAGTCATGAGTAGATGTAAGGAAAACAGAACATTCTCTTGTTATGTTACATACATGATTTTCTCTTCCTCTCATTTCCCAGTCCTCCCTTATGGAGAAAAAGGAAGAGAAAACAGTGAAAGGAGATATTGGCGCTGGAAACTTTGCTGTCACCATCATCAATTGCCAACAGGAAAAGGAACCAATCACAAATCTCTAGCCAGTAGGGAAAAAGGATTCTAAGGAGAGAGTATTTGGGAATGAGATATAAGAAATTATTTTCTCTATATGGGTAATAATTTACTAGTTTTAAACTTGAAATATGAATGCCATAAGCCACACAGTCTGAAATAATGTTAATCAGCTGCATCTATCTAGTACCCCAGTCTCTAAATTAGGTATTAAAAACACTGTAACCATTGTACTGGGTCCTTTTCCCCTTAGCATTACCATATTCCATGCTTAATTTTTTTTAATTTTTGTTATGAAAATACTTCAAAAAGATGCTACTATTTTCTGCCAAGATGATATTTATATTACACAGGCAAGATTACTGTCTTTTTAATAGAGATTTTACAAATTATTGCAGGGTGTCAGGTGCTGGTGGTTCACCTTCATGAAAAGATTCTTGAATATGTCTGTGGGGAAAAGAATTTATAATTGTGCCTTTTCTGTCCTATACAAGTACAGCTCTGCAAAGCAAATAAGTAGGCCTGTTGTTGTCAAAGAAGATTTTATCTTGATAATCTAGTTCTAAATGTTAAAAAACATCATTTCCCCACCCCGTTCAATTTTTATTGTTGGTACCATTCTGCAAAACTATGATTTAATAAGATACCTGCAAAACTGAGATTTAATATGATTATTTCTTGACATTCACTCCAAAGTATATACTTATCTTTCCTCTATATTTTCTGAATACTGCTTGATCATTGATACAGTTATGGAGTAGAAAAGGAGGACACTTTAGCTTTTAATAAAGTTGCCTAAGGAACCAAAGCAAGAGGTTATAACTTTGCCAATGAACAATTCCTCTATACCCAACCGACCTTGTAGCTGCTAGATATTATTTTCATACACTTAGAGATGCTATCTTTGTCATGAAATATCAAACACTACATATATCTCATATTAATACAAACGTTCAAACTTAAAAGGAGGAACTGGATAACTGGTATTTGATTAAGCTTCCTCTTCTTACTACTGAGTACTGTTTCTCTATATCAAGTTAAATTTCAGGGGGGAAGAGTGCTTATTTTCTAGGCCTTTGCAAAAAAAAAAAAAAAAAAAAAAAAAGTTCATTGTTTTTAACTGTAAAGGATTTTTCTAAGCACCTGTTGATTTGTTCAACATCTCTGACTATGGAAAAATAATAATAAGAAAAAAAATTCCAGGGGACATTACCCTGGGTGTTTCAACAAAATCAACATTTGAATAGATGGGTGTTTTGGGATCAAGGATTCTCTTTTTGTAGGGTGCTTTAAAAGTACTCTGTGTGCTATGACATCTTCATTTTATGAAAATCAAATATTTGACTATTAGAATAAAAAGTGATTTTATTCTACCTAGATAATGTAACTGAGAAAGTGTGAAGAAGACAATGTATAACATAATAAATTGCTCTTTTCTTTCATTAGATATAAGAAGGGGCTGAAGGAAGGGGATTTGCATTACTTGGACTTTCTTCTACTGTAGTTTTCAAACATACTGTTCATTGTTTTAAGCCTGTATCTCAAAATCACCCTCAGTAAGCTGACTGAATAAATTCAAACAGTACTGCAGGCATTGAGGATCAGGCCTTTTGGATGCAGTTGAAACTGATTTTCATAGTTCATGCACAAACTCAACCAACATTTCCTCATCTCAGCTTCTGCCTCTGGGCTGTAACATTTTCTCATGCAGAAGGATTCTTTGGAAAAAAGGCCTAGAGTTTTACATTGACTGTGATAACTACAGTAGAGATTTTGCCACTAAGTCAAGCTGAAACTTTCAGAACATGGTGCTGAACCCTGGTAAACCATTTTTCTTCTCCCTTTAACCACACTGTTGCCAGACCAGGCCCAGGGACTCCATGCCAGCACAAATGCTGTTCATCCATCCATTTGCATTTTACCTGGTACTCATTCTCCTCCAAAGTTAATTTCTCCCCTGTATCTAGACCAAACTATTTTCTTTAGCTACCTGGCTGCTTCGTGCTGGCTGACTTTGCAAAAGTCTCTCTTTTGCTTACATAAAACTCTCATGATTTCATGAAAGACCATGGTATTGTGAGACTTAGTCTCCAGTGAAGATGAGCTGCTATGTCTACTGCAGCTTTGAGAAGAGTTCTTCCCAGGACCATTCTATTTTAAACTTAATTAGATGCTTCGGCTTAGTTTTAAAAAAAGAAGCAAGAAAACTGACTATTGGGAGACTGGCAGGTCTAGTGTGGCTCAGTGTCAGGAGGCAATGAAGATTTCTGTGTTAAAGCTGGCATTTCAGTCCCTAATGACATTACTGCAGAGGATGAGTCAAGCACTATTTTACCTTGTAATCACTCTGACTTTGTCTTTTTTAAATAGAAGTAATAGATAATAAAATAATAAAAACCAACAAACAGGCATAAAATATAATAGTAAACAGTGAAATCTTATAACCCTCCCCAAATTGTTGCCAGTCACAAAAGTTCTCTGGCAGAAATATCAATCTTGGATATGATATTCTTTTTTACAAAGACAGTTCTGCAGAGGGGTGTAAATCTCAAGTGCCACATTTGTAAGAACTAGGTCATACCAATTTTAATTTGTGACCACAAAGCTAGGATGAGTGATGATAACTTGGGCTTAGTGTATATCTACAGAGAGTAAGGCCACAGTTTACAAAAGCACCTGGCAATTCTGAGTATCCAAGACAAACTTTAAAGGATATTCAGAAAATGAAAGATAAGACTAATGCCTTGTGCTCAGCTAAACATGCACAGATAACTAAAACATAGAGGTCACTTTCGAAAACCATGCCAAAGAGGCTCTGTTTTTAGAATTTGAATCAACAGCAAGACAAGACAGTTAGTGCCATACTCGTAGGTTAATTATATTTCGTGTGGGTCTACCGGGATTATCTCATCCTCAGTAGTCAGTTAAGTTAACACAATTTATAGAAAAACATCAAGATGTGGCCTCATAACTATCTAGAAACATTGTCCACTCCCAGGTGTTCACAGAAAAAAAAAAAAAAAAAAATAAAGCAAGCTCAGTAACATGTTTAATATGTCAACTACCATTTGGGTTAGTAATAAGGTTTCATTTAGGCTGTTTCTGGACAAAAAGTAAAAGTAGAAAGTTGCGATGGAAGCAATGGAGAATTCTCTTACTGTATGAGTATCAAAGCAGTCCTACAGTCATGTCACTTCTAAGCTCAGCTGCATACATGAAGCATCAGAGAACATATAACATGGACATATAGACCACAAAAGAGTGTCCTGAGTTATTAATTCCAGAAATGCTGATGTGTGTCATTTACTTTCTTCTTTCACTTAGGTTTCTCCCTGTTTTCTTGTTGTTCCTCTTATTTCTAGAGGACAGAAAAGGATAGTTTTTTTTTTCCTTTCCTTTATTTTTAACCTTTTCCCATAAGCTTATGTTTTCATGTCTTAGGCACTGAGAATAGATTTATCAGAATTTGTCAGCCTTTTTCTCCTGTATGCAGAAAAACCAGAGAGGCTTTGGAAACATAATGCACATATGTGCCAGGAGAAGAAGACTGTTGTAGTATGAGTCTGCTTTGGTTTGGCTTGTGTTTATGGCACAAAAAGTAAACTCTCATGGTAAGACATCTATTTGCAGTTGATATTTATGTCAAGGAGTTAAGCAACACTTGCAGAGTTTATTAATCATTCATCAAGGAAATCCTAATCTGCTTTCATGGCAACATCTATGCTTAGGATTTGGGAACAAGGCTATTCTTTTACAAACCTGTAGCATCCTTCTTAGGATTCAACTCAACTC
The DNA here is from genome assembly GCF_903797595.1 of Erithacus rubecula. Lineage (NCBI taxonomy): Eukaryota > Metazoa > Chordata > Aves > Passeriformes > Muscicapidae > Erithacus > Erithacus rubecula. The sequence goes on from NC_136658.1 coordinate 64,602,546, forward strand.
ATTTTTCTGTAAACACTTATTTTTCTTTCTAGCTTATACTGTTCCTTCTCAGTCTGTCAATATCTGTCTTTATCCCTTAATTTTCTAACTACACCTGTGCATTGATGACCTACTTTTTACAGTAAACCACCCTATCAATATACCTCAGTTGCTACTAGCACAGAAGAGCTTATGGCATTTTTGTTTTCTGTCAACTTGGAGTTCCAATTTATTTCTTACTTTATGCAGTTCTAAACTCCTAAAATGTGTGAGAAAAATTAGTGTTCACCCAAAATTCAGGTTCAAAGTTTAATTTTCAAATATTCAGATTAAACAAGAATCATGGTAAAAATTATCAGAAATTACTAAGAAGTATTCTGAGGTTTTGTTATGACAATTTCCCTACAAAGACTTTTTTTTGTCATCTAATCTACAGCAGAAGATATATTCACCTAAAAGAACTGTTATTTCACCAATATGTTCTAATAGCCATTTATATGTTTCTTTGTCTGAGAAACTTAGGCTGTTTCATTGACTCATTGCACTGTTTTGTGCTTTGGACCCCAAAACATATTATTACAGCTTCTGAAGAATACTTTTGTTATTTTGTTTCTACAGAGAGAACAATATAAATTTCAATCTACTGGAAAATAATTTTCCCCTCCAAGTCAAGAGGCAAGTGACAATGTAAAATGAAAATAAACAGAATAACAGTTAGAAAGACCACATTAGAAAGATTATTCATAGAAACATAGAAAGAGGAGGATTTAACTCATGTGAAGCAAGACAGAAATTTAGGAAAAAATTCTACTAGTCTGTAATGTGAAGTTTATAGCGTAGATTTCTTACTGAGAATATGAAGAAAGCTCAGGATTATTGCATAAAGAAAATTACTCAATGAAAGACATGCAAGAGAGTTTTGCAAAATTTGTGTTCAATCTAAGCAGAACTTAACTTCTAAAATGCCTGGCTGTACAACACCCAGGATATTGTCTATCAATAACTATACTGTTGATTATCAAGCTATACTTCCATTGTCTCTCAATGAATAATATGCAATGTAGTATTTTATTTTGAAAGGTGTATTTATGTCTTCTTTGAGGTTGCTCCTCCTTCTCCTTCTCTTAGTTTTCCTTTCTAAAATTTTTTTCCTCTTAATACTGTTCTTTGTTTATCTCAAAGAAAGTTCAAAAAACGTGCCCCTCATTCAAACCCATGGAGATTCTCAGCTGATACCAGAATTTTTACCACACTGTGAAGAACTTTTTCTTCTGCACAGATGGTTTTGTTCCTGTTATGAATCTTATTACCATTTCAGAAAAACTACTATCACCAACAGAATCTGGTTCTTAATTGCATGTAATTTGCTTTATTTATTTAAATATTCTTTATTCTGCCTTCACTGTTGGGGAGATAAGAACCCCATTTTAACCTGATTAAAATTTCCTTGAACAGAGTTAGAGGCAGTCCTCATGTTATAATGGTATATGACACTGACATGCACTGCCGTGAGAATAGAGCTGCAGCCTGTGGCTGGGAGCTGGAGCTCTGAGAGTCATTATTCTGCTTTTGATTCAGGAATTTTGGCCTTTTCCTTTCCAGCATAACAGAAGTAGCAGAAGGTATCCTCTTTCTTCATGTTTTCCTCACTGCAGATATATAGTCCTCTCTACAGCTGCCACTATGCTTCCTGTGCCTGCAGATTTTAAAGTGATTATTGAAAGAACTGGTTAAAGGTGTTCTTTCCAACATCTCTCATAGTGGCATGCTGGGGGAACACAAGAAGAATGGACTTCAAAAAAATAGCTAGACTTTCATGCTTCTCCTATATGACATCTCCTGGGCTGAATGAAGCTGGGCCAGCCTCACCTACCACTTCTTATGCCCTTAGGATCACTTCAAAGCATCAGATGAAACTGAGCAGGACTCTAAATAAAGAGTGGCAGTAGAGAGGCATTCTTTTAAAGAGTGTAAGGCTTTTCAGATGAAGAGGTGTCAGAATACCTCAGAATACATAAAATCACAGAGTTTATTATTTATAAGCTGTCCTTGACATATGCATAAACCTTTGAAGAACTTCAGAAACTATACTTTTGCTTTCCTCATTCAAGTTGCTCTGGATATTCTTCCACAATCGTTATCAACCTCTGCTGCTAACTTCTTGTCTCAATAGTTGTCAACAGCAACTTAATTTTTTATTCAGTTCAGGCTCTCGCTGAACTGAAGGCTATTATCAGACCAACAGGTGCAGAAAACTGGAGAAAAGGGAGAAAAAAAAAATTCCATGTAGGTCATTGGTACAGAAACTGTATTATTAACCAGAAGCTATACAACCTATAAGGCCTTTGGTGAATAACACGTTAATTGATGATTTTCATTTACTTCATAAGAGACAAGCTGTACATCCCATAACAATCATCTAGGTAAGAAACTAATATGACTGGATTCATTTAAATTTTGCAATTCAATTGTCTTAAAATAAAGCTAAGGTACTATGGATACAACAAGAAAAACCTTATCCTGTTTCCAGAGTTAAGGATACTTTGTGTCTGTTTTCTAATTACAATAGTGTCAGTGTGTGCTGTGTTATGAATACTCACATGGCTTGAAGAAAAAAGGAAATAAAAATAGGTTTAGGGATTCACAATGAGATACAGTGAAAGTAGGTATATTGTGGGGGTTTTAAAAGGTTTTATAAAATGACATCAGGTGAGACAGTGAGTCTTTTGTATTCAGTTGGGATATTCCATTTTAGGTCAGGCACGCTGAGTTACTCTCTTCTTTCCACTACTGAAATTGGTAACCTACTCCAGAAACACACATAGAATTGAAAAAAAAAGAGGTCAAAAGCAGCACAGCATACATCAAAGGGATTTGGAATGATAAGAAGACTGTTAATCAGCCCCCGGTTGTTTACTGACAGCAGGAGATCTGAACTAGCCATTTAGCAGGTTAGGAGGTAATCATGCATGGATAATTGCTGCTCCTGGAACACCACTTTTTAAAGATGTGGATTTCTACTGAGTGACTGTGCCTTGTTTCAGACGCTTCAAGTCTGAGTTGCAGGAGTCTGGCTGTTGTAACTATAGAGTCTTCATGAGTTAACAGCAAATAACCAAAACAAAAGGAAAAATAAAGTCCTTAAAAGCTAAATATATCAATGGCAAATAAATAGATAATCCAATTTTGAGATATAGAAAAAGTCCTAAGGATCAAAATGTGTGTTCCAATTACATGCTGCCTGCAGGTGCTCAACAAGAGATGAGAACAATAAACACATCAAATCATTGGAACATCTAGCAAATCCGATGTCACTTCCACAAATACTATCATTAAAAAAAAAAAAATCACATCTCAAAATCGAACTCCTGAGTAGATAGAAAGCAAAGAACTGAAACTCACACATACCACTTCCACTCTAAACAAGTCAGAAAGCTCAAAAATTATCTAATTTCCTCCTGCTTAAAGTGTTAAGTAACTTAATGTACATGGTATCTATAAGTTGTATAATCTTCAAAATTTTTACTGGTATAAAATAGAATGTGCTACATGGCAAGAAAAACAAGGCTAAATAAATTTGTTTCTTACTTAAAAAAAAAAAAAAAAAAAAAAGTAGCAACAACAAAGACAAAGCCTGAGTTACAGACACTTCTTTTATGCAGAGATTTAGGTGCACATGAGCTAGACAGCTCATCTTATATATGAGTCAGTCACCTGGTCAGTTCAGGAGACTGTTTACAACTGCTCTAAAAACAGAGAATCAGTCACTTTCAGAGATCAGGCATAATCAAGTGCAGTTTGTTTCTGTCTTTTTCATGGGTATGAATTCTGTGTATATAGTTCTGAAAGCTTTTCTGTGGAGGTCCTGAGTTGACAGAAATAAAATGAAATAAAAGACATGTAAGAATTATTTTGAGGATTTAAAGTATATGAGACCTTGAAAAGAGCTGTAAAAAAATGTTTTACAGGAAACATAAAACTATCAAAATACACTAGCTTCCTTTTACTGATACTGTTATTATTCCTTTCTTGCTAAGATGAAATGCTTAGCTATTGTCTAGATAACTTTATAGAAAATAATTTACTCTGAAAAAATATTTTAAAAATACATCAAGAATTGGATTGTACTAAACAACAAAGTTTAATTTTTCAGCACCACAAGCCTATATTTGTGAACTGAATCAATACTCATCAGCTCTCCTACTCAAGGGAAAAACTTGACAAGAGAAAAGCTTGGTCTGCTTATAAAAACACTGAGAAAGAAAGCAAGATACAAGTTTTAAAGGACATTCTTTTCATTACAGCTACTTCTGACTATTTGGTTTGCATTTTTTGTTTTGATGGGTTTTACTTGCTTGTTTTTGTTCTTCCCCTGACAAAAATAGCTTCCTGAAGAATATTGACTATTAAGCTTTTTCATTCCAAAATCAAAATATACTCTCCTTGTCTGGAATGTATCAGCTAGCAACAATAAACTTAGAGTTGTGTTCTCAGCTCAGAGCATTCAAATCTTGTGGTGAAATGAGAGGAAATAAAACGTTTTAAGGTGTACAGAAAAAAACCACAGTTTTAAACAGTTTTCATTTTAAAATTAGGTTAAACAGAATTTTTTTAATTAATCTTAATTCGCTTCTGAATTCCATGCGATGTCATGAATGTTAGCTCTGATTTTTTATGCTTTCTATCAGACAGTTCATGTCTTTAAATATGTATTCTTTTAAATATGTTTGCTCTTTAAATCTTCTGATTTCAAACCAGTCCTATATATTGCCTTGCTCTGGAGAACTCTCCTGTGTGAATCACTGTGATCTCTCACAAAGTAAGAAAGCATTTCCATAATGATAATTTTTGTCTGAATTAAATGTTTGGCCTCTGCAAATACTCATGACTTTTAACTTCATTTTCTGTGAGCATTCGTTCCAATAAAACTTGGTTGTTCAAATGAACATGGAGAGCAAATAACAAAGAACAGAGATCATGGCCAAAGCAAGTCCATTAAATAATGCAAATAAATACTTGTCTATGCTTTTCTCTTATGTTTTATGCTATTCTGTCAATACTAAATTATATGGGTGATTTATATTTCTTTTATGGTAAAGTAAAACAAGACTGAGTGAAATTCTTTCTGTTCAGTTGAATTCACCTGTCTGAGGGGTCATATAGGAAGAAAAACATCAAGGCAATCAGATCCTTGATGCTAAAAAAAAAAAAACAAAAAACAAAAAACCAGTAAATATTACTAGTTTTTTATAAAAAGAAAGAACTTAGACCAAAAACATATATAGTTAGATGTGAATGCAACTCCTCCACTGGTATCCACCAAACCTATAGAATGGGACTCACTATAGACCTCTGATTTTGCATCACTAAGTGATGTTTCAGGAACAGGGATTAAGATGCAACATTGACAGATTTTCACTGGAGATAGTTATTCAGGCATGCACAGACTGAGATTTTAAACATCTGTCCAGGGCTTGGCTCACATGGGCTCATTCTCTTTGTAAACCTAATGGAGTTCACTCCAGCTCCACCTCTGCCATTGCATGCAGATTTTTCTTTGGTGTGTGCTGAATGTCTGTTGTTCACCTAAGTCTCCTTCCACCATGGTGGCAAAATGAAGCCAGAGTGTATCCCGACCAGAGATATGAAAAGTGTTAAAGTCCCACAACAGGAAGGTAGCAATGGGGGCTCACATACTTCTTTAGTACTTCACATTAGTATTTAATATTAGAATGTGCAGGTTGCGTTTATTATATTGTAAGAATGTGGAAGAAAGTGTTCTGTACAACTATTAACAAATTATTATTATTATTAATAATAATAAATAATAATAAGTAGAAGCAAACAACAACAACAAAATAAAATTCAATGGTGAATTACTTCTGCACTAAAGTCAAAGGCAAATCTCCTATATCTCTCTTTTCCTTGTGTTTCTAATTTCGATTAGAATCAATGCCTTTATTATGATTGTAGTAGAACGTGCCTGGCACTGAGAACATAATTTTCATTTATCCGTTCAGAAGAAAAGTAAATTGTTGAGCCTGCATCACTCTGCACTCTTGTTATCAGACTGACTTGCTTGGAATTGCTCCACAATTGAGATTGCAATTCAGTTTTTGATTGAATGTTTTGCACATTGAATTTCACTTTAGATTTTCTCTAGCTGTTTTAAACTGAAGCGTGAGTCCAGTTTACTAACTATTTGAATAACATTGTATGCAGAGCATCATCTTGGGAGACAGAAGCTTAAGGAGGGTAGAGTTACTGAGAACTCTCCTAGCTGGCCTTACTTATATTTGGATGAATACAGCCAATCATCCTGTTAAAGAGAGCTATACAGCCTATGGGATGGTAATTGAAACTGTTCCCCTCCCAGGCCTGGGGGGAGGCAGACTGCAGGAGAGAAGACATTCCCTCTATCTCATGAGGAAAAGCACTAGTGAAAATTTTAGGAGGGCTCTATAGGAGTTGTTGAGATCTAGTCAGTTCACAGCTATACAGCTATTCTTAAATGCAATAAATCCTCTTTTGCTGTCCAAAAGGATGGTCACACTTCTTGTCCCCAGCTACACATTCCCATTTGCTAGCACTTGTATTCATGAAACAATGCAAATTGATCTACTGACATATAAATCAAGAAAACAAACAAATAGAGTAGTGACATAGTCTGTTTCTTTGGCCATCTGGTTGAAAAAATGCTTTTACTCTGTGCAGATATGGGAATCAGATTGCTTCTTTTGTCTGCAGAGCAGATTTATGGTGAATTAGAGTGATAGAGTAGTCATGGAGTCAGCATAATATTAACATGTCAGTCACTCAGCCATTGCAGGGATCCACCTGTATGGGTCTCCTTAGTCAGACTGAGAACATCTCACTAACAGGAATTCCCTCTTTAATTTCTCACATTTCTCATATACAAGAGTCCTTGGGCTACTGGGCCTTGACCCTGAGGAAAAATTAGACACAAACAGAGTCAAGTTTTCAAGTCTCAGCATACTGGGATTAATAACATATTAATTAAATAATGTTTCTAAATAATAAATGAATCCTCTTACTCCTAATAGGAGCTACACCAAGGTCATATAAGTGCATGGCTAGGAATTTCATCACTTTTTTTTTTTGTTAAAGCACTAGAGATTTGCAGACCTTTGAAAGTAATGAAAGTGCTACATTGTCTCCACTTTTATTTCATCTTTTTTTGATGTGAAAGCCTTCTCTGAAGACTGAGGTGTTGTCTGTTTAGGTGTAATCTGTCTCCAGCATGAAAGGTCATAAGTGAGAACTTGGGAATACAAGGCACTACACAGCAAAAAGAGGAGTTTTATGAGGAAATTGCTTCCTCTAAACCTCTTTATTAAATTGAAAAAATATCCAAATGTTTTTAGCTATGCAAAAATGTCAAGGAAAATAGAAGCTGTTGAACTAAGGCATTACTTATTCTAACCCTGGAGAGGGATGCAAAGGAGCTGGATCAATCAAGAAGATTATTCTGGTCATATATTTATGAGTACATAGTCATATACAGACTTGAACAAAATAGTGGCAATTTTGAAAAACTGAGTCATCTTAATTCTCTATGTACCTAGTACTGAGAAGAAATAATCTCAATGCACCTGAGTTCAGAGCAACAATCACCCCAGAAAAGCTATGAACTTACAGCCTTTAATCAAAGGCGTTTTTTGACTGTTTCTTTTGCAATTCCTATATAGAGGACAAAGAGAAAAGAACTTTCTGTAGAACGCCTTACCATTCATGTTAGTGAAATTCAGTCATCCACAAAAGATTGTGCTCTTCTTTCTCTTAAAAAAGTGCTGTCTGGCTCAGCCCTTGTCTGACTTCTTCTAAGCTCTGTTCTTCCCCTTATCTTTGGCCACTTGACTTCACTTTAGTCTGCTGTAAAACTGAGATGTTTCTTTGAGAGAAAGCAGCAGAAAAAAATCCCTCATTTCCTTTTTCTTGATTAATTTTGTATCCCACAGTATCTATTTGCCTTGACAGGTCAGAAAATAATTTCCCAGGAAATGAATGAATTTAAACAGCACTTATCCTAAGGAGACAGTAGTAGAATTGTTGCAGCATTTTTCAGGGGTACAGGGTTTGCAGGCAGATTCTGTGTCTCAACACTGTGGTTTAATTCTTTAAAAAATGTGTGCCCTCATAAATTAAATTAAAAAAAAAAAAAGAAAAAAAAAAAAGAAAAAATAGGGTTGTTTTTGGTTTGTTGTGTTTTGGGGGTTTTTTTCCTAATTCATGAAGCTTTTATTCCAGACTAAGAAGCACAGGCATGTCCTAGTATACTCCCAATTTTATTTAGTAGAAGAAAGACAGAATTCAAATAACCACTAGAGAAATTACAAAACAGAAGGACAAAAGGATTTTCTTGTTTTATCAAAAAGCAGAGTCTTATGCAGCAACCAACAAAAATTAAGAAGGAGTCAAGAGAATTACTTCAGGCTTAGGCATAGATAATAGGTGATAATAATTAATTGTTAGGAAAAGAAGAAAGAATTAGGTTTTTAACATCCCAAAGAACTTAAACAGGTATTCAGGAGAGATTACAGACTGAGAGGCAGAAATTAAATGAAAACACACAGAATGAGGGAAAAAAAGCGAGAGAAAATATTAACCAATAGGGAAAGTTGGGTATTGGATAAACTCTTGTTTAGAGATCTTTACTGTGTAACTTATTGGACTGCATGAGTAGCATTTGTAAATGAGTATTATATAGAGCATGTGAGCACAAAAAGTAGTTGTTTTTTGAATAGTCCTGTAAGAGTGTAATCCAAATTGTTTTTCAAGCAGCTAGCTAAATGTGTAAAAAACATTAAAAAATATCCTTAGCAAAACCATCTATCTCTAGGAGTCAAATTACAGTTATTTTATTTTCATACAGAAAATATTCAATACTATTCAACATCAGAAGAAGAAAGAGCATAAGCATGCAGAAAGAAATGACATAGTATAGTAGATTCTCTTTCAATAATAGTTGAACAGTGTCAAGGCTTCTAAGAAATGAATGGCAGAGAGAGTTTTGGAGCTGCAAAGAACTGGGAGCAGAAAGGATAATTTTGACAAGCAAGTGGTCATGCTGACATTGAAAACTGTTGCAGTCTCCTGTTTTTAGAAAACATAATTAGGCAACAAGTAAATCAATTCACATCACACAATGGTGAATGTGTGTTCCTTTATTAAATGGTTCTGTTTTCCTCAGGTAGAGTGCATGCCAAATGATGTAATTGTTACCATGGGAACTATCTTTTTATAATAAGAAATTAAGAATAAAGCTTTGAGTGCTTCTAAAACCCCACCTGGCATGCATGTATTCTTTTTCTCCTTAAAAAAGTATAAATAAATAGGAAAAAAAAATATTACACTTGTATCCTTAAGTAGCACTTAATTCTTAAAATAGATCTGATGATAATAATGTCACTATTCTGTTTCTGAAATAGGAGATACCTAGTGTGAGTTCCAGGGACATGACCATTTATTTAAAACTGAAAAAAAAGGAAAATGATGCAGTAAAAATACAAATTGGAAAACTGCTTTAGAAAAAATTTATATTATAATGGGCTAGTTTAGTGACAAAAGGAATTTCTAAAATCTAAAGTTAAATAAACTGCTTTTCTAGTCACAATATTTTTAAAAAGTGTTGTAGTTATATATTAGAATCAAAAAAGTGTATTCCATGTTTTTCCTCCTTCTATTCTATTAATCTGACAATCTTTCTTCCTAATTCTGGAAGAGGAGAGTGAAACATTTGCTGCAAAAGAATTTGAAATACTCTTCTGGGAATCTGAATGTTTCACGAAGCCTAATAATTTGCAAATGTGGCAAAATAACACATTTTATTTTTTTTATCCGGGGGAATGCTTAAACATGGTCCTTTTACTTTTTTACACCAGTATACACATAAATCACATTTCTATGACTGGTTCTGAGGACCAGAAGAAAACCAGAGATAAGTGGAGTCAGAGGTGATTAATTCATCTTAAAATATCTTTTACCCCAAAATACGACTTCATAAAATAATGCATTAAATGAAAGTATTTAAAATATTTTTTGAGAACTCTTGTAGCACTAGTCACTATTTGAATTCTTCTGAGTCAGAAATAAATGTCTTTTCACATTGTGTACAGTAGAATCCAATATAAAAGGATAAACTGCATGGCTAGTCCAGGCATCCCTAAGTTATCAGTTAACATTTTTAAATACTTTGGGGTTTTTTTGGGGGGTTTTTTTGGATTTTTTTTTTGTTTGGTTTTGTTTGTTTGTTTGTTTTTAAATATATATGGAATACAAATTTTCAGTATAAACACAATTCATAGGAGTAAGAAATATTTCTCAAGTTTCTTAAGCTCTGGAAACGCTGATCTTTTGCAACGTTGGTGACTAACTTTTGGAAGTAAATCTGATGTTTTAATTAGAATATGCTGTATTCCCACAACTTCTTTCATTGCAAGCACTTTACTGACATTTATTAATTAGTGGTCTGATCCGGCAACCCGTACTCACCCGCATAATTTTTACTTGTGATTGCAATAATTCAGACTTTTCTCCATGACTAAGATTTATGGAGTCTATGCCTGTTCAGTAGTAAATTAAGCTCAAAAACATATAACCAAGTAGGACTTCAGGAAACGAATTGAAAGTTATCTTGATGAGGGCAGCCGTGGGTAAATAAGGAAGTTGTGTGTCCCAGGATGTACCTGGCTGCAGAAAAAGAGGCTCAGATATGATTCTTTTCAGTGCCAGGGCCCTGATGAACCAGGGTGCCTCCTAATGATGTGTTCAGAACAACTTTTTAACCTAGCATGAGGTCTCCCTGAGGAAGGAAAGGGATAAAGGACAAAAAGAAAACAAGGACTAATTATGTGACTATGAGACAAAATAGTAGAAAATGAGGAATAGTATGTGTGTCACAGAAGCCAGTGTATAAAAATTCCTGTGGATATTCTGTGCTGGGATTTGACACCACTCAGAAAGGGAAAAAAGCCCCATGGTGACCCCTCACATCACACAGACCCCTCCAGTCAAGGATCTCCGGGGTGAACCAGCTTGGAAGGTGTCAGGGAAAAAGGTGAGGAGAGTGCAACTCAAAGAGCACTTAGATCATGAGAGTGTAGAGAAAAAGGTGAGGGAAAATTGCAGCTATCATCTGGTACAGGATCCTGGCACACTTGGAGGACCCTTGTGCCTGACTTGTGCTCTTGCTGCAAGGGGAAGCAGTTGGAGAGTATGAGCTTGCAGAAGCATTTTCATGGTGATTTCCTGGCTTGGCTGGGTCCCATGCAGCCTGTTCAGGCATGTGGAAGGGCTGTGCAGAGAGGTTATACATTTAAAGCTCATTTTAAAATGTTTTTTACTTTCTTGAGTAAAAATTATATGGAAATGCGGCAATCAGGCCATCCTGTGGACTGTTCATGTAGCAGAAAGCTGATCTCTTTCTGCCTCCCATGGCTGTTCTTGGCACAATGAGGAGGACTCTACACCTTGTACACAGAGTTCATGTGGCAGGCGTTGGCTAGGTTTCTCCTTTTCCAGGACTTGATCTCTTCCAAATGCTTTTAAACCACAAGGACCTCCTGACAGGAAACAAGCAGTTCAGCACTATTCAGAGAAGATGTCTCAGGCTGATGGCCAAAAGCTGCTATAGCCCTTTTTGCCATAAATGGTGCTATGTTTTGTGGTTTGTGATTACTTATCAAGACCATATTATGGCTTCTCTCAGCACAGTTGCCAGTACTCTTCCCATCTCAACAGCAGTAATAAGACTGTAAATTCAACTTTCCAAGGTCCCCTAATTCTATTCTGGGACAGGAGTTTTAATTCTTAGGTTTGTGTAACAGGCTGTCTCCAGCCCTTTACCCTTCACCTTCCCATGTCTATATATCTGAGAGGCCTTGAGGCAGCTATGTGCTTCACAAATTGTCCGCAACAGCATTGGATCTGAGTCTAGAACAAGCACAGTGAGTTATAGCCTTTTAAAAAGTGGTTTGAATACATTCATGTAACACTTCGTACTTACGTAAATGGTCTGCATGATTTTAGCTGAGCTACTTAGGAGTAAAAATTGTAAGAGTTTGAGCATTAATCATTTATCAGTAAATGCTGGGTAAATGCTTGTTTTTTCAATAAGAAATTATTGTCAGTAAAGACCTGAGTTCATCCTAGGAAGTACAGAATTTTTCTTACTAAATTACCTAGTTGGGATTGCTAGAAAAAGCTTCCTCTAGGGAGAGAGAGTTAGGGAAGGAGAGCATGGCATCTACAGATATTTATTTAGGCCATTAAGGTCTAATTCTCTGCCTGGAGAAGCTTCTCTGTCTCTCCTGACAGGAGGGAAGCTTCCAGTAATTAGGCACCTAACTTACACACTGCTGCAAAGTGGGCTGCAGCCAAGCCACCGTGCCATCAATTCTACTCCATGTATCCAGGCCATGGAAATTGAGCTCTCATAAAATCTGTTTTTGCTGTAGCCTCTGCTGTAACCTCCCCTGCCTCTTCTGGGCCTGGTACTCTGTATCACCCTGGCCCAGCTCTGAGTAGCTCAGCAGAACAACTTTGGTCCAGGCTTTTGAAGAAATCCTTAAGTGATGAGAAGGTCCAGAGAGTGGGGTGAAGCAGGATCAGAGGGAAAACTACTGACAGAGGCACAATTACAGATACAGAACCTGTGTGTATCATAAAGATTCAGGAAAAAACTGCCAGCTTGGTTGTCAGTAAAGAAAGAAAGAAAAAAAGAACAGTCTAAGGAGTTACTTGGTATCATTAGTGTCAGTCTGTTGCATGTCAGTGATCTCCATGGAGTGCCTGTTTAAAGAAATTTGAATCCAGAAACTAAGGGCTCAGCAACTCAGCAAAACTTAGCAACATTTTAGGGAGCAGCTGAGGCTGATGCTTCTCTTCACTAATGCCTGTCTGGGCAGCAAACACTTTTCCATACCTTAGTGGGGATGTTTATCCCAGGAGTTCAAAATATCTAGCTGCATATTTCACATATTAACCAATAAATTATTGCTTTTTGCCTTTGCCTGTATATGTCGTGTTTGCAGACTCCTCTTTGAGAATAAAGTATTCACAAATAAAATCCAAAGAAGGGCAGCAACACCTAAAGAGTTGGTAATTTTGCAACAACTAGTCATAAAGAGTCATATTAGATTCTTAGAACCTTTAAGAGCACATTAAGAGTCAGACTTACATTGACTGAAACTCTCTTGATTCTTCAAGTGTCACAGTTTCTTGTGTTCGTCTGCAATTTTCAAAATGTTTTTCTGCTTCTCAGTATTAATCTTTTGCAAATGTTGTGAAAGGTCATCAGTAGCACTGTATTTAGTAAGTAAGTATAAGTAAGTAGCATTGTCAGAAGAGACATTGGTCATCAGAGGCATTTTCTTTTAAAAATATGCTTCAGGATATGAGGGGAAAACTTTTTTAATACCACATTTTTTTTCTAGTATGATAACAGCACTATATTTAATTTCATTATTTTCTTCAGTCTCAACAGAGATTCTACAGAATTTACCACTGCCTTTTCCTCATTTCCTATTCTTATATCTTTCCTATCCTATGCCCAGTATCCTATAAGATTCTGAATACTTTTGTTATAGTTTCCAGCCCTAATTATTAGCATTTGTCCTAATTGACAGTATTCATACACATTGCTTTTCTTTATCTTCCTTTTCCTGAGATTAAAATTAAAAGATTGATTTAAGATTGTCAGTGACTTTTTTTTTTGTTTATTACCATGAAATAAAATCATACTTCTCTGCTCACAGAGAAAAATAGATTAACTTAATACTGTGCTAACTGAAAACATTTTAACAAGCTTTGTCAATAAATCCACACGTTAATAAAGTTATTTAAGAATATCTGCCATTCTCTTTCACCTGCCTTTTTGGTTTTTTTTTTTTTTTACAACTGTCCTCAGTGAGTTATAATTAATAACTGAAATGTGTCAAAACTCACTAACATTTCTACCCTATGTGCGTTAAGAAAACTTTCCATTTTACACTGACCCATTATATTTCTTACTATACTATTGAAAAATACGGAATTCTCCCGATTTGTCTTTTTATTGTAAACTAAAACATTTTTTGTGGCAGACAGAAAATTCACAACAATGAAGCTTGTTAATAGTCTGATTTCTGTAAATGTCATTATCTGTATGATTATAACCTAATAATTTTGCCTGTATTAAAAACTCAGCTAGAAATATAAATTGCCTAAACTCAGGGTAAACAAACAGCAAAATCATGTTTTTATGTTAATGTAAAAACAATCACATTATTTAGAAATTCCACAATTTAGAATTTTGCTGGAGGGCTGGGAGGAAGAAAGTGATCTTTCTTCCTTTTTTCCTTTCTTCCTTTCTTCCTTTCTTCCTTTCTTCCTTTTTTCCTCTCACTTTCATAAAAGTGAGATCTTACAAAATACTATGAAATACTTGTCCTGTCCAAAGCATGTGTTGCTAACTGTGGCAGTGAATGGGACAGTTGGAGCTAGCAGAGAACATTATTTCATTTTCATAAGCCAGAATTCTCACTGTTTGCTGCTCTGCAGAGAAATCCCAAGTCATGGCTTATTTTATCTTTTGTTTTGGATTTACTTCTTGTCAGAATCATTACAGATATTTATGAGCAGTTTTTTGATTTATAAGGAGAACTAGACAGAAGAGTAAGATTAAAGAAGTAAAACTGGAATATAAAATAAATAATAATAAACTAGATTACTTTTAGGGAAAGAAATAAAGAAAAAAGACAAAATTATCACTCTAAAAAGTTCCATGATCATTGACTGATAAAGGAGAAGAATTCCATAAGTGTCAATACTCTGAACCCAGAGGGACCAGGCACAATACTTCTGACAGCACATTTTTGAAATATATATGTGATACAGTGAATATACCTGGTGAGTTCTTCTCCCAGAGGAGAAAGCTGCATCTATACCTTTGGCATAGAAGTTTGTTGTCCTGAATATATACTGAAGATGTCTCCTCTATATAGTCACCTCCTACAGCCCTGGAGCTACTCTAAGCTAAAACAGATTAATTAATACATTGACAATGGAATCAACAGATCTCTGCCAATTTACATTGACTGTGGTTACAAACTTGCTGGAGCAGACCGGGTGGTGGTCTGGGCCCAGGTGTCCCAGAAAACAAAGAAAAATAAGAAAATGCAAATCACTTGAGGACAAATCAAAAGCATACAGCTAGCTCAGCTTACTTCATACCAGGTTCTTACAGAAGACATTGCTTTACAAAAACTGCAGTACATCCATGAAGGATTGAGTTCCTATAGTTAGCCAATTAATATAAAACAACAGAATTACTTTCTATAAATGTGAATTCATCTACTTGTGATTTACTGCTAGACACAAATCAAATAATCTGTGAACAAAATAATTGAAAAATTGAAAAAAATTGAAAATTAATACTTTAGTATGAATTCTTACCATACTCTGTGTGTAACCTCATTGTTCTCAGCAACAGCTGTTTCCAGAACAAACACAGTTCAGGAAAACAGACTCCTAGATAAGCAATTAACACTCTGCTTTTATAATTTATTGAAAATCATTCCTTCAATTCCTTTTCAAACAGTGTCCCTATACCCACCTGGATATAATTGTTCACAGAAAAAGCTAATATAAATTTTAAGCCTTGAACCTCTAATATATAATAAAGCTTGAGCACATAATTGGCTCTATAGCTTGGAGTGAATTGTATTGCCTTATATTTTTGACAAGCTGTCAGGGAATTATTTTATGATGTTGTGATACAATTGGTCAGCTGAACAACTGACTAAGGAAAAATTCATCTGGTGTCCTGGTCATAATTAAAATTTTTTTTTTTAGATTGTATTATGAGTGTATCACTTGGTCTCCAGCAAGATCAACAGGAGAAAGGTCATTTGTTGTTTCTGTGCTTTATCTGCTAACCTTGCCCTGAAGTTTCTTTTACTCTATGGAGTGTGGAATGGTAGTGGATGCCCACAGGTTGGCACCTGCATTATGTTCCATATTTCCATCAAGTACAATCAGAACATGTGCACCCATCTCACATGCAGACAGCTGCATTGAAAACAAATTAATTTATGCTTTTACATCTTGAGTTGATGCCCAAATACAAGTTAAACACAACCCTGAAAGGAATTTAAACAATAGCATAGATGTGCCTTCCCATAGAATAATTTAGGCCAAACCCAGATGTCTGCTAGTTTAGAGCAAGTTAAATGACTTGTGATTCATTTAACCCATGGCTGAGAGTGATTAGTGGATCTAATAATGTAATTATTAGATCAGATTAGAAAAGAAATGTGTGGCCAGAAGAGTCACATAATGAGACTCAGTTAATGGCCAGGGCAATGATAACTTGTGTCTCCTTAAACCTATAAAAAGTGGATTCAGCTCATCCAATTTTAGGCATTGAGTAGACCTCTCTGTCTGAGTTAGACACTAAGCTTCTTTTTTATACAACAGAGAGAAATATGAACATATAGGCCAAAGTTCATCTTTCCTAGTTTATTAGTCTACATTAGGTAGAAATAAATGTCTTTCTAACAGTGCCTATTTCTCTGCACTGGCAATAAAAAGAACCTAGGGTAACTAGTTTAAATTCAGGCATCTACATCGGATCAGAGGACTCCCACCTGGGTGTCTGTAGATAATAGTGTGTTTTATATCGGAGAGAAGCTCTGTACCATCTGCTCCAGACAGGTTTGTCTAAAGCTCCAACCCCACCAGAGGTAGCCTTTATCGACATGCCAATTACAGGAGCAGCTGCATTAGTCCTTAAATATGCCCTGCAGCTAGAAATGTCTAATCCCACCCAGTTATCTCATTATGACAAATATTTTAAAATTGTAGCACCCACAAGAAGAGAAAGTGCAAACAGATTGAATAAAAACCCCTAAAAATTAATAATTTGTTCTCTTCAGCCAACCCACCATCATTTGGTATTATAAAAAAGACCGTCATGAGGGAATTGGAGAAAATGTTATATATCCAAAATGAGAGACTTAAAGGAGGATTTAGAATTCAGATTAATTACAGCTAATGGTATCAACAAGCATAGCACAAAGCAAAGGGGAAAGGGCTTCAAAGGTAGTGAAAAAATATGCAAAATATTATCTTGTTTTGCTATCAGGAAAGCATTTAGCAAAAGTTATTTGTTCTGTTGTCACTGCAGTCAGTCTCTCAGCAGCCTGAAAGTTAAACCTGCTAGAAGGTACCCAGCCTTGTTGTTTGGCAACACAAGTTGCCAAGGCAACAAAAGCCAGAGACACTTTTCCTTCTTCCTGATGGATTCTGCCATTAAAATACAGAAATCAGGGTTCTGAACTGAAATGAGGTCTCTTTGGAAGACATTTTATAATGCCATGAAATCCCTATCTCATAATAAAGAACAGAATTATTCAGAAATATTGAATGAGTTTGTTTATTTTGCCAACACTTATTGATGCGTCACAAGGCATTTCATTTATTGTGATGTCACTTGGATGGATGTTTGGAATTTTGACACACTGGCCAAAAGAACACTGAACAGAGTACTACTATTCTTGCACTGGAACCTTTTATGTTGGGAAAAACAGGTAAGAGATACAGGCAACACAGATTAAAATATCTCTGGAGTTAATGATTTAAACTCTATTTATAACATTTTGCACAACTAGGTGCACATATGGAAAACCAGCAACATTTTTCACTGTACGGTTTGCAATGTTTAAATAACAGGTTCAAGAGATAATGCTTTTTAATCTGGATTTGATATAAACAAAAAACATTCACTGAAGCATGGGAAATATCTTTAGGGAATAACCTTAACTATCTCAATGTAAAAGAGAAAAATCTCAACTAGAATCCTTCTTCCCAGTGTAATGAAACTCCATTCGTTTCCCAACTCTCACTCTTTTTTCTCCTAGTTGAAACTTTGCACACATTCCCCCTTCTTTAAACCCCACAAGTTTTTCCTTTGTGAGTCATTACTCAGTTCAATGTAGGAAATCTTTTGAATGTTGCTTAAAGCTATTATCTCATTGAGTTGCACAATGGCATGTCTCCCATAGCAGATAGACTTGCATTCCTCTTAATAAATGTTCCAAATATTTCCATATCCTTTTCAGGATTAATTTACAGGGAACAGAATTGTTCAATTTATTTTATTTTGTACTTTAAAAAAAATATATAATTTTTATTAAGGTATTTACTTTGAAAGTATTCCAATATATTTGTATAATGAGAGGGAAATCAGACTTTTACATCTCTCTATTAATACACAAATAATGCTTAACTTGAACAATTTTGTCTTCGGGTTTTAAAATTTTCTCTTGTCTCACTTAGGAGAGTAACTGATGGTTCTGCATTTTCAGCTCATAATGTTATACAATTCTGAAGAAAAATACATTATCAAATGCATGAAAAGAGCCCACATTCCTGACATCAGTTGAGTCACTTTATGTGTGAGCCAAGCATATGGATGAAAATTACTTTACTGCAATGTGATAAAAGCAAACCTGTATCAAACAGCAATAATTACATATAAATTATACCAAGTTAGTTATTCCGAATGGCACTACATGCCATAAAATGTTACTACAAAATGTAACCCCTTTGCATGTCAGAAAAGCTGAACATGATGTTTCCTTTAAAGCTGAGGCTTCATCAGTAGCACTTGTTGGACTCCAGTTCCCTAAACAAACACAAGGTCTTAATGGAATAAGGTGAAAGAGGAACTTCAAGTGAATTGTTGTCAGTACAAACAAATGATGCACAATTAATGACACAAGTGTCTTTCATATTTCTTTTTAATGTCCTTCACATTAGAAGGTAAAATATAATACAAAAAATCTCTGAGTTCAGAGCAGAATTGCAGAATGGAATGCTTAGAAAATTAATTTAAAATGTATACAGCAACAAAGGAGAACAGTAATTCAGAAGTCTAAATGACAAAGTAAAACTTGGAAATCTTTTAGGATTATTAAAATGATTTAAACTTGTAGATATGTTGAAAATTATCTGATTTTTTTCTATGTCAGATCTGTATGCAAATAACATAGATTTATTAAATATCAGTAATACTATCATTTGCATTTGCCTAAAATTCATGTATAATTTTATAAGTGTGGCTGTTGAGAACATAAGTAGTTGAACACAGTTTTTGATCCAATTAGAGTACAGTAACAAAACAAAGAGTGTACTTTTGTTTTTTATAGACTCTTTGTCTTTTGAAACTGCTTTTCAGGCACTGTTTACTGTAGAAAAGATGTCCAGAAAGCATCATATGTTCCATGTCTTCCAACAGAATGAATTAATAATTTAAATTCAAACAATATCAATTTCTGAAGTATACATTTATCTGCTTACCCTTGATGGAACACTGGGGTTTTAGTTTCAATTTACTGATTCCTTCTAAAATATTTTATTCTTGGGAAAAAGATGTACCTCCTTATACATTATATTTGTATCCCCCAAAAATAATGGCAATGGAAATGGCAGTTTCAGGCTTCCAAACTATCTGTCTGAAGACCTTTCAGGCAAGAAACTGAAAGTAAAAGCTAATTTTAATATGGAATATTTGATTAGTAGTCAATCTAAGCCACCATTAGCCAACATTAAGGAAGAATTTTTGAAAAAAAAGAGAATAATAAAAATTGCTTGGCTTATCAGGCTGTTTCTTCCAACATTATTTCAAATTTAAAATTAGTTAAAGAAAAAATCTTATTTAATCTATTTGCTGGTCATAGAATTATGCAAATCTTTCTACTATTCTATTAGTAGAAAGCTTTCCATTCTATTTTTTGAAAGCTCAAAGAAACTTTTGAAGTTTTGCCTAAGAAAGCTATTACAGGTAGATCAACTAGAAAGTTATGGTCAACTAAATGAATATGTAAATATAGGCTAATTTTTTTTAAGAGATTGAATTAAGCATTTTGTTACTAATCAATAGTAACAAAATCTCAGTAGTTTTCATCATTATGTATCATTTATTGTAAATGTTATTCCACTTAAAAAAAAATACTAGATTGTTTTCATTAACATAAAGTCTGAATTCTAAACATAAAAATACTTATTAATAATTATTTCTGGTCCTTTAGATATGAAAAGTTAAGATTATAGTAGAACAAAAGACTAATACTTTAAACTGATCTCAAATAATATTCTAATAATTCTGCAGCTGTTCTGATAGGCATAACTAAGATCAGCTACTGAATAGTTCATTTCTAGAGAATGACTATGAAATTTGGCTGTTGGCTGAGTTTTATTTGCATTGCTGGTTAAGAAAATTTCACCACTTTAAAATACCAATCATAAAGCACTACTTTATCTCTAAATCTTTAAATTGAATGAGGTTCGAACATCCTTTCTGAAAGCCTTTAACAATTTCTTAAGTATCATTGTTTTTTAAATATGATCTGATACATATCTTCCTATTTTCATAAGTTAGGCATAACTTAAGCACATCCTTACTGTAATACTGACTTTGATTTTTTTAATCAGTGGTTATACTAAACTCAGTGTGCTTTAGCACTGCAATGACCAGTTCTTACATGGAACTACTGCAACAGATAAAATTTTTATATCTTGCAAAGCTCTAGACATCCATAAAGCAAATGAAATATAATTAGTAGAGGTGGGTGCTTAATGCAAACATTTCTAATAGTATGCTGTCTGGAAAAGTTCAAATTTACCTTAACCAGCAATCATTTAGACCAGAAGGCAAAATTTTTCACTTTAATTGCAGATAAGTTTCTGAGTGCACATTTTCCTGGTCGAGAAGACATGGTAAAGTTTCACACTATTAAGACACAATGGAAAGTTTAATATTTTAAAGGAGCTAGATTGGCTTAGCTCTTCAATAGCATATATTTTATATGCCCATAAATGTCTGTTACAAATCTAAAGAAAGCATAGTCTTTGAAATTCCTGTGCTCTATGATACAGCTCATATATCAGAGAAAGAGGAAGAGGATATCATACCATCTAAATCTATACTTACAAGTGAAGCATTTGTAATCCAGTCTCTGACCGTCTCTCCCCTGGGCTATTCCAGTGGAACATCTGTTGAGGGGCTTATTCTGATAATGCAGTGCTCTTAGGGCTCTGCATATATTAACTGTAGTACTACTAAAACATTGTGTAATGTTCAATTATAACTCTGAAATATTCCTCTTCGAAATTATTTTTAAAACTTTTGCAGGAGAATATAATATAATTAATTCTTTAGTACCACCAGATACATTTACTGAAAGTAAATTGCTTTGGGAACACTTAGAAAAGTTAGGTTCATGTTACTTATTTGTATAAGGAATTAACTGTGTGTGGCCAGAGAGTTGAGGTTAGTGGCTCTATGCCCAGGTGGAGGTCAGTGACAAGTAATAACTCCCAGGGCTCTGTCTTGGGACTGGTGCCCTTCAATATCTTCATCAATATCAGAGACAGCTTTGATCAAGTGCAGCTTCAGCAGGTTTGCAGATGACATGAAGCTGAGCATTGTGGTTCACACAGCAGAAGGATGGGATGCCATCCACAGGGACCTGGGCAAACTTGAGAAGTGAGCTCACAAGAACTTCATAGGATTCAGCAATGCAAGTGCAGGCAGTGCACCTCTCTTGGGGCAATCTCAGACATGAGTACAGACTGGGGGATGACCTGACAGGGCAGGGAAGGACTGGGGGGCTCCAGTGGATGAAAAACCCTGCATGGCTCAACAGTGTGCATTACAGCTCAGAAGGCAAACCACATCCTAGGCTGCATCCAAAGTGAAATGCCAGCCCCTCTACTCTGCCCCTGTGAAATCCTGCCTGGGCTACTGCATCCAGGTCTGAAGTACTCTGCTAAAGACATAAATCTGCTTGAGTGGGTCCAGAGGAGGACCATAAAAGTGATCTACTGGCCAGAGAACCTCTCCTATAAAAACAGGCTGAGGGAGTTGAGCTTCATCATCCTGGAGAAGAAGCAGGTTGAAGGAGACCCCTTTTGAGCCTTTTAATACATAAAGGGAGCTTACAAGAAAGTAAGAGTGGGAATTTTATGCAGACAGGTAGTGATAGAACAAGGAGGAAGAGTGTTAAACTAATAGTAGAGGGATTTAGATTAGATATGAGGAAGACATTTTTTACTGAGAGGATGGCGAGCCCATCCAGCTGGAGCAGATTGCCCAGAGAAGCTGTGGGTGCCCTGTCCCTGGAAAGGTTCAAGACCAGGTTGAACAGATCTGAGCAACTCTAATAGAAGATGTCTCTGCCCATGGCAGGAGGCCTCGAACCAGATAATCTTAAGGTGCCTTTGAACTCAGGGTGTGATTCTATTATTCTCTGTGCTCATGGGGAAAGAGAAGAAAAAAAGAAGGTGGAGGGAATAAAGGCAAAAGAGTGGTCATTTTGAAGTAGTATAAAATATCTGTCCTATTTCCCAGGTTAAAAGCACACTTGGAATGACTAGAGCTGTGGTAATCACATTTAGCTGGAGTTTGCTTTCAACATTATTTACTGCAATAAGCATCCTAACTCACTTGAGTACAGTTGATCTATATATTATCTGAGTTACACTAAAACAGTTATTGGAATTTAATTTTAGAAACCAGCCTACAAATAGGCAAAAGATAATTACTCCATTTTATTTTCCTGTTTGGTGTATAACAGTATTTTGTGTGAGTGAATTGCCCATTAATAGTCTCAACATGCTAGTTTTGTAAACAAGATAGATTCTTAATTATATTTTATCAAACTGTACTGAATGTACCACAAAAAATATGCCGCATTTAACAGACAGTACTTTTAAAAAGTGAAAAAATGTTTTGATGGTGGCAAGAATGAAAGGTTACTCTTTCTAAATCTTTTGAAAAAATGCTAATATTTGCAAGTGTGTTTTGAGTGATACCTTTATCAAAAACAAGTCTGAAATAAATATACTAGGTATTCCTATGTACATACATAGAATTTTTCTGTTTTTTTTTTTAATTTAACTTATATATTCCATCATATATATCTCTATATCTATCTATCTATATATATACACACATATATATATCTATATAAATCTATATTTACGTATATCCTTGGTCCTCTTGAAGGTTATTAAATTTATATAAATTTATGTAAGAGCTACATGATAGTAAAATATTTTTTTCGATGTTCTAATTGTTTGAGAAATGTTTGATATAAATAATCCTATTGTGTGATCCTTACTTATACAGAGAAAAGTTTTACTTCACACTTGATCTCATTTACTTCCTCATCCATGAGAAATATTTATGTTAGTGACTGTTGTGACCTTCTTTAAGAGGGGCTGGATTGTATCTCCCCAGATAGCAGCATATTATCACTATTACTCCTATTTAGGTCAAATAATTGGTGTTAAAATTTTGGATATGCTTAGGTGTAGAATTTCCTAATTAAAATTTCCAAAAACTGTAAGGCCATATCCAAAACATAGAAGGGCATAGGTCAGAAAACACTTCTGTAAAATAATTAACATTATGAGAAGATTTCTCTTGCCTTTCAATATATGGTACCAAATATTTATTATCTACTTGACCTCTAATGTGAGATATTGGGGTTCTTCTGAAGATCATGTCATACGTGCTAAGGCTGTGAAATTAACTCAGATATCCTTAAGTACCTTAAATGGCACTAGTTGTTTTATAATTTTTTAAGCAATAATTTAAGTCCCAGCTAAGCAAAGTTGCTGGAACACAGGATTTTGTTTCTGAAGGATAGGTGGCTTTAGCCATTTGTGATGCTCTTAGTCATTTAAGATAGGGACTTAGGTCAGGTAGATACAATATTTGTCTTGAAGGCATGTGTATCAATGGCATTGATGCATATGTAAGTTGCATTAATTTTATGAAATAATTAATGATTCAATTAGAAATCACTTCATAGTCCATCACTACTTCTTGTCATGATTCTACCATGTAAGAACAAAATGAGAAACAAGATGTGATTCAACCCAGTTTAACCTCTTATTTTCTCCCTCTTTTGTGAAGGACTGATGCTACTGAAATTGGCACTACAGTTTGTGCAGTATGATTCTCACTTGTCCATATCCCAATGAAATGCTACAAGAAAAACCCTGCTCATTTTTTTTACCTCTCCCCATTTCTTCCTACATCAACCAAGCAATTGAAAACAGCCATCCTTTGAACATTGCAACCTTCTCCTCTGTGCCCCTCCCAACACTTGAATGCTCCCAACATCTGTATTTATATTTAAATTCCTGCTTTGATTAAGTTTTTAGAGTCCTAAGACTATATTTAAATTTCCCACACATAACTAGTCTGTGTGAAAATATATGAAATTGAACACTTTGGAAACAGTAGAAGGAAAGCCTGAAAATGCAGGAATATTTTCTGCAAAGTGGAAGGAATTTTCCAAAGGATTGTGATACTATACGAACACAAATCCTTCAATTCACTTTTGGCATTTAGTTTTAGTCCTAGCAAATTTTATAAGTGCTTTAGTTTGGAAGTGAAAAATAGTACTTGTTCCTAATATTTTCACAGTTCCTTCAATCACAGGGATCAAATTGAATAAGAGCCTGTAAAAAATTAATATTTTGGACCCATTTTTTTCTTTCATAAGGCTATTTTGCCTGCTCTAAGTAAATTATTTGCTTTTCTCTCAGTAAATCAGTTCTCACTTGTGGTAAATTGATGCCTTGATAACTACAAGATTGTATGGTAGGTGACTTCTCTCACCTTTTTAAGCCTAAATGTTTCCTAATTTAAAAATAGACGGTGGAGCAGAATGTGTAAAATATATTGTACCGAGATTTCCTGTCTGTCATTCTGCTTTTTCAATAGGAATCTCTATTTTGGGGAAAGCAAGTTAAATCTCTATATATCTCATTTGTAAACAGATAGTATTTGCTCTCAAACAATGAAATGCAGATTGCCAGAAGCAGGCATGAGGATGTTATTGAAAAATTCCCAGCAGAGTTGAAGTTTTACTCAGAGGCTTGCTACTCCAAGCAGTCTTGGCAATTCCAGAAATAGATCTGCTTGTGGCAAGATAAATAAAATTAAGTGATTTCTGAAATCCCATGTAAAATATAAGCAAAACATGAAAAGGAAAAAATAAAAAAATAAAAATTAAAAAAAAAAAAAAAAAGAAGAAGAAAAACTGAGACAAAAAAAGCCAAATACTAAATAAGTAATTGACAAAAAATGTCTCTTCTAGCTGTTTAGGTACAATTTTAAAATTATATAGAATTATATAAAGTAGAAAAACTGTTTTCTAACTCTGATTCAATTCCCATCAAATAATTTGAAATAGTTGCAAACTGCATTCTTTCAGAATAGAAGATAATAATATAAGCTGAATATCAAGAAATACACTTGGACATCATAATAAAGTCAATTATGTTAAAAAATATGAGATCAGATTCTGTAGTCCTTTAAATTTTTTTTTCAGCAGGTGAGTAAATGACAAGATAAAAGAAAAAACTTCTCAAAACTAGTGTAAACTTGTGGCTGAAACAATTTCTGCTGTTACTTTTTATGATGAGAGCAATTCTTAAAATGAAACCTAAAGGATAAGTTACTGACTTATCTTGAGAATGTTTGGCTTGTTTCAGGTGTATTTGATTTTGAGTTTTAACTCACATGCAGATCAGAGCCTTGGGAAAGTGATTAGTAAACTTGTCAGTGAGAAATACTTTTCTGTGTATGAAGAACTGTTGTCAAGAAATACCTAGAAGCCAATTGGACTTTAGAAAAGCAGGACTTCAAATCCCTTGAACACCAGCCAGATCCTTAACTTGTCTAGGGTTATCAATTCTCTTATAAAATATACATTTTCCTTATTTATGGTTTCAAATCCTGAATCACAAAAGAAAGGTTCATAGATAAATGTTGCATTTAGGTAAAGCTTTATAAAATAAGGGCCTTGTTACCCTTGTAAAATCATGGCTCAGTCCTGCTACTTCAGCTAACAAAAATCAGGACTATGGGAAAGTAACTTGGCTGAAGTAGAGGTAGAAAAACAAGTGATATAACCATTTTCTGTTCACATAGTGGTGCATGGTGGTTGGTTGGATTATGTTTGTTATGATTTAAAACTCTGTAACTGATAAAGGCCTAGCTGCTTAAAGGGGCCTGTTTTTTGCAATCAAGCAGCTCTGCTTTCCACCTGCCTGGGGACTCTGTGTAGCTTTGTTTCATACAAATAAAGACAATAATTTGACTTGGGAGTGACTTTTAAAGGTCATCTTATCCAACTTCCCAGAAATAAACAGGGACAGATTCAACCAGATCAATTTGCAGCTTGCCACACATTTTCTCTTCTTTAACATTTGTTGGTTAAATCATAGAACTGTGCAATGACAGAGTTGTTGAGGTTGGAAGTGATCTCTGGAAAGCACTGGCAGAAGTTTGATATAAGATTTCACTTCCAGTTAGGGAAGAGATTCTCCCATTTTTCTGTATCTAAGTATTCCAACTGTGGAATATCTAACCTATAAGAAAAACTGATTAGAGGATTTAATATTGATTAGGTCCTCCTAAGTACATACATTTTCCAGGCTATAGAGATCCATTTCCCTGCATATAGAATTTATGACTGCCTTTTGCAGACACCAAAGCCTTTGTAGCAGTCAAGAAAAGGAAGTCTTCTGGTGCTCTCAGGATGAATCCAAGCACTGCTATCTCATCAACTTTAGGCATCCAACTGTAATAATGTACACTATAAACTATAGGGCTTTCTGCTTGGGTCTTGCTTATTGACTCCCTGAAGATGATTACATTTTTCTAAAATAATTATTCAATCAGCAAGAGGAAATGAGCAAACATGATTCTGCAGCATGGAAGACATTACAGGACTAGTTCCATTAAATGTACAAACATTTTGGACTTAGAAATAATGGATAGCATGAATGAAATCTAATCTCTTCCTTCAGAAAGTATAATGTAAATTAATGTCACTAATTTTGATTAGTTATGCCAAATGTGCAGTCTTTGAAACAAGGGAGCATCTATTTTAAAACTTTATAACATCAATAAGAATAGTACGCCAGTATTTTGTTCATGCACTTGAATGTGTGATTTTTCACGTACAAATGTCTCTGTAAATTTTGAGATTAAACCAACACACACCCCTCCATGGAAATGTCATGCATTTGCTTTTTTTTTCTTCTAACTACCTACCACTTTATTTAAGATTAAAATATTACCTGACACTTCAGATAAAGCAAGTTTTTTGGGACAGTAAATTTCAGGATAACCCCACATAAGAGCTAGCACTATTGTACTGTGAGTTGCAGACTATAAATATGACATTTCAAGAGCTAGGAAAAGCTAGATTAAAATTCTCATTTTCATGGGTCTCTTGAACACCTCAGATCTAGATGTTAGAGCAAGTCAAAAGAATATGAGTCAATGTAGTATTCTGGTTAAATTATTTCATTATCTCAAAATATAAATTTGTAATTAAAATTCTATTATGGAACAAATTTTAGACTCAATCTGTTCTCCTTAATGATATCCCATATTGCTTTACTTGCTTCATTGTCATCCTAATTAATAAAAAACTAAAGAGAATCTTACTTTACTCCATTTTTGAGGAGTGCTACATAACTAACATGAACAGTTTATTGTCTGACTTATTGATGGATTCATGGCAACATCAAAAAAATTATAAGCATGGATTCCTCCTGAAAGCAGTCCCTGTGATTTTGACCCCAAAAGACTTTCCACAGTGTTGGAAACCTGTCATTACATGCCATTTGTGTTTTTTTGCAGCTTGTGATTGTGCAGTAAGCTCAAGGGGCAATATACTGCTACAGCCTTAGCCAGTAAAACTGAGTCTGGTGATGCTGGATTCTGTGTTATTTGAAGCTGAATGCTTCCTTGCATTTTAAACTGATCTTCCATGCATCTTTTTCCTCATATGGAAATGCCTCAATGACTTTCTTTTCTTCTTGAATTTCAGGCTCCTACACACATGGTTCATTTTTTTCTATTTCTTCAATACATATTGTCTGTCATATAGCACTAACAGCAAAGAGCATCACAAGTTATATATGGTGTGTGAAAGTTTGGTTTTATTCTTTTGTTCAGTTCCACAAAGGGCAAAAACAACATTGAGGATTGTTTTTATCATTTTTTTGTGAAACAAGAGATGCCCATTAAAGTGAAGTCTTCCAAAAGTACAAAATCAGAATTATTTTTTTCTGAAGAACTATATATATATTTATGTTTAATGTTACTGTGGTTCTTGAGAAGTTTATTGGCAGTCTTAATTTATAATACACAATGACTTAATAAGAGATTATGAAGGACTGTTTGGAATTAAGGCTCTTGTACATCAATGATCAACCAGGAACAACAGTTAATTTTGTGTTGTTTTACCCCTAATGTGGTTTCCAGTTCACCAGCTTCTTATTGCATAAAGCCTCATTGTTCCCATACGTTCCTCTGCCAGGTCTTTAGGCTCAAAATTTAATATACTTTAAAAAAAACCAAAACAAAATAACCACAAAAATAAACTAAGCTACAGAAGAGCTAAGCTGGCTGTATTCACATACACATATACCTATTTATTTATTTGCTTTTATAGATAGATATAGATGATTCATACATGCATACATGAATATATATGTATGCCTACGTAGATATCCTTACCAGTGTCAAGTGATGAGGAAATGGCAAGAAGCTGCTTCATAAGTTTAGGCTGGACATTAAAAAAGGTTCTTCACAAAGAGGATGGTCAGAGCCAGGCTTCCCAGGGAAGTGGCCATGGCATCAGGACTGTCAGAGCTTAAGGAACATCTGAATAACACACTTAGTCATGTGGTTTAATTTTGCATAGTCCTGTGAGGAGCAGAGAGTTTGACTTGGTCTTTATTGGTTTCTTCCAGCTTGAAATATTCTTTAATTTTATGATTCTGTGATGTATACAACCACTATATATGTATATTAACAATTTTCCAGTAGAAGATCATCAATCCTGATCAGCTGTGGAGAGAAGCAAAATGAGACCATTGATACTTTTTGTTCTTGTCTGACTATGGAGTGCAGCACTCTTGATTTGTGTGGCCATCAGCACATTCATTGTATACTGTCTTACTTACATTGTATGGACTTCTTTCTGTGTTCAGTCTTGCTCCTAGTTGGACTTGGGGGCATGGAGCTGCAGGAGCCTTACCAACAATGGCCTGCTGGACGAGACCCAACAATGGAGGCAAAAAAAAAGAGGAAAACTCTTCAAGGAGTCTCACCAGTTGCAGCTGAGGTTGTATCAGAAACAGTCATTATCATCCAGAGAAAAACTGACCACCGTCTTCAAAAGGTTTCCTTCTAAACAGGAGAGATTTAAAAAGATGTCTGTAAATACTGCTCTTCCTGACTGTCCAGTGAGGGCAAGTGATACAAATGCTGGACCATGGCATTTGCAGAATTAGAAGAAATAACTCTTCTCTAATTTTTTATATTTTTTTACTAAGCCAAATCTGGTAGAGAGGATGAGGATGAAGAATTTTAAGACAGAAAGAATTTTTTTTTTTTTTTTTTTTTTTTTTTTGATACCAAGTAAAAAGAAAGTCCTTTCTCTTTATTTGGACTAATATTTGCTGTTTATATATGAATACATGACTTACAAAGTCCAAAAGAAAACTTGCTATGAAGTTTCTCTGAAAAAGTAACTAATGTTTGACATTTTCTAAGCAACTTTCTGCTGTGTCAGACTACTTAGGGTGAATGTCATTACCAAGGTATGTTACTATTCATGCATTTCAAAACAAAATAGTTTCTACTGCTTAAAAGAAAATGGTGTCTTTAACCTTTGTTCATAGAAAACATAGAATTTTTTGAGAATAAGGTATTTCTTTATTTTTTTTCATGCTAAAAACTCATTTATGAAGCTGAAGGATCCAGATTATATTGTCACCTCTATATTTTTCTACCAATTTAATGCCCTCTTCCTTTGCAAAGCCTATAATAAATGCATTATTATAACAGAATTGGTGCTGAAATTTTCACTGGGTCTTGCAGTTGAATTGTCTGCATATTTGTTTTATGGACTTGGCTTTTTGTCTACCTTTGTCCCTCTAGGAACATAGAATTTTATTTTTGATCCTGAGACTCTTTTCAGAGAGATCTTTTTATGAAGCAGAAATACAAACCTTACCCCTGCAAGAAACCAAAAAACCCACAGAAATATGCAGTTGATAGAACACAAAGAAATAGTTGCGTAAAACAAACAAAAAGAAAAATAGGATGCCATTTGAAATGCAATTCTCTTTTGTATAAATCCTCAATGAAGAGCTTAAAAAGTTGGGTTTTTTTGCATTTTCTGTTTCAAGAGAAGCTGAAGATCAGATTTTACTATCATTACACATTTAGTTTTAAAAATTAAGTAGTTAACAGCACAATTGTCAATTTTTTGAAAGTACTTCAGTCATGAAGTTTCACAGTTGGCACACCTGAAGGACAGGATGCCATCCAGAGGGACCTGGGCAAGCTCAAGATGTGGGTGCATGGGGATCTGGTGAGGTTTAACGAGACCAAGTGCAAGGTGCTGCACCTGGGTCAGGGCAGTCCCTGGTGTCAGCACAGGCTGGGGGATGAGCAGATCAGAGCAGCCCTGCTGAGCACTTGGGGGTGCTGGTGGATGAGGGGCTGGACATGACCCAGCCATGGGCACTCACAGCCCAGAAAGTCAAACCTGTCCTGGGCTGCATCCAGAGCAGTGGGCAGCAGGGGAGGGAGGGGATTCTGCCCCTCTGCTCTGCTCTGTGAGACCCACCTGCAGTGCTGCATCAGCTCTGGGGTGCCTGCACAGGAAGGACAGGGACCTGCTGGACTAAGTCCCAATGAGGAACACTAAGATGATCAGAGCAGCTCTCCTGCAAGGAAAGTCTGGGAGAATTTTGTTTGTTCAGCCTGGAAAAGAGAAGACTTCTGTGTGACCTGATTGTGGCCTTCCAGTACCTGAAGGAAGCCTACAAGAAAGATGGAGAGCAAATATTTACAAAGGTATGTAGTGACAGGACAAGGGGGGATGGTTTTTACAGAGAGAGAGAGTAGTTTTGATTAGGCAGTTCTTCCCTGTCATGGTGGTGAGGCACTGGAACAGATTGCCCAGAGAAGTTGTGGTTGCCCCATCCCTGGCAGTGTTAGAGCCCAGGGTAGATGGAGCCCTGAGCAACCTGATGTAGCAAAAGGTGTCCCTGACAATGGCAGGGGTTGGATCTGAAAGC
This sequence comes from Erithacus rubecula, assembly GCF_903797595.1. NCBI lineage: Eukaryota > Metazoa > Chordata > Aves > Passeriformes > Muscicapidae > Erithacus > Erithacus rubecula. Next base: position 64,633,716 of record NC_136658.1, read on the forward strand.
CCTTTAGGGTCCTTTTGAACTCCAACCATTATATTAATCTAAGTTTTGTTGTTAGTTACTCATTCTGTTGTGAAAACTATGACATGATCTTATGGGAGTCATACTCTAAATTATTAATATCTTGTATTAAAACTTTTTGCATTGTAAAAGAGAATATAAGGGAAAAAAATACCACAACAAAATCCGTGAAAAAACCACCAAAATAGATAAAAAGTATAAACATTTCTATCTTGCTTGACTAAGCTTTTATTTAGAGTGTTTTAATCATGTACCAAAAGAGTCTATCTATGCATTTTATGGGTTTTCTTAATATAAGAGCATCTACTTTGTATCCAAACACAAACTTATTGAAGTTCTGAAGGTTTTCTTCACTGTAGTTGAACAGATGTGCAGATGCACAAATCTTTCTTTTTGGCAAAAATATATAAGGGGTGGGGAGAGATGAAAGAGTGAGGGAAAGACAAATGTTTATATTACTTTGAATATGACATTATAAATTTACTGTATTTTAAAAAGACTGCAGGGTAAATACAAATTCTCTAGTCTTGCATTAAAAGAAGCCTGCTTGATTTTTATTGGACTTCTTCTTGCTCTGAAAGTTACCAAAATTGAAGATTCAATTTAATTTATATAGTCAATTAAATTCTGACATTTTGTATTAATCTTCACAATACTTGTAAGCTATCAGATGAGACTTGTACATTTGGAAAGGCTACTATATCTCTTCCTCCACAGCCAATCGTGATCAGATAACTAGAAATATTTGTTTAACTTCCTTCTTGTTAAAGTTGATCTCTTCCCATGTTTAATCTGAATACATCATGAATACTTCAGTATCACATTTATACAGTTTGTATCAATAAGCTTGCTATAGAGAGTTATATAAGTACTAAAATTGTTTCATTTCATGAGTTCTCATTGGGGTCTGTTGAATTCCACTGCACACAGTAAGAAAAATAATTCTCCAGTGTAAACTTTTATAAGGTTGCCATCTATTTTTTTTTTTCTCCAGGAATATCTGTAGTAAGTTTTACCTACTTTTTCCAGCACAGTTTTAGGTCTGTGTATTAAAATTTGGTAGTTTGTACATACAGCTATGACTTAGAAAATGCTCAGATATCAGTGGAAGACACATCAGAGATTAATGATGAAATCTTTATGGAAGTATGTAATAATCCCTGGCAAAGAAAAAATGGTTTAAGTTTGGGCAGTACAAGATAGCTGCAAGTGCTGGTAACTGTAGGAAAAGTCCCTCAATTCTTTGCTTGTCTTGGTCATATATTTGCTGTGAGATGTTAAATAAGTGTGTTTTCCTCAGTATATTTTTGGTGTATTTTTCACATTTTTAAGGTAGGGATCATTTCAGAAAGCAAGTCACTCTCTTTGCCTCTATTCATATCAGAGGGGCTCTGGAGCCATATAAAGGTGGTTTTTTGTTTGTTTGGATTTTTTTGTTTGTTTGTTTGAGGTGTTTTTTTTTTGTTTTAAGAAGTTATAATGGAAAAAATAATATTTAGCTCTGTATTTTCTATATGGGTTTACTATCATAGAATTAACACTGAGTTTACTATTTAATTGAAAACAAAAAAATGTGGAATATGAGGAAGGCTTTTTGCAGTTTTCATAGCTAGTTAAAAGTGAGGCTATGACTAGTGTGATCTAGTTTTCATTCCATGGTAAATACTGTCAAGCAAGGATTCTTGCTTTACATAGGGATATACAATAAAATCTTAAGACTGCAATCCAGAAAATAAATTCATTTGTTTAAGAGTCATTAAAAGATTTGGACATTCAAATGTAAGTGCACAATTCAGCGCTGAAGTGAATTGGTGTCTGATTAGTACAGATGGTTTTTAGACCAAAATCTGTGAATATGGTGGGAAAATGATACTGTTTTTAAAGAAACAGTTTTCTTGAGAAGTATTCCTTCAAATCAGCTATTTAGGTATCCTACAAAACAGAAAAGGCAAACCAAACCAAAACACTGATTTCACTTGCATTTCTTCATTTGGCTTTCTGAATGAGAAAATTAATATTACGTATGAGTAAGAGCTAATTAAATTAAACAACTGTGACATTTGTGATAATGATACCAATTAACTAAAAGCAAAAAGCATATATTCAGTGAAATTCAGAGCTAATATCTGAAATATCATTAGTATGAGACTTCTTATTAGTGTCCTTTATTTAGAGCTGTGATGTTTATGCAGAAGTGAACATTTCAAGGGTAAATTTAGCACAGGACAGGAGGAAGTTGATTGAGAGCTGTTCCTACTAGTAGGACAATTCTGATCTGAGTATGCTTGATATTCATTTCTTATCATTGCTGAGGTTTACCTTCACATACCTTCATCTGCTCTTTCAACAGTGGTAAGTCCTGGCTGAGTACAATTTTGTACATACGCAGTAGAATCTCAGACACTACCTATTGCCACATAATCATGAATTAACATTTATAGCAAATCACTATCAAATCACACATTCCCATCACTGAATTTAATGGGAATCTGTACTGAAATCACAACATACAGTGGATTATGAAGGAACTGAAAGCCACTTCTCTTAACAGTGTAGACTATCAGTAATTTACAGGCCAATTAGACTGTAATAACCCAGTGAGAACTGCCTTGTTTTGCATTATATGGAGGCAAAACAAAAATAAACTCTGCAGACCTATATTTCCAAATGGAAAAGGGCAAAAAACAAGATAAGAATAAATTAACTAGACTCATACATTGCTTATAAAGAATGAAGGTTTAAAATATATTTTTCAGTATTTAAGTTCCTCTATTAAAAACTTTCTCATCATTTAAATTTCAAGTCAGGTAGAATTTGCAGAAGTTGAATATTTATTCAAAGGTTCATATGAGCATTTAGACAGCCCTGAATATGTAGACACCTGTTTGGGTCACTGGTATAAAATTTTGATAATAGAGTAATTTCAGATATATTTACTGTGATAAATAAAGGTTAGTTTGCCAGAAGTCTTTGAGATGTCAGAGAAGATAAAACAGGATGTTTGGGGTAATTTTGTTAAATTTAATTTCTCAGATTCCGCTTTTCAATGGTTTTAGCAACAAAAGTTAAATATATATATATATAAACTTTTGGTGGCCTTTAGATCATTGAAGTCTATAATCAAAATCAGATATTTAACTTCTCTTTTGTTTCTGATTTGGTTTGGTTTTTAGATATGCATATCTACGAGACCATAATGTCCCATTTGAAGCCATAGTAATATAATGTGCTGTACAAATGCAAGCATGCTAAAAGAAGCACTCTACAGAAATGTCCAATTATAAGCAGGTATTTTAAAGAGACATCTGAAGGCTTCTAAATAAAAGGTGAATATTTACAATTTAATTTAAAATGTGAATATACCAAAATGTTTTCTTGCAATACTTACTGTGGTCATGTCAATGAAGATTGATCTTTTCCCATGTAATTGCCAAAATCTGAATAAGGACTTGACTGGGACTTCACATGTGAAATTTTGGTATCTTGGAAAACTGAAGCACAACTACTTTAGGTGTTAGCAAAGATCAGCATTTTCAGTTGCTGCAGTCTGTTGCACTTTGAATCTGATCACGTTTCTGACTGAAATGACTTTAGATAATGTTTTTCAGAGCACTTATTTTATTAAGGTATTGTGGTTTTTGTCAATAAAGAAAAGGTGGATATCTAGTTTATTAGACTTGCTGAATCAGTATCCAAATGAAAGCTGCTATAAAATTTGCATACAAAAAATGCTCCATCTCTTTAAAACATATATTTCTTTAATACATATCTATTTAATTTTTTTATATAAACTTGACACAAAACTCCAAGATAGTTCTCAATTTTTGAGATTTTTTTTTCCTGGTTTACATTATAATTTTACTTCAATTCTACTAAATGTAGATAATACAATTAATAGTTTTAATACAATGATCCCCAGAGTGAACATAAGAGCACGTATAATTGAGTATGAGAAAATAAATAGAGTTGTAGTTTATGACATTAAATTGGATTATAACAAACATCTAGGCTGTAGTCTTCAACACAAAAAAAACCTTTATTTTTTAAACCATCATGACAGTATGAATAAGTGAATATTAATGAAAAATATAATTTTATCTTTCATGAAAAGAAGGAAACAGACACGATTTAATGTGTATGCAAATTTCAGTTTGTGGCTCAGACCTTGTAGAACTGTCTATCAAAATTCTCATTTGGTCTCTGTGGAAATTTGCACACATTTATTTAGGCTCATGTTGAAGTTGGTACTTTTATGCAAAATCCAGGGATTGCTACAAGACATGTCTCAGGGTAAAAAAAAGAAGTAAGAAAAGAGGAAAAAATGGTGACTGTGAAAGTAACAGAAACGCATTCATAATAAAAACCACCAAATGATGGAATTTATTTATCTTCTTTTTTATTTTTCTGTGTGTAAACATAAACCTTCTTAAAAATGTTCGTTGTCTGACCAGGAAATAAGAGACAATATTGATTGCCCACTGAATCATTAGAATGAAGAGTCAAAAAAAGTGCTTAGTTTCATATTAGACTATGACCTTGATGTCATCAGTGAATGCTGAGAGACAGCTATAACTCCCATGAGGAATCATTTTTCTGCTAAACAGATTTCTTCTGAACAAATCATGCTGATGCATCCATTGTGCAAGTTTGTGAGAAGCTTCATGGCATCACAAAAAATGAAAGTCTCTCCATATGCCCTCTGGATATCCTGTGTCTATAGAAGACAATGATATCCCAAAAAATCAGTAATTTTTATCCTTTCAAAGCCTTTTAACCAATCTTTTTAGGCTTGTGAGTCTTGTTTTACTATTATAAGTGATTATAGAAATCAGTGATTTCTTCTACAGTATAAGAATTAATGATATGCTTTTAATGACTAGCCATAATCCTATAGTTTGGAGAAGTAATTGTAATACTGATAATACATTGTTTTTAGGAGTGTTAATTCTGGTAGGCATTTTACATCAATTCCATTGCATTAAAAAAGAAGAAAATTAATAGTAATTATTACTCCTGGAACAGTGGCTTTTATTATTCTACTTGTATCTTGCCTTGGATGTTGCTAGACTGTTGCATGAATAAAAAGATAACAATTAAATTCTTGGTTGGATGTTCCACTTTCTTTAGGTTTCCCATAGTGTTTTATGAATAGACCTAAAGAAGTGTAGTCTTGCTGGCATCAGCCATGAGAGACTCAAACTTTGGATTTTTGGATGGTTTAATGGATTTTTTGTGGTTCTCCTAATTTGACAGGCTGTACATCATGACACTAGTATGCATAGCAAGACTTTCACACAAAGTTATTTCCACAACAGGTTTAAATTGTCTTGGTATTCAGTATTAGGATGCTTTATTTTTAGGAGACCATAATCTGCGGCACCACAAAGACCATCATTCCCAGTAGGGTGTGGTAGAAACATTACAATACCTGTTACTTCTAAACAAGCAAATAGCTACATTTTGTTTCCCAAACAGTAAATGAAAATATTCCATGTGTATTATCCCTCCACTTTTTTTCGCCTGCTAAACTTACATGTTTATGTTAATGCAATGCAAATGCAACTAGCCTGTTAACAAATGATCACATAATTTCGTTAGCAAACAGCAAACTTTGCTTACTGTTGGTAAAACAAGGATAATAGAGACAGGGATTGCTTATGCTGCAGTTCAGACATTTAGTAGTGTAAATATTTTAGTAGTGGAACAGGCTGTTCAGGGAGGTCATAGAGTCTCCCTGTCTGGAGGCATTCAAAACCCACATGGACAGGTTCCTGTGTAACCTGCTCTAGGTGACCCTGCCTTGGCAGGGGCGTTGGACCAAATGATCTTCAGAGATCCCTATCAAATGTAATGGTTCTGTGATTCTGTGAAATAAAACTGCATTTTGACTGAAAAGGAAGCCAAAGAAGCCTTTATTCTGGTGGCGTCATAAGCAATGCCTCAGTTGGGTGTGGAGTGGAGATCTCCTGCTGCCATCACTGAAGGGCTGCTTCTCCTCTCGGGCTCTCACACTTTCATTCCCAGGTGTCCTTTAAGCTCTGGTGAATCTAGTAGGAGTGCTCACAGGAAGACACATGGTTGCTTAAGGATTCTCTAAATATGAAGTTACATATTCTTAAAGTTAAAAAACGAGATTGGTAAATTTTGTCAATAATAGTTGTGCACCAGCCATTGAAATTAACTACCTGATGGTGCATTTAGACATACATTGAAATCTTTTTCTACTAGAATTTCTGGTGCCTGTGTGGTTGTGCAAAAAGCTCTATTTTCATAAACCTAACAGTCAGGATCTAGTTCCTTTTGGGATATTTTTCAAATCTTAGAGCCTTTTCAAGTAATTTTGACTGATAGAAAATATTACTTTACTTAGAAAGCATTTTTATTAAAAGCAGAAAGCTTGCTTGTTTGTTTAAAAAATGCATTTGATTCTTAGCTTACTAATTGTTATGAGCTGCTCAGCAAGAAACATCACAGGAACTTTCATTACCTGACCACTCTTACAAAGGCCATTTTTGCATATTATACCAAATGGAATCTATGTCAGCTTTAAAATCAAAAAAACATTTGGATTGGAATGTGTCTCTAATAACAGTAATCATATTTAGAACTTACTTTGCAATTTTCATCTGCAAAGCACTTACTAACAGCATTAGATACTTAATTCTCACAGAACGTCAGCAAGGTAGGCAGCTATTAAACATCCCTGCAAAAGGATGCATTATTGGCTGGAAAATGATCATTCACTGAATAGAATGGAAAAGAAAAGAATAAGCTATTTCAGATAATACAGAAGTTTTAAGAAGAAAAACTTTAATTCTAATAGTTTTAGGAGCAAGATGAAGTGCAGGCAAGTAGTTCTGTTCCTTAAAACACAAAAAGTTTAGCTTAAATCAACAATGACTTACCATACTCATAGTCCTGTGAAATATTGACACAATACAAAAGGTTATTTTTCAGCCTACAATTTTGATTAAATCATCTACACACAATCCTGTGTCACGTGCTCTGGGATGACTCTGCTTGAGCAGGGAGGTTGTACCCGATGGGCCACAGTAGGTTTTTCCAACCTTATCCATTCTGTGATTGTGTGAATGAGGAAGTCAAATGGAAAACTCTATCTTCAGAAGGTGTTTTGCTGAATAACTGTTTTTATAGGTACAAGGAACATGAGAAAATTTCTTTTAATCTCTCTCCCTACATTTTTAGTCTTTTAATTTCTGCAAGTTCTCCAGTATTTCACTGTTACCTCAGGAAGGCTTGTCTCTGAAGAGTACTATCCAAGATGAACCCCTCTGCCTCTTACACTCTTGGCAATTAGGAGATTGTAAACCAAAGGAGATAAAATCTGCCTGGATATTTATTAAAGTATTCAATTTTTTCCATTGCATCTGTTTTATACAGCTGCATTGGCCTAGCCTGTCATTTATAATCTCTCTTAAAATAAGTAAAATGCACCAAAAACTCTCAGTTGGTAGACCTATTTTTCCTCAGGATTTTTTTTTATTGAAGAGTGTTGATCCTTTAGCACTGGAACTTTGCACCAATGAATTTTTATAGCATATTTTTTCCTAGGAGTTTATGGTAGAAGCATCTTGAAAGTGTTGCAATTCCATATTGCAATTATATTTCTTAATATAATCAGCCTTATGAAGACAATATAATGCAAATATCTTATGATTCCTTCTGTCTCTGTCTTTTCCTGCCACATCTATCTGAGTTCCAGTTCATCTTTGCTACATTCCATGACCTCCCACATACTCTCTGATCTCTGCATGCCTGTCTTTCCTCACATTTTTCTGTGCATTGCTCTTCATTTTGCTCTTTACTTATTTTCAGCTTACATCTGCTCTTCTTATTGTTTTTGCCCATTGTACCCCCTAAAGTTTCCATTTCAGACCCAATTGCAAGTCATTCATTTGCTTCCTCAAGTCTGCTATGGACAGATTGTACTCTTTAACCCCTCAATTTTTTTCATTCTGTTTCCACAAGTTTTCCTTTCCTTTCACTTTACATATCAGCATGTTTGAATTCTGGTCCCTCAATGTAAATTTCTGTCCCACACTATAAAAATTAAAATCTAATTTGGTTCAGTCTATATATTCATCTCTCTGCTGATCCATTGAAACTTCCACTGTAGTACTCTAGGAAGGCTAAAAAGAATTTTCTGAACAAAATCTGTCAAATAGACTGCATCTCTGATCTATACTTACTATGACTACTGTTTGCTATTACTTTTTCACACAATTGATCATGATTGGTTCTAATCACACAATAATACACAAATAATTATTTTGTCAAATAGAAAGTGAGTGGAAGTATACATCAATGTTCTTTCCATAAAAATTTGGAAAGCTATTCTTGTTAGAAAGAATTCTTTAAGATCCATGGATTAAATCAGCATATACAGTATGTTTTTCTGCAACTGTGGTGACACAACTGTTTTTGAGGAAGTATATTCTATTCCCAACAGACATAAAAAAATCAAATAATGCAGGATAAAAGCAATATATGAAATAAATTGTGCCTATACTGGTGCAAAAAGCAGATGATGAATACAATTTAAATTAGAGTGTTCAGTCACTAAGTCTATAATGGAGATGGTGGGAGGGTGAAGGAATTAAGAGAGGCAGATGAGGACAAGATTTTCTTTTTAATTAGATTTGGTGTGAGATAGAATATAGATAGGGTAGAATTACACCCTTCCACCAAATGTTCTAAATATTAAGGATTGTATAAATGAAGGCCAAGGGGCACAAAATTTAGAAATTATAAGTAAATATAGATACAATATTAGAGCAGATGCAAAGGTCATATCTATTAAATAACAGAGCTGGACAAGGTACTGAAAGTCAAAAATTTATTTAACAAATATTATGATTTCTTTTCTGCTTGGTAATTTTAGGATATTGAAATTTCATTTGTATGAAAATCACTGCTATAAAAATGTGCTGAAAATATTAAACTTTCAAAGTGACAAAGAGAGCTAAATCTGGGTTTGCAATTCCTTGTCTATGATAATTTACCCTTAAATAAAGCAAAGTTTCATTTACTCCGTAATTTAAAAATATCATCACCACTCATTTTTCTTTTCTTTTGAATATTTTGAATGAGTAATCTTTTGAATATTCTGAATGAGTAATCTAAACTTGCTAAAATTAGTTCCTGTCCATAAACATCATTCTGTATTTGTCTCTGATCTTATTGATCTTTCTTGCTCTACCAGATTTTAAAAAACTACTTTTTCTTATTTAAGACCACATCATTTCCTTTTTGAATGTTTTTACTATGGAAAATCATAGTTTCAACTCTTGTTGTCTTTTGGAGTTTAGAAACAGACAAACAGACTCGTTTCCCATCTAATACTTTTTTACATCTCTCTCCTAAACTATTAACTCTACAGGGATAAAAAAAGTACTAAACAGGCATTTCCCTCCCTGTTCAAATAAGCTCAAAGATTTTGCTTGCTTTCCATAAAAACACCATCTCTGGAACTGAAAGGCTTTTAGATGTTCAGAAGACTTCTTGTTCGATCAAAATGTAGTTTTCAAGGGAAGTCATACTCAAGGAAATTTTTTAAGCAATTTAGATCAAATCTTTGAAAAACTTCAAATAACAAATTAAAACATAATTGGTGAGTGTTATAATAATATAATATAGTATAATTTTTATGGATTTTTGTCAGAGATTCAATATATGTATAAGCACATTATTTAGTATGCAAAAATATAATGAGCAGCTCCATTATCAGAAATGAAGGAAAATGTTTCCAAAGTAGTATGAATTAGAAGAGACTAAGCACAATTTTCTGATAAATATGGTGTAATCTTGTTTTATTTTACTTGTTTGAATCTATTTTCCATTTCTATTTCTTTATTCTATTATGGGTCATAAATATTCCAAGAATTTTTAAAAATATATTTATTATTTTGGGATATTTTTTCTTAGTTTCCATTGTTCCTGTTTTGTTTTGTTTTTATGCTTTTTTGGTTTTTTTAATTTTTTTTTTTTTTTCTGTTGCTTGGACATTGCTTGACAGATGTAGATCATCCTTTTTTAAAAGTTACCTTTACCAACACTGCTAATAGGATTTCAGCAAACTTTTTTAGTCACATATTCAATGATATTATTTTTTATTGACTTTTAAATAACATTCCTTCGTGATTTTCATAAATGTAAATTTTAAATTTTAACTCTTCCAGTATCAGGCAGTTGAAGTGATCTTGGTGACCATCTTTCTGTATCATATTTTAAATGTTTCTGGATTTGTAGGAAATAAGAATAAAGGGTTACTTTTCCTAAGTCTTCCTTTCCAGATTCTTACTTCTTCTTTCTTTGCTTTCCTTGTAAATGCTGAAAATTTCATCACCTGGTCTGCTGATCTCAGGAGTCTCCTAGACACTATTACTCAAACATTCATTTTAATATCAGATTCTAGTTCAAAAAATATTTCTTTCTTCATGGGAGATTGATAGCAACATTTTATATTTTTTTTGAGTCTTTGCTTCTTCCTTTGAGAACTGCAATGTGCTTCTCAGGATTATCTGGACATTTTCACTCCAGCTCCCTGCTATGGGAATTAGTGCCTCAGAACACTGTCAATGCCCAGTACCTTCAATGTGTACCTTCATATTCAGCTGCAAAACTTTTTCCATTGTTGTTCTTAAGTTCATGCATTCTTGCAGGAGAGTTGTGCTCTGTGTTAAATAAGAAAAGTTTTGAAAGACATGGAGTTACTACTGTATAGAGCTCTTACTGGTAAATTTTAGAAGTTAATTTCACCTAACATTTACGTGTTGCACATCTGAGTCTGAGCAGTTCACCTCAGGCTTCATTTATGGTTGTTGGAGATAAATATGCACTTCCAGAGGGTGACTGCTTTGATCTAATTTGCTTGCCTTTCATAGGGTGAGATTAATCTCTCTCTGGAGATGCCTGCTTCTTTTCCTTGATGATAACACAGGCCCAAGATGACTAGCACAGCACTAACTGTTGAATTTTAAAGCACTGATGTTCAGGCAAACCAGTCCTCCCTGACATTTCTTTTATGACTGTCTGCACTTTGATATAATAACTAGTCCTTACAATTCAGTAAGAGTAGGGGATGTTAAATGTCTTTGAAATCTAACTCTTTTGATTGCTGTAGATTTGCCATTTTTAGAAATAAATAAATTTTTAAAAGGTGCAGAAATATAGTTGAAATCATGGAAACACAGTAGAATCACTTGTACAACTGGAGTGCCACAATGGATGCCTAGAAAATTTTCAGAAGTGACAGGCAAGGAAGGAGAGGTTGTGGGGTAATTGTGCAAGTTATGGAGTGTTTTAATAGATGGTGGTGATGATAGGGTGGACTCTTCGTGGGTAAGAGTCAGGGGAAAGGCCAACAAGGAAGATGTCCTGATAGCAGTCTGCTATACACCACCAACCCAGATGAAAATGAAGAGGAAATATTGTGTAATTATAACATGCAAAATAAAATGAAGTGTCTCAAAGGCTAGCCCTTGCTCACATGGGGACTTCACCTTACCAGATTCCTGCTGGAAAAACAGTACAGTGGGAAGAGCCTTGGAGGTTCTTGCAGTGTGTGGAAGATTACTTCCTGAGACAGCTGGTGAGGAAGACAACTATGGAAGGTGCCCAACTGGACTGCTTGTTTGTGAATAAAAGTTGTGCCAGGGGAGATATAGATTGGATATTAGGAAATGTTTCTTCTCTGGGAGAGCTATCAAGCATTGACACTGGCTGTCCAGCAAAGTGTCTGAGTCACCAGACCTGGAGATATGTAAAATATACACAGGTGTCATGCTTAGGGACAGAGTTTGGTGGTGCACTTGACAGTTTTATGGTTGGACTCAATGACCTTTAAGCTATTTTCCAAACAAAATAATTCTGTGATTGTATATGGGGTTCTTTATTAACTTTTCTACTCTTGCTGTGCTTTATAAACTGCCTTTTTTTAAACAAAATTAAAAATCTCACGCGCACCCCCACATATTCACAAAAAAGGTATATTCTCCACTCCAAATAATGGCATGGAAACCCTTAAGGGGACTGATAGTTCTTCTAAATTTTCTTGAATAACTTTCTTTAATATTTTATTTCTGGTTTAAAATGTTGTTTGTTCTTTTATTTATTTTAGTTGCCAAGATTTCTTGAGTATGACACCCCTTAAACATAAGTTGTTTTTTCTTGTCTAGTTAGCCATCCAATATGTACTGCCTTAAAGAGTAAATATTGCCTTTAGGCAATTAACAGTTCCAATTTGCAGACAGTTTTGAGATCATGAAAAGAAAGATGTTCTCTAATTATTATTATTAAAAAAGTCCACATTTAATCATTTGCATATAGGTTCTACCTTTAAGGATAATTCTCAGGACAACCACAAGTATTTTAAAATCTTTTCTAAGCTAAAGAATAATATTAAAGTGGCAATTCATACACTGTGCTACACACAGTTGTGGAAGAGAGGACTTGAAAAGACAGTAATATGAGCCAAGAGTTTTTTTTCCATTATTAGCAATTTTACCTGGAAAATTAGCAGAAGAAAAAGCAGGAAAATTTTATTTCAAAATCTCCAGTATTATACTGGAATCTATTTATTGCTATATGAGAAAATTTCTTAATAAATTTGACACAAAACTATTGAAAAGATGCAGTTTCTTGTAGAAAATATTGTGGAGTTCAGTGAATTGCATCTTCTTATACATCTAGGTGGGATTGCAATGTAGGAGGAGAAGAAAAATCCCTCTCCATTGTCAGGGTAATTAGTTCTATGAATTCCTTTATGTCTTCAGTGAAGAAATGGGGTAATTACATTGTGAAATTTCATTTTCCTAAGGGGACACATTAATTTATGGGCACATGTAATACTTGTTCCAGCACAAGGTTTCCACATTCTGTACATGTACTTCATTATGTAGAAAAGAAGTATTTAAAGCACACAAGACTCTATGTATAGTACAAAGTGTGGAGTTTTTTTTTATTTAGGCAATCTATTTTTAGCAAATCTCTTTGATTCCAACCTTCATTAAGTATACTATAAGGCTTAAGACAGAAAAATAAGTTATTTTGCTTTTATTCATTGAGAGAAGAAAATATTCAATTTTTACAGAGATATTAAAGTTCATATAATATCATTAAAGCAGTAAGTGTGGTAGCAATTTAATTATTATAAAACACTGTGGGTAGGATCAGGGCCCATGTTTTATTAAATTTTATTTCATGGGAAATATACTGTCGTAATTACTAATACAGCTTTATCTATCTTTCTATTATTCAAAGAGTAATATCACCTCTGTTAAAGGTTAATAACATTATTATTACTTAATTCACTAGAATTTATTGAATAATTTGAGCACTCTGGAGTAGATACTAGCCAATCTGAACAGACTGTTTTCTTGTCTTGTTGTTTAAAATCTTGAATGGGCAAGAAAAGGAAACCCATGACATGATAAATAAAGCTGTTAATGTCATCAAAGTCCTAACAGTACAACTCAAAAATCATTATTAGGCTAGATCTGATTATTAGAGAGGAAAAAAAAAACCTGCAATGTAGTTAAAATAATTGTGTGCACATTCTTTACATTGTACTCCTTTTTTTTTTTCTGGTTTCAGGTTCACCCTCATCCTGCTACTTGGTGGTTTTATAATGGCAACAGAGGTGGGGATGCTCTAGTTTGTCATGAGTAGCTGATGTCCTTTGCTGTGAGTAATGTCATGTTCTTGTTAATGGCTTCTTTCTCACTCTAGGACCCACTTGTGGTTCTTTTTATGTATTTATTGACACACTTTTGCACTTTTTCTGTTTCTCCAGGAACTGAACTGTTTTGTATCAAAATTACTGTAGATTACTACATATGTTGCCTTTTATATATGTCATATAAATCCATATTTGTTTTCTTTTTGTTGACAAAATCAGTTTTATTCCAGGTTTGTGCTTCTTTAAGTCATTAAGTTTTTCATAGTTGTGGAGTCTCCAATGTCACCCAGTGCCCTATCCCTTAAAGTCCCATTGATGTATTTCTCTCTGATGCATTCCCCATTCCCACCTCTGAAAGATATCATTGTACCAGATCTTTATTCCTCTGCTCTATATCATTATGTTAAAGCCATAAGCCTCTCATTCTACATAGAAGAATTAATAACTCCTATATACATAATTTTATGTCCCTTACCAAAAAAAAAGAAAAAATAGATATGGATATCTGCTCTATAAGAGAAATTGTTAAAGAAAAACCAAGTGAAACAAAGCTGCAGGGGCAGGTCAAGACAACTACAGACAGCTTCACAGCAGACCTGAAAAGTGTCAGCCTTGAAGTGAGGCAAACTCAGTACAGAGCTTATGACCTGTTACTAGCAAAGGCAATATGATATTAAAGGGCTGCAGAGTTACACCATTAAAGTTAGCAAATAACTCTGCCTGCAGTACTGACTTTTCCTGGGAAGAAATTAGCGTGGTTTTATGCCTCTATGCACAGTGTTCCCAAGTCTCTTTCATACAGAGTTCCCTGTGCATGTGTGTGATAAGGCTGATCTGTCAGATTTGGTGCACAAAGACAGCTGGCTGCTATTTTCAACCTGGACACACAGACCTTAAAAGTTGTGTTGCTTTCAGTGGTCTTTGGGCTCTGACCACTAGTGGCCTTCCTTTGCAGTGGATGCAGAATGCTGCTTAGACTCTGTCTTCACTGAGTAACAAGATGGTTTTCAAAAGAGTGTGAATACTACACCAGCAGCAGTTGCAAGAATGAATAGGACAATTCCCTCATCATTACAAGCATAACAGATGGGCAGTAGACCAAGGAACTTTTTTAAAAGTCATCAAGTTATTAGATTTTTCATCCTGTAAAGAAGTCAGTGGTGCACACATTTCTGGCTGTGTTCCTGCTTCCTAACCCTTATTCATATAGCTGGGTTCCCACACTGACTTGCTCAGGGGAAGACACCTCAGCAGTGTACTTTCAAAGACAGTTTATTTCATAATGGTTAAGAGACTTATAAGGCAGCACCATCTGTTTTTGAAGCAGAATATTTTTTTACAATATATTAAAATGCAAATGGCTTTAGCACTTTGTTCAGGTAAATAGGCAAAATTCACAATTTATCTTGGAAGGGAAATATGATTTTCTCTCAGAGCTGTCTGTTGTAGTCACTGTTGGCCAGCAATGTAATGCTGGCCATATTAAACAGATACAACTAATTCCAGAAAAAAACTCTTAGTGAGAGCTAACTTGGGTGTAGATGTAGAGTGCACTGAATAACATTTCATGGTTATTGCCTACAGGCTTCTGCGTGGATCTGCAATAACCACTGTATAACCAACATACTGACTATGTCCTGAAAGGCCAATGACTTGGAACCAAGCATTCAGGTGCTCATATATCTTGTCTCCTCCAGGAAAGAACTGATAGGATAAATTGCATCTTTAAGTCTCCCTTTGAAATATCTTGAGATTACATCTAATGTTATGCATACTTATAACTGTTCTGCTAAGTCTTTTGCTGTTAGAATACACAGAGAAGAAGCAAGGGTTATGGTCAGTTAGTTCCAAACTATTGTCATGTTGAAGTGGGAAATTGATATTAAACATCTCTAAAAGACATAAGATGCAGATGCAGAGTTTGTATTTTTAATATTTTCATCCAGTGTGATTGTTAGAGTATGGTCAGCAGAAGAGCAAATCACAATAAAACAGCTCAACTGAACCAAAAAATGGTGAAGGGACATTGCTGTGTATTTTATATAACCATATATAAAATGAAAGCAGCACTGTTGCTTGTACTTACAAAAACAATAAATTAGTACATTTTATCATAAGAGGCCTGATTGAGTGAATATATCAAGTTTTTATTGCAGTATATCTGTCTGGGTCTGTCAGAGAGCAAAACGATCACCCTGTTTAGTTTCCATATGTTGCACAAGTCCTGACAGGAGCAGAGCTTCATACAGAACAGTTCATCACCTCCAGAGTCTCTACAATTTGTGACTATTATGAGTAATTCAGCAATTAGTAGTGAACTATCCTCAAGAATTGAAAGTCTGAAGAAATTTCACCAGAATGGAGTTATCCAAGGATATCATTACAGGGATTCTCATCTCTAGTTATAGTATATTTTTATTTTTGTTCCTAGGTGTCTTCATCTTCTAAATTTTCAACCATCAGTGAGTAGTTGGAATGATAATCACATAATAAGGGAAATAATTTTGCTTCTTGCATTTCAGATACAACATCTAATGTGTTATTAACTCTGTAATGATAAAATTGTTGGCCTTTAACATTCTGTATATATGAAACTTTGCATCTACCAAAAACCCCCAAAAATTGAGAATTTTTTTTTTGAATGAAGCCCATAAATTTAATGGCCAAGATTTTCATAGTCTCATTTTTGGCCCTTATTTACTCAAATGTGTTGTAATCAACAAAAATAGCTCTGCTTATCTCATTTCTGTCGTAGAACTATTCTTTGAGAAATAACACAAATGTCAACTGCAACAGTGTGACTCAGAAGCGTGGGAAGCATCATCTCTAAAGCAGCCTGTAGCTGTGAATCCTCCTCCTGTAACAGAATAACTTTAGATATTACTATCATTCACCTTAAGTCCAGAAATCATTGTGCTTGGGAGCACAATGCTATAGATAATTTTATTTTTTTATTTGTTTGGGTTTTTTTTTTTCATGGTGAAGGGAAACCTACAGTGGCAAAAGACATGAAACTAGGTCTACAATAATGTCCAAGCTAAGAAGATTGTTTGATTCTTCAAAAGGTTCAAACTAAATGTCATTTCAGTATGTCCCACTCAGGCATCATCTTGAGGAAAATGCTATATATGCCTTAGGTGTATATATATATGTATGTATATATATAAGGTATATATACCTTTTTCCGCCTTTGCTTCAATTCTAATTTGCTCTTCATTTCTCCTTTGACAAATGGAAGGCAGAATAATTTTGTAGGTTTATCTGAACAATGTTTCTCTTAAAAGATTAGAAATTAATTATACAGTAAAATTCATTCATATTTCATAATCATTTTAGTTTGGAGCATTGAGAATATTGGAAGCTAAAACTGCTTCCAGGAAAGTCCTGATTAGATGTGATAGTCAAAATAGCCTTACTGGCTAGTGGGGTAGCTCTCCTAAACTTCTGCTAGTATTGTTTAGGAACTGGGAGTAAGATAGGCTGTGAGCTGTAAGTAATAAAGATTCATTATTCATGAAATTATCATGAGGACCCTGACCCTAGTTCACTAATTTCAACCATTGTCCTGAAAAATGTTGAAATTGCTTATTTCCCAACTCATGTTGGGAATCTGGGTTATGGCTGAGTTATCAATTACCACTGTCCATACATTTACTATTATTAAACACAATATACATTGCAGAGATAAAAAATGAGAATATAAATACAGTCTGGGGGTTGGATTTTTTTAGAGTTACTCCCAAACTCCCAAATCCATTTGCAGAAATCAATTATATATAATATATGTATACAAAGCAATCCATACTTTCAGCTGAATAGCTTATTTTGTATGCTGCATCAGATAGGTCAAAATTACTTTACAGGTGCTTTGAACAAATTGCTCAATGTCATTTTGGATCTGCTGGATTTGCTGCTGGCAGTGATCTTTTCCACAGCTCCAGAAGCATTTGAGTTCTGTAACTTTCTGATTCCTAACTCGGGAATTACAGTTAATCAAGAGTCTGATGCTGTTAATACTGACTCTGGGAAAAGGGCGCAGAAGAAGAAATGTTTTTTTCAGGTACTGGATCACCAGTTTGAAATCCAGTCTGGTAATTCCTTAAAGTATTGGCTGCTCCCAGTTCCAGTAGCTAATGGGAAGATAGGCACTATAACTTTTAGTACTCCTAAAACACCCAGTCCCATGACAATTTTTGATTTAATGATTTAGCTATAGCAATCTGCATTTTGTCCATTGACAATCTCCAGAGATGTACACTTATCATGAAGTAGGTGTACCAGCTGGAATTATCTTCTTGATATGCATAAAATCCTAATCCACTTTAAGTAGCTAAGAACAGTCTCACTTTTACAACTTCATGAGCTGGCTAGCACAGCTGCTCAATCTCAATGATCTGTGTTACTGAGATATGACAAGGTAAAAAAAAAACAAAACCAGTAAACATTGCTAGGTCATATACCTTAACACTGTGCTTCCTCACAGAGCTCACACACTGGAGGTCAGGAACGAAAGCTAGAGAAGGCTAAATATAAATATGTTAAAGCATAAATAATTTATGCTACCATAGCAAGAACATAATTAAGGTGACATTATGTTTCTTCCAGCCAGGAGACATCTTTGTGAAAAGATAAACAGAAAGTCAGGTGAATTTATCCACGGACAAAACTTACATGATCACTCATAAATATTTGCAAAAGAGTTCCCAGGATTGCTTACTGTGCTGTTATTCTGACAGCCATATGAGGAAATTGCTAACAATACTGCAACAAAAAGATTTCATGAGGTTTACAGATTAGAGATTTGCTTGTCAATAGACATTAAAATCATTTTACATTTTGCTTTGATTCTTTCTACAAAGTGTTTTGCTCATGTTGTGTGTTTGTTGAAGTCTCTCTTATTAAAAATATTATGTCTGAAATTGTTATTGAATCTAAATTTACTGTAATGAAGTGCCTATCTTGTACTCAATTTTGAAAAATAGTGAGTGGAAATAAGTGGATTTTTATACCATCTCTCACAGCAATTTTGCTATTAAAACAAAATAGTTATTCTTAGAATTGATACTATAGATGTAATGTTTCATAGAGTTCTGAGGAAGGTGAAACTCAATAACCAAAAGCAAAACCAAAAGTCAATATGGTTGCTCCCGATTATGTTGCTCGTGCTAGTAATTGATTGAAGGTCAAAATGGAATAAAATAAAAAAGATTGTCTATACAAGTAAGTTTTTTTTTTTTGGTTGTTGTTTATTTTCCCTTCTGTAATAGGCACTACATTTTCTAAGAAAGAATTTGCTCATTTTTGGTGGAAATAAAATATTTAGGACGAGTGTGATGAGTCACTTCAGAGCACAGAACTAGATCCAGCACTCCTGTTACGTTTTAGCAGTACAGAACATAGGGGAAGAAGTTAGGGAAGAGATAATAATGCCAAGGTTGTGGGTTCTGTCTCTGTAGGGGTTGTTCACTTAAGAGCTGGACTTATTCCTTACCTGGAATTCCAGCAAAGAATCTCCCCTTTTTGCTTCTTCAAATGCCTCTGACAGGAAGCTGTCATCAATGCACTCCATAGAACTTCTTTGGTTGCTTCTGCTCTGTGATGCTTCTCTCTCAGTGGATGATTAAGGATGATATTAGGATGATTACGGTCTACCACGAGGAGCAGATTCTGCAAATGTAATGCTTCCTTCATTAGTTGGAAGACTTCTATAATGGTAATGCCCACAATCGATCTGATCTCTAATCCAAACTCATTATCTCTCAGCTTGTTCAACACCTGTTCCTAGGTAGAGCTTCCTGCACTCACACTTTTCTCACAAAAGGGCAGCTTCCTTTCCCCACTGTCCTGCTCTTTGCAGTTGAAGTAACACAGGAACTATTTTATTGATTGTATGCCATCAGAAAATCATCCCACATTTAAATAATACAATAAAACCGTTCATAGCACAGGAAAGCCTGTTACTTACCTGAAGAAGAGTCATGCTACATCAAAGAGCAAGGTGAACTCTTACTTTACAAGTTTTTCAAAGAACTCCATGAGATTCTTTTGGGTTTTTGAGATCCTTCTTGATTGCAAGTAAAAGGAGTTTTATGCTTGCAAGAGATAATCAGGTAATCAATTCATGCTCCTGAAAGCCCAAGTGCACCTTTTGTGGATTTCAATGAAGTTCTGTCATTCTGAATAAGAGATGTTAGGTGATATCAGCCAGGAATGCACATCAATTTGAGTTGTGATGTAGAAGAAAATTAAAAAGAAGACACATTGCTAAACTTTAACTCAGTGCAAAATTTGAGAATTATTTAAAAAAAATATATTGAAAGGAAGTATTTAATATATTATAATTTTTTTTATCTCTTGACTTCAGATAACAATATAGATTGAATATTTGCTAATCAATTTAGAAATAATATAGAAAAATGTATGATTTTCATGAAAAATAAAATTTTTCATGAAAAATACAATACATGATTTTCATGAAAAATACATGATTTTCATGAAAAAAAATGTGTGTTCACAGATTTGCCTAATCATCTTAGGTCTCTTATATGGGGAGATAGTTGTTGGTGCCATTTAAAATGAATCTTAAGGCACACTCTCTATTAAACAAAATTAAATGAAGGTAATATCTAAGAAAGTTATTTTAATTTAAATTGCCATGGAACAAAAAAAAAGAGATTGGCTTATTTTAAGGGAGAAAGCTATAAGTTTCTATAGTTACTGGCTGGTAGATTTTTAAGAAACTGCACAAATTGTTAAAGAAACAGAAGCTACTGACTGTTGAAAGCATCCTTTTTAGTAGTAGCTAAATTCCATTAGGATGAGATATGTGCTTTGGTTCTTGCTTCTTATAAACAGCACAATATTTAAGTTCCCAATACACGGCATCAGTTCCAGACTTTCAGATGGGAGTGAAATCCATTCAAAATCAAATCTGTGTTTGCCTGTGATCTGCCCCATTGAAATGGCTGTCATTTTAACTTCTTTCTTAGTAAAGATGTAGAATAATAAAAACAACCAATATCCTGGTGCTTTGTTCCACTTGTATTGAACATTTCTCCATTTTCCCAAGATGTGAGGGAGGATTCGTCTACAGCCAAATATATCAGGCGGTAGTAGGGAAAATGCTGGAACTTTCAAGACTGTTCTACATTGCTGGATCAATTCAGTTCATGATCTTATTTTAAGCACAGAATTACTGTTTAAATAAATAAGACATTGGGTACCTTGTTTCCTAGATAAAAAAAACCAAAGTAAAAATGCTGTACTGCATTCAGTAGTTTAGTTCCTGAAGCACCTGTAGGCACTTTGAGTGTAACTGAGGTTGGATAAAAAAATACCTGAGACCAGAATTTTTTTATTATGTCAGGTAACAATTATGCAGGAGAACCATTTCCCTAGTGTCCTAAATTCCCTTAACTGAATGGAAGAAATTATTTAAACCTTTTATCTGAAAGCAGATTTTAAATAGGCACATGATCATTAAAAAAAAAAAAATCAAACAAAAATAATAATCTACATACCAACAGCCAATAGGCTTCACATGCTGTCAGAGAAAAAGTCTGTATTGTCAGCTGAAGTCTGCATATTATCCTGCTCAGAGTACTTCAATAACCTTAAATCTCTCTGTCTGTCTCTCTGTCTCTCTGTGTCTGTCTCTCTGTCTCTGTGTCTCTCTGTCTCTCTCTCTCTCCCTCTGTGTATATATGTGTGTATATTTATATTTCAATCTCTACTAAGGAGTCTTTTGACATTGCTTCAGAGAAAGAATTGAGACAATTCATCCCTTAAAAGTGTTCGTTTTCCAAAATAAGATACACATCAACTACAAGACGTAGCTTGAGAGCTTGCTCGAGAAAAAGAGAAAAGGAAGAGGTATTATCTTCACATACTCATCTTTCAAAACAATTTTTTTTAAATCCCTAAACTATCACAAAACAAATAATGATGTACTTTAGAGAAAATCATCTGGAAGAACTTTACCTCAGTTGTAATAGATAGGCAATTCTTTTCATAAGTGGTAATTTTTCTTCCTCAGTATATTCAAACAGAAATGGGCACAGTGATATGATCAGCAATACTCCCACCTCATACACAGTACTTCAACTATTTACATGGAGATGTAAATTTTGCTTTTCTTTTTCATTAAATATATTGTTAAAACAACAACAAAAATGCATCTGACTAGTGAGCTGCAAATGAAGTCTGTGAAGACTTGTTTCAATCTGCTCATAAAATTGGCAATACATCTGCTCATACATTGGCAATACAAGAATTTTATTATATTTTCGTTTAATTTTTTAAAGTTATAACTTGACATATGTTTTGTGCTAATTAAATACCAATTTAATATTGGATGATATTTTATTAACATGCGAAGTAATGCTTAATATTTAAATTGTAGGACTTTTATAATCAACGGATATTATATATTTTTGGTTTAGTTACCAAAAAGTAAAAGGAAGATTAAAAATATTGTAGTACTCAGAATACTTTTTGTGTCCATCTTAACCATGTGCTGTCTCTAGGCACTGAATACTAGTTAGCATACAGCATGCTATCCAACACTGTACTAATATTTTAGTCTGATATCCTTTAATTTCTGAGGAATTTCATACTGCCCTCTGTAGCTTGTCTCAGTATGAATGCATTTTTTCTTTTCATGGTCTCTGTGCTAAAAGATAAATGGTTGCTAACTGTTCAGCTTGTTAAATAATACAAGCCATATTCTGAAAAAAGAAAGCTAAATTAAATTCTAGGGCTTTGATAATTAAACCATATTCACAAATTGCATGTCATTGCCTTTCTCCATCATGCACTGTGGTACAGGCAAGCAGCTCTAATCTGCTGTTGCCCAAATGAATTCTAGAACTCAAGTCAGTATCTGCTCATCAAGACTGCAGTGAAATATTCAAGTTAATAATCAATGCCAAGTAGAGTACACAGACTTATACCATCTTGAATAATGCAGTGGCATCTCTTTACATTACTGCCCTGTGAGGTGACTAGAATGCTACTGTAGGAGCAGCCCGAGAAAGATTTGGATCCTATGATAATATACAGGGAAAACTCAGGTCTCTTTTGTAAAAAGATCCTGTGAGCTGATTTTCTAGCAGGGAATACTCTGTACAGAACACAATCTCAGTTATCCAATAAGAAATGGCATAGTGGAAATGTGCCCCCATAAGAGTCCACTCATCACTGAGCTACAGAGTATTTTGGGGATTTTTTTCCTAATACATTCAGGGTTGAATAAGGTACATAAAATTCTACTTGTCCAAGTTCATAAGCACAAGATAATGCTTACATATTCAGGTACCTCAGGATTTTGACAAGTTTATAAATATAATGTTCTAAGCAGGTTCTGTGGTGAAAACAGATTGACAGACAAACTTGCAGACTTCTGAGCCGTCAGCTGACTGCTCATTAGATTGCTCAGTTTGTGTTTCAGATCTCAGCTGAGTTATACAGAAGCCTTGTTAGCTCTTTGGATTCCATCCTGAGCTACTAAAAAGAAAGTCTTTGAGGAACAGCTTTTTTAGCACCAGCCTACCAATCTAAATGGCATTCTTACTTTAAGAATATTAAACATAATCTGTGACTCTAAGTCTAGCGCCTTAAATTCTGACTGAGATTTTTCTGTAGTGTTAATCATTAGCTGGAGGATTCTGCCTCTATCTTGACTATACAGGGACTGTAACTTTCTGCTCTAAAATTTAATTCCTAGTTCAGGAGTTCCTAAAAACAGGTAGCATGTTTCTTGCTTTCTGTCTGGTGATGTGTTAGCAGTTGAAATTGTTTATAGTCTTTGGAGGTTAAAAAAAAAAAAAAAAAAAGGGGAAACGGTCTTTTTAGGAACAACCAAAAGTCTAATTTCCTTTACATCTATCTATGTTTCTTATCAGATAGCGTTATATTGAGTTGAAGTCTAGTGCTTTAACAAAGAAGTTGCAGTTGGGCACGAATAGAATATTTCTATTGTATCTTATATACATCATTTGCAAAAACGTTCAATCCTCGTGTTATTTTTGTGTGATGTTTCTTTTCATAGCTCTGAAACTGAACAGATTTCATATGAAACAAAATGTATTTTGTAACTAATCTCTCAGATATTTCCATGCCCATTCTTGAGAAAATGAATTATAAAACAGGAGGTAGTTATGAACTTGAGATCATTACCATGTATTTTCCTTTTACTAGGGAGGAGATTATGCCATTTGCATTGGGAGAGATATTTTGGTGTCAGTAAAATCTCATCTTCTTTTCTCACATACAATGTTACAGACTTTTTCTTTTTCTTTTTCTTTTTCTTTTTCTTTTTCTTTTTCTTTTTCTTTTTCTTTTTCTTTTTCTTTTTCTTTTTCTTTTTCTTTTTCTTTTTCTTTTTCTTTTTCTTTTTCTTTTTCTTTTTCTTTTTTTTTTTTCTTTTTTTTTTTTTTTTTTCTTTTTCCCTTTTTCTCTTTTTCTTTTTCCCTTTTTCTTTCTTTTTTTTTTCCCAAAAAGTGAAGAAGCAAAATTCTTTTGTATTTTACATTTACACAAGTCTTCGAGTCTTGAAATTTTGTGACATTCATAATTCAATTCTAAGTTATACCCAGGTTGCTCTCTATGCATACACTGAATATTGGTTTATGGTCTGCAATTTGATTTGGAAGCAAGGATTTCACTTAAGGTATTTCTTTTTAGAGTGGGGTAGAGCTCATTATCAGGGTCTTATTTCTGTGGACATTTTTGAAGAATTTGATTTTTTTTTTTGTTTTGTTTTGGTTTGGTTTGGTTTGTTTGTTTTGCTTTGTTTTTTCAGGAGGATGTTGTATAACTAAAGACCAACACTACTGATCATGAACTAATTGTAATATTCCTACCAAGGATCATGTTTGACATACTTTTAAAAATACCTAATTCCCAATTAATTCAATTAAATATTAATGTCCTAGCATTTCTATAAGTACCTAAAGACATCTGTCTATATCATTAAATATTTATATATTTTAAAGGACTGTGACAAATGGGATCAATAGTAACCAGTTAATGCCTTGGGTTTTAGCTTTTATATTTTTCAGAATCTCTGCTGCTTGGTCTGCAACTCTGAAACTTCATATTAGGTGTTAGTAAGTTCTCTGCACAGGGTAGTTAGACAAAACAATTCCTTCCTAGCTAGAGAATCAAGGACAACTGGTACCCAAAAGCATAAACAATGGGGAGGGAAAGGGGCCAGGGGGCTGAGACTTTGTGGCCTGGGGCTGTGGTTGGACAATCAACCCAAATATGTAGATGAGCTCAAACTCATAAAAGTGTGAAGACTTATGACCAGGATCCATCTTGGATTTGACTTGGGTGTAGCCCTGGCCAGGCTCTTGCACTGCCCAAGGTGTATCCTTTCAATAAATATCTATTTCATTCTTTGCACTGCCAGTCTCTGTTCCAGGTCAGCCTTTCCAGCCATGACAGTCACAGTAAATGGACAAGTGATTTAAAGAAGAACATACAGTTTAGAAAATCCCATTGTTTTAAATTTAAAAGCTCATTTCTATTTGACAGACACTTAGATGATAAAAGTGTTGTGACAGATGGATGCTTCTAGAAACTCCAAGATGTGTAGCTATGTATATAGAAGTGTACTTTTACAACATGCACCTAAATCTTTGTCTGAATCACCTTTTTTTTCCAGATCTCTATAAATTCCATAAATATAGTTTGTTAATGAGCTGTACAGATCTGTTGTCCTGATAGGTGTCTAAACACAGTCAGACATAACTTTTCTCTAGGTACCCATTTATTCCTAAACCTTATGTACTGATCTGGTGACCTCTGCACCACCTGAGGCATTAATACCAGGATCATTCCTGTCCTCCAGATATAGATTGACTTGCATGTAGAGCTAATCCCTTCTAGACTGACTATACATCCAATATATAGGACATGCTCCTGCTCTTTTTTGCATCCCCATGTTTCCAAAAATTAATCAATATTTAGGTATTTGTGGGGTTTGTGTTGTTTGGGTTCACTTCTATTTGCCATTCCTGAGTCAAAGGATGAGGTGAGATGTGTCATAGCTTACCAGGCTAATTTACGTGGTATAAATCAGAAGTAAAGTCAGTCAGACCATCATTACAGAAAAATTCTAAATAAGTAAATGTGATAAATAAGTAAATGTGATAAATGTGTACATCTAAACTAATAACAACTTCCTGTAAGGTTTACTTTCTTTAAGGTCTCTGGGCCTTGGAAGAAAGATGTCTATTGTTTAAATGGAAGCTTTCACCCTATATTTTATTTATAATCAACACCAAAATCATAAATTTCAAAGACACAGCCTATCTTATTTTAATGTCAATGTATGAAACAGAATCTAGTTTTTCTTTTCTAGAAAGGTCTATTCCTCTCCTTTTCTAATTAAGAAAGGAACTTATGGAGAGCAATTCAGTCAAATATATGTATGTAGTACCAAGTATCGCAGGTATCTAAGCCTGAATGAGAAGAATTCTACACTGACTTTTCCCTCTTAAATGCAGGGATTCACATTCCTCTTTAGCACTCGGTATTCATGCTACAGGTGGTTTGCAGGTCTCTCATGTGGACTAATTTGAAATACCATATTGCCATAATGCAATTCATTTCACATGTGCTCCTCTTGACAACTTAAAACTCCCTTATCCTGTAAAATATGATGCTTTACTTACAAAATTTTGATTGGGGTCTATGTAAATTGGAAATAGATTGCTATTTTTGTTTTTTGTAGTCTTGTCTCTCTCTCTTAATCTCAGCAGAACAATAAGAGAAGAAACCTTGAATGACATTCAAAATAAAAGAGACACACATAGAAAAGCTGAAGTTGTAAGGAACACCTGGAGGTCATTTAGGCCAAACTTTCCTGCACAAGAAAGTTGCTCAGAAATGTGTCCAGACAGATTATTTTGAAAATCTCCACAGATGGAAGCTCCACAGTGCTCTGTGCAACCTGTTCACTTTTCAATGACCTTTATAGTAAAAAAAGGAAAAAAAGTAAACATTTTCTTGTTCAGGGTAGTCCCTGAGTACTGCAAGTTATTGTACATTTTTATTTCTGTGTCCAGAAAATAAAGGCATATCTAAGGTAACACAATAGAGGCAAAGTAAATAAATTCATGCAGCCAAAGGAATAAACTGAAATTCTTATGATTTCATATTGTACTGTAAAAAATTAATGCTGAATTTTTGATAGTGATTGTTGAAAAGCAGATTAATTTCAGTATCTTTGAAACCTCATTTAGATTAAAAATTCTAATCAATACTAAAATTTGAAAAAAAAAAAAGGAGTGTGTCAGAACTTGACCATCAAATACAGTCAGTTAAAACTAACAGAGGAAAAAAATTCAACAGACAATAAATTTCTATTAAAATACCGAGTGAAATTTGTTACTCTGTGGACCATTAAAGTTCCCAGTCAGATGAAAGCATTGTAGGTCAATAAATTTATCTGCTTAGTTTTGTAGCTTGAATTCAAAGACATACAGAGCAACAGGTAACATGGGCAACAGAACAAAATGTAAGAATAGCTGGGGATTTGGAAAATAAGACAGCAAGGTAAGAGTTTAATGTGTAAGAAGTGTATATCAGAAAAGAAGACTTGTAAATTGCATTTGCTGTATCTATTTTTTGTGCACTTATGGTATAAGAATCATAATTATGAAAGCTTTTTTTTTTAAAAGAAACCCTGTCTTTTAACTGAAGTTTAAACTGTACAAAAGGTAACATTAGATTTTTATATCTTTAAAGAAAATAAGTCTTCATCTTCTTGATGCAAGAATTAAATACGGATACGTGTAAAAATTAAATCCCTTAATGTGACTCTCAAAATGCATACTCTTTTGAAAAGTAAAGTTTTGATCAAAATAGTAAAGAAAAAAAAAAACTGCAGAAACCATGTCCTCAGAACTTTAAGAAATTATTTATTAAGCAGCACACAAACATTTTCCTAGTGGAAAGAAAAATTTACTTAGGGAGAATTAGCTATGTGAATATTGACTAGAGTTTTGAAATTATGAGAAGGGTTTTGACAAAATACCAGAGAATTAATCATTAGTCACACTTTTATCTTGGAATTTACAATATAATTTTGTTTAATTACTTCTGATGTTTCAGTATCATTCTAAGAAATACAAGAGACAAAGAATCGGAGGGTACATGCTCTTTTCAGACTTGTTCTGAAATGGAAAAGAATATCTATTAGAACTCATAAACAAAAGTTGATATTCTTGGCATTTCTACACAAAGGAGATCAAGGACTGAGCTGGCATAGAAAAGCCTTGCAAAAGTGGCCCTGCCAGTTTAACATTAAAAGACTTTGTGAAATGACTTACACTGCTACAGTTCAGTGAACCACAAGTCATGTATGAATAATATGAACAGGATTCTGGCTCAGTTTCATCCTAAAATTTGTAGAATACTCTCATGCATAACTAACTTTTCTCAAAAGATGATGTATACAGAAGACAGTAGGATTGTTCTGTTGTGTAGCAAGATTTATCAAGCACGCTTTTCAATAATATTTGCCTGTTAAATTATTTATGCTAAAAACCAATTTTATAATGTGACTTCCTTTAAGGAAAGCTTTTAATTCAATGAACTTCCTAAGGTAGAAAGAAGATTTCATTTTTAAGTTTTTTCCCAGTCCAAAATGGCATGTTTTATAATATGAAATAGGCATCATTATGATAATTCAATGTAAAATACTTGTGGATCTTTTAAAGAGAGAAATTAATCTAATCACAACTTTTTCTTTTTTTACTTGCTCAGTCCCTATATGGAATACTCCTTTTGTCATCTGAGGAAAAAAAAAGAATAGGCAATTTTAATTTACACATGGATAAGAAAATTCTTTCTAAGTTCCAATATATTAACTATTATCAAATAGATTAATTTAGAATATAAAAATTCTAAAAAAAGTACAAAATCAAGCTTCATTTTATCCTGATTTAAGTGTTTTCAGATTTATATGTAATGACATTTAAAAATATTGCTGCTTTTAATTAATCTAAAATTGCCAGTGTTCTTGAAATTCATTTTGCTAGTTTGAGAAGAAAAGACCAACAATAAAGTTTTGAAAACAGAATAATTTTTTGACAGGAACTATGGAAGATAAAGAGTTCTTCATAAGCAAACAAGAATTATATATATAAGTAGCAATAATTCCATGATTAGTAAATTGAGGACAAAAAAAGAGAAAGTGGGAAGATCAGCAGCATAATGACTATGTGAAGTTTCTAGTTACATTTTGAATGAACTTTAAAGAACAGTATATGTTTCATATTTCTTTTTATATACACCACAGTGGTACAAATTTATATGAGAATCTCAGTAAGAAATGTACAGTCTCACAAGAGTAGTTAATGGTTTATTATGGGAAACCCAGAACTGGTAGGAAAATATCATGGATCTTACATCTTTTCTGATGCTCCTGTAGCATATGACAAACCCCCACTCATTGGCCATGGCATGGTGTGAAGTTGAATTCTCACTAGTCTTCAAGTTCCTAGAATACTCTTTCAAGTGAACAGTTATCAGTCTTTACCTGTTCAAACAATAACCTTTCAAATTGACACACTAAGATTGAGTGAGAATGATACCCTCTTACCCATCTTCATAAAAATGAGCACTTACAAGTGGTTCACAGGTCCAGAGGAAGTTCACAGAGAGCTGGGTCACCTCTCCTGTGTTGAAGGGTTGAGCAAGTTGGGGCTGTTCAGTCAGGAGAAGGTTCCAGAGAATTCTTATACCACCTTCCAGTACTCAGAAAAGGGCTTATGAGAAAGATGGGGACAGACTTTTTAGAAGGGCCTGTTGTGGTAAGAAAAGGGGTAATGATTTTAACTTAAAAGAGGAACAGTTTAGATTAGATACAAGAACAAAGTTTTTACAATGTTGATGAAGGACCTGAACAGGTTGCTGGGGGAAGTGGTGGATTCCACACGCCTGCTAACACAGAGGGTCAGGTTGGATGGGGCTCTGAGCAACCTGATTTAGTTGAAGATGTCCCTGCTCATTTAAGGGTGGTTGGACTATATGAGCTTTAAAAGCCCCTTCTAACTAGAACTATTGTACGACTCTATGAAATAGAGGTGGTGCTGCTAAACACAGCCACGGTACATGCTTGGGTTAAACAGCAGACACACCTGCTAATATACAGATCTCTACAAGCAAAATCTCTGTTTAAACTCTGCCTAAATTCTGCTTGAAATTACTGTCTCATCATTATGGTCTGCTGCACTGGCTCAGTACAAGTTCGGATTGCATTTCACTAAGCAAAGAGATAATCCTCTGAATGCTGCACACATGAGTAATTATATCAAAATAATTTTCACCTTGACTTAGCCAAAGTTATTCAGGACTGAGGATGAGGTACAATTCTGTTTTAAAGTCTTGGCAGTTTGGGTCTTCCAGTTATCACAGGAGTTCAGAAAATCTTTAATGAGGCTAGCTGTTTCTCAGAAGATTGGGGAAGAAAAGCTGCAGGAGAAATGCTATTGTATGTATTATTCAAGCATAAATTATAGGTCTCAGCTGGGTAAAATTCTGTACGGTTATAGCACAGGTCAGCCAAGATGATCAGATGATCCATTCTGGCCTTGCATTTCTGAGTTTCTGAATAATGTACAATGAATTTTATATATTCAAGTCAAGCTGCGTGGCCAGAAAACTAAAACTATTTACTACTTCTTGTCTAGATTTATGATGGAAGGGAAAGGACCAGACAGAACTCATTAAAAATAAATTTCTCAATCTCCTTAATACCTACATTCTTTTTCTTTGTTTTCTCTCTGTGTCATGGTGAGAAGCTATGGAATCATCTTTTGTCCTAAATCAATAAGCTCTGACTTTTTTAACTCTTAGTGTTTCTTACTTCTTCTGTATAGTGATTTTATATGGCTTATCACATCTTCATCTGCCACTCCTCTGTATTCTTGTCTCTTCTTTGCCCCTCTGAAGTTGAAATAGTTTTTAATATTCTCAAATTATCCACTTATGCACCAATATTAACTATTTATGAAGCTGAAATTTTTTTTGTAGTCCCACTGGCTTCTCTGACTAAAACTGTAGGTTTTCATAAGTATTTAATTTTGATTCTTTAGTAAATAGCTCTGATTGCGTTTTCTTAAGTTTTCTTAAGTTTTGAATGATAATTTTTTAGAAATTTTACCTACAAGTGAAAACAACACATTTTCAGAGGGTACACAAAAAATATTCATATGGGTTAAAAATTGAAAGTAACTCAGGTACAGCTTGTATGACTAGCATCAGGATCTCTAACTGGATAAATGCACCTAGATGACAGTCTTCAGTGATAAAAGTCCTCCCTATCTTGGCAAATATTCACTAAGAACTTATATATTTTAAATATTTGGTGGAAACAGTGTAAGTAATAAACAAAAAACTTGTTTTCTGTAATAAATACTGGTTTTCACTGTGAATAATTTTGTCATCTATATCTGCGGAAACCTTTTTCAAGATGATGATTCATTAACACTGCAATTTGCAGTAGTAACATACTTAAAGTATCAGTCATCTTCCACTCTTGAATCAGGGAAAGTAAAAAGCAATAACCCAGGCATTAGTGTCATAGGGTTAGTTCTCAGATCAGTCCTGGGCAGGGTCTTTAGTTCTGCAATGACTGACATAGCAGATGATAACAAAGACTGCATTTTAACTTAGCTGGATAGAGCATGGTGCTGGCAACACCAATGTTGGTATTCAATCAATTAAATTCAATATGTGTCATTCTCTTAAAAGTTAGATTCTGTGGTCCTTGAGGGTCTTTTCCAATTCAGAGTGTTCTGTGACTGTGTTTATGCCTAGAGTTTAATAACCCAGGAAGCTGACCCAGGAACTTTTTTAAAGTGCAATTATTTTGGTTAATTTCCATAAAAATTCTTTTCTTCCCATGTTCTCCTTTCAGGCTATCTTGGATGTAGCAGTGTGTTGCTATTCAATGACTATCTGAATTATGATTTGGTAGTAAAAAACACAACTTTTTAAAAGTAAAATCTTTCCTCCTATGTCAAGCAGCAGGATTACAGACTGGACAGAACTGTATGAGTTTCCAACTCAGAAGACTAAACTACAGCAAAGTATATGGTGCAAATGTGCCAGGAAACAAAGTAATAATACTCAGTGTATGGAGAGGGTCTCTGTATTTCACAAGATCAGTGTAGTCACCCATGCACAGCCTCACTAGAGACACCATAGGCGTACCATCTGACATCCAGCTGATTGTCCAGAGAACAGATACTGTGTGGAGCCATATGGTTACCCATGCAAGATTCTCTTGGTGAACCTGCACAGAAGTACATACCTCTGATTGATGCAGCTCACTGTGAAGATCTCACACAGATATTGCCATGAGAGGCTAAGTTGTTGGGAACTTCCTTTAGAGTCAGAAGAAGCTGTGGAGCAAGATTCATCTGATCTACTTTACACCAGTACTTTATGGTGGGAAAAGTAGTGACCTAAAAGTGCAAATTTCCCTGCACTGATTTTCCCATTCCTGAGATGTAGATGCAAACACATTTCTATACCTGTTCAGAAGAATTGCCACCCAAGACATTGAAAATATTCTCCCCAGAAAACTATAGTGCTCTGCCAACAATTTATCTAGACTTATGTGACAAAACATCAGCAATAAAGCACAGACAGAATTCAAAATTCATTTTTGAGGCACAGTCAGTTTTATTAAACCTTTAATTCCCCCACTCTGTGATAAAAGGATTATGGGAACTGGGTCAGAATTGGTCCCTCACTTTTAGCAATTAATATGAAATTTGCCTGTGAGATACAATATAATTAGACAATTTATGTACTAAAACAACACTCTGTAAATTAGATTCATTTCTTTATCAAGAGGATTTTTCTTCCTAACTTCCTAAAAGCTTTACTCATCTTTGCCCTATAACTCAATTACTTACACCCACTTGTGAAGCTCTTGACCTTAAAGGAATAGACTAAGCCACTCCCTTGAGATCTCATTCTAGCAGTTTAAGTAATGAGGAGTCAGCAAGTGTAATCATGAAAGGAAAATTATTTTCATCAAGAAAATGTATGTTTATGCTTGTCAAAATTATGACTGCAAGAAGCATGAAGATATGCGAAAAGATGATCATAATTAAAAACGAAGACTGCATTTTTTTTCTCTAAAAGCACACAAATTCTGTCATCAGAAAAATCATATAGATTTAAAAAAAAGTTATTTAATACACTTTTCTAGTTTCTAGGTAACCATCATTTGAATTTTTTGGCCTTCTTCAGTGTTCCCAAAGGAAATTAGCTAATTAGCTCATTGAGCCACCATTAACAAGTATTCTGAAGTCATTGACATTGGGCTGGGGGGAGGGGGTAGGAGGAGGGAAGAGTAGAGTGGGGAGAGGCTAAAAAAATCCAGATATGACTCTAGACTTTTAAAGATGACAAATAAATAATTCCAGAAATTCCTACAAAAAACAAAAAAAACAAAAAAAAAAAACCTCAAAAAACAAACAAACAACCAAAAATAAAAAACAAAAAACCCAACAACAACAACAAACAAACAAAACAACAACAACAACAAAAAAACAACAAAAAACCAAACAAACAAAAAAAAACCACTGATCCTCATTGCCTCAGGGAGAAAAAACCACATAAACAATGAAATAAATACTAACTAATACTAGGAAAGAAAAATCCTCAAAGATTTGATTTTGTTTAAACATCAGATTTAATTAGTATGCCTTTGAAAATAAAACTTATCATCCAGATATTTGTGCTTTAGAAACTGATAGGGAAATTTTCACTGATTTAAACAAGAAAGGAAAATGCACAACAACTCACCTGTTTCCAAATGCAGACTTTAACCCCACTAGAAGACATTCATAATTCTTATTCAAAGGCAAGGGCAGCTCTTGCCTTGGGGGTGCTAGGATCCATTCCCACCAGAATTTTATAACTCTCAGTACAAATCTTTGTGAGCTTTTCTTCCCTCCAGTGCCAAGCACAGACAGTGCACATGAAAGCACAAAGCCAGATACTGTCACACATGAGACAGGGATATGCACAGGGGTGGGAAGGATGTTACATTTTTACCTGTACAGAATGAGGGATCCTCAGAACCTGTAAAGCATTCTGGTTTTTATTGTTGTAAGGAAAAGGAGATCAAGACAGGATGTTGTCTGTTTAGTCAGTGACAGAATCAAAAACACAGAAATGTTAAAAATCAGAACAGATATCCTGCTTACTCTGAAGTTATGCAGACCAGTCAGCCCATGTTATATTATAGTAGCTAATGCAATAAATACAATGCTGTGTTGTTTCTTGATGTGGGTGTAAAAACATAAATGTGAGTGAAAAAAATGGATTGCAGTTACTCATTTTCTAAAACAACTAGATTTCTTATTTGATTTTCTTTTCCCTGATAATACTTTAATACTATATCTAATATTTTAATAATACTTTATAATAATAAAAAGGCAAAAATAATCAATTTACATTTAAAAAAAATGGTTTAAAAAAACATTTGTTTGGATAATTTTAAATGTATGGTGTAGGAAAACTCCCTTTTCTGGGTGAATGTTGATGATAGCCAAAATTTGGCCTGATTTAGAAGAGAGTTTACGGATCATCGAACAGTAAGAATTAGTTTTGATAAAGTGGAAAAGCTGAAGTCTCCCAACAGCTATCTGTTCTTACACTATGAAAAATATATTGTACAATTTTTCCTTTTTCCTTTAACATGTGACTGTTCCCAAGATTATTTACACATTTAAGTGAATGGAGTATCTTTCTTGGGAGCACAGGCTAAGGAATTTTAGCCTGTTCAGCCTCCAAAGACATGACAGGGTGACCTCATCAATGTCTATAATCTGTAACTATCAGATATATAGTCTATAACTATCTGAAAGGAGGCTGTCCAGAGAATGGAGCCAGGATCTTATTTGCACTTAGAGGCTTAGATGCACTTGCACATGTTGGCTGTCTCCATGTGGTCACTACAGCAGAGAATTGTTGTATTTCATATACATAGCATGAAGACTAACAGAGGCAGCATTAATGGTTTAAAAGGCTTTACTGAATTGCTACAGGTCACCAGTCAAGCAAACTAGCTACATTTGCTACATTACCAGTAATATAAAAGCCACCAGCTGAGTACCCTGCACTAGCAAAAACATGAACTTGAGTCAAAACCAGAAAATGCCTGTTGCCTTTTGTGAATTTAGGGCAACCATTTTACGCTCAATATTTTTTTTCCTTTTAACCTAATGTCGAATTCCCATCTCACTTCTGCTTTGCACGAAAGTCAAAGATTAAAATCATATCATTTTCCCACAATCTCCAAAAAGGTATTTAAAAAAAAATATGTGTATCAATATAATTTATCTAATTTAAATGGATTTATTTATTGAACAACTGCTTGGGAAATCAGAATCTTAAAGTCAAAACTCCATAAAAATATTGTATATTCCCGTGCTCTTTAATAGAATGACCCCACAAAAGCAGTGGCTGGAAGAGAAGATCTTGTAGTCTTTTGACTGAAGGTGAACTTGCTTTGAACTGCATGTACACTCCTGATGCTTGACTTATAAAGCTGTTATTAAAGCTCAGATGCAGGAGTAGCCAAATGCATGAAGAAGCTTAAACAATGTATTTTATGGGTAACAGTTCTACCTCTATGTACAATTATTATATAATTGGAGCAACCCAAAGTCTGTTACTCCTTGTACAGCAGGTAAGCAGTTCCAAACCTTAAGGTGATTATGTTGTGAAAAGCACTATAACACCACAATGCTCCAGAATGATAAAATGCTAGCTATCAGCCAAATTTTCAGAGTAATTTGCCAAAAAAAAATCCTGTTTATATTCATTCATCTCCCTGTTACACTCTTACCTTGTTTTTTTTTTTTTCTCTTCCCAGCCTACTGCTGAAATATTGCTAGCTTTGGCTCAAACAATTTGTTCATAATTTTCCACCCACCTTTCTCCTGTAATATTTTGTAGATACTGCTTTCAAATTATGTCCTCCCAATGGATAAGCTTCTTGCTTTTACTGTCATATCCATCTGAAAATACTAGGTTTTGTACTGGGGAATCAACATAATTAGAGAAAGAAGGATAAATGCATTATCTGGATTTTATGAAAGCAACATATCATAAATTCATGCTTTGGAACTTAATTCATTATGGCTTAATTTTAAGATCTAAATCTCTGAATGGAAATCAGAAATAAAAACAATAATAAAGAATCCACTAAAAATGTTCAACTACTACAGAAAATTCTGCAGTATTTACTTACCTCTAAACATTAAAGTCTTCATCCATGAATGTATCAACTCACCATAATTTCTTGGCAGTGTCTCATGCAATAAGGGAAGCTGAATAAGTCAGCACTTCTGGGATTCAAGCCATATTAACACCAGAACTGGACAGGCTTTAAACAGATTGCTGAGAGTAAAAGACAATTTTTTATCACTGATTGAGATGTTCTTAAAGACAAGAGGAATCATTTAAAATAAAATAAACAAATAAACAAAATACCTCAAACATCTCAAAATGTCTAATTTAATATCTCAAAACATTCTAAAAGTAGAAATATGAATGAAGATTTTGTAGTATAAAAACATAGCAATATAATCTTAATAGAATTATAGTATTATGGCAACTAAACAAGTACAAAGGCAAAAAGAGAACAAAGATAGCTGGAAAAACAATTAGAAAGGGAAAACAAAAATATGCTCCACTGGATCCCTTAGATTTTTAAGGAAATCCTCTAATGAAGCTATGGATGAAAGTAATTAATTATTTTCGTAATACATTTTTGTTTTCATTATTCCTGAAGTTTTTAAACAACTCTCTATGCTGGTTTTGTCCAGGGTAGAGTTAAATTTCTTTACACTATCTGGTATGGGACTAGGTTTTGAATTTGTTCTGGAAACAGGTTTGATAACATGGAGATGTTTTTGTTATTGCTGAGCAGTGCTGATGCAGCAAGGCATTTTCTGCCTCTCATGCCACCCCATTAGAAATGAGGAGGGGAGTGCATAAGATATTGGGTGAATGCACAGCCAGGACAGCTGACCAAAGGGATATCCCAGACCATATGGTGTCATGGTCAGCATATGAATCTGGGCAGAAAGAGGAAGATGGGAACATTCAGTGTGATGATGTTTGTTTTTCCAGGTCACTGTTACATGTGGCAGAGCCTGGGAACTTGGCTGCCTGTGGGAAGTGGTGAATCAATTCTTTGCTTGCATGTGCAGCTTTTGCTTTATTTTTCACTCTCTTTATGTCAACCCATGTGTTTGCTCACTTTCACCCTTCCAATTCTCTCCCCTATCCCACTGGGAGAGACTGAGCAAGCAGCTCTGTGAGGCTCAGTTACCATCTGTAGTTAAGCCATAACACTTCCAAAGAGCAATATGGAGTAAGAGGAAGGCAAGAAAAAGACAAGAAAGAAGGCTGGGATTTTTCACTTCTGGAAATCCAAACTGCATAAGAAATTATTTGCATGCTTACTTTGTGAAAACCAGTGGTCCTTGTATAGTGCTCAAAACAGTCTTTGTCTGTAGATTGTACTGAAATCTTTTCTGTGGTCATTTACGCTAAAAGTTAGCCAAAGCTGATGGGCATTGTGCTGCATAGGGTTCAGTCAGACATGCTGAGATATCAAATCAGATCTTTCATCTGGCATGTAATTTCTATTATCTCAATTTCAGTACAGGAAAAAGATCCCAACAAATATCACAACAATGGTGTTTTTTTTTGTTTTGCTTTGTTTTTTTGTTGTTTTTTTTTGTTTTGTTTTGTTTTGTGTGGTTTTTTTTTTTTTTGTTTTTGTTTTGGTTTGGGTTGGTTTGGTTTTTTTTAATGTATTTTTATGCTTCTCTTATTTGTCAAGTGATGGGAAGGACATTTTTCACTCCTTTTATGATACAGATCCTGCCAATGAAACCCTTAGGCACTGCAGTTGTCAATTGGTTAGGGGATCACACCACTGGAGGGGGACAAACAAGTAATTTACCTCCTTTGCCCATGCCAGAAACCTAGAAAGTCAAGCCTGTTGCTGCTACCAAAGATGTGGCAGGGAGAAGGTGGCAGATGCTCTCTAGTTTAGAGTTTAGGTCTTTATCCCTCCATGGCAATAATGAGAATAGTATGACAGCTTTTTTTTCACTCCTTGCTGTCCCTTCTTCTTTATTTTTCCTCCATCTTCCACCCTTTGGTTTTGCCTCTCCCTTTTCCATGGAGAGGGCCATTTTAATTTTGGCTGGTCCTCAGCTTGGCAAGCCAGGGTGGCACATTTTACTGTTTTGATGAAAAACCTTGGGAAAATTTCATACTTTGCAGTACACCAATAAAAGTCTAAATTTGCTGGAAAGTAAAGTTATAGGGTCCCTGAGACTGTTGAATTTTTGTTATGTTCTCCATTTTTTGAACAAAACTTTTGTTACAGTGTTACTTATCTTCTTTCTTTTTTTGAGTAAGTCACACTCATGGTAGGATCTCATTGTTCCTTAAGTTTAGCTTTTAGATTCTGCTAGCAAGCCTGAGGTACAAAGCTGAATCTTTCCTCTTGGTAGTGCCATGTGCTAGCAGGATTTAACAAAAGCTTTGAAAACATATGCTGTGAAAATAGACACAAAACAAGAGTGTAATTATTTAGAATTCAGTAATTTCTTTGGCATAATCACTGTTGGTAAAAAAAGAAAGTAATCATCTCATGTGGTGTTTTGAAATATTCTGAGATATCATTTCTTTTTATTCTAAGCTAACATAAAGCTGTTCCAGAGAAGAGAGGGAACTGGGTTTCATTTTTAAAAAAATTGATTTTTAAAAGATAATAAAAAAAGATATAAGGTCTAAATTCTTTATAAAATTGCAGATAAAGCAAAAATATTGTTCAAGTTTCTTAAGTATTATAGGGAAAAAATAAAAAGAAAGCCATTTCAAACTCCTTGCTTGACACTAATTACCTGTTTGGGCTATCATCTTTCAGCATGTAAACTCAAGAAGGAAGGAAAATAAACTTGCTTGAGTGGATGCACAGTGCACATTGCTGTCTATGGCTGATGTCCCAGAAGATAAAGATGTACTATTTCATTGCTTTACATTATGATTTCTCCTGAATGTTTTAGCAGCCACACATTATATTTTAGACATGCCAATAAATAGCAGTATGGAAAAGCTTTACCTTCCAAGACTTTGCCTTCCCTCAAAGCTTCATTTTATTTAGATATGATGCCTGCTTTTTAAGGGTTTTTTTGGTACCTTTTTCTATCTGAAATTAAAAATGCATTAAAACTGAGCTCATATATAAATTGGTGGAGTTACACATCCCACCAAGACTGTAATTAATGCATAACTTCTTGTTATTTCACTAGGGCACCATTTCATGATGCAGTAATCTATTTTGATAACATTCTCTGTCCTGCCATCTGCAAAGCAGAGTTTGAAGTAGTGTTCTTAGAGTACTCTGCACATGATTGTCTATACATTAGAGAGAAAAGGCAGTAAAAATTAACCTCTTCCTTAGTCCATTCTCTGACCTTGAAATTATTTTAAAACTGTATGGTTTTCCATTATTGCTCTAGTACTCATATTTTTTTTTACAATATCTTTTTACTATCATTGGGGTTAGTTTTCCCGGATCTGAAAGACAGCCCTAATATCCTAGCACAGCAGAAAAATTGAAATGCAAGAGTACTCACCACTTATCTCTTCTCAGAAACTAATTTGATTACTCATCAATTCTCCTGCTCCTCTCTTTAGAGTCCTGATATTTTTCCTCGAACTCCTCTCAGCTCACTATGTTAAGTAAAGCTTATCATTTATTTACACTTATCTCCATATACTAAAACATTAATTATTGTATCTAAGGAGCTACACAACTAGATACATTATTTAGGTTTGTGGATCTTATTCTTCTGTGCAGTATTATTTGTCTTTACTCACTCCAACCTGCAGCACAAAATCCTCTAATCCACATAGTGAGACAGAATTCCAACAAGAGGCTTAGATTCCGACTATTTGCTGAGATATGAAGACTACTACTTTCAACTGTCAGGAATGTCTGATTAATGACTCATAATGATAGGATACAATAATTTTACTGTATGCAAAGCAGTCCCCTGAGAACAGTACTATATGAGAGTCACATGAAATGGTTCTGCTAGTGATGCTTAGAGACATCATCCCTGTTCAGGGATCTCACTAGCAATACCTGGCAAATCCAGATCTGGGGTGGGAGACTGGGGAGGGAAGACAAAAATAAAATTTTGTTTTACTGACATTCTTATTTCAAAATTTTAGTTTATGTATTAAAAAGCCTATTTATACAACAAAATTTAAAGGGTTGAAGTAAGATGAAATTAAACCCAAAATTCCCGTGTATAAGAAACTTGATCCCAACTGGATGAGCTGATCCATACAATTAATGGAGTCAAGGTAGTTTTACACCTCCCCCCAAGTAGGCAACAGCTTAGAAAAATTGCCATCACTGTCTGTACTGCTTAAAGTATTAGCTACCTTTCATACAGGTATCTGTGTAAGACACCTAAATTTTGTTACATAGTTCTGGAAAGTAATCTCCCTGTTAATATTTCCTTCAAGATTTCAAAGAGGAAAAATATATTTTCTATTTTATTTTGATGATTAATGAAAATTCAGTTTCCTTTGAAAGTCATATCTACACTATTTAATGAATTATATGAAATATGAGTCCCTGATGGGGTACATTTTGGGGGAGGAAGGAATAAAAAAGAAGAGGAAAAAAGTAAAGGTGTTTCAGTTTTCCAGAATGTCTCTAAATGCTTCTATAAAACACATATTTGTTTAGTTCTTTGGTCTTTGGAACTACCTCTTTCAATCTGCACTTGGTGTACTCAGTTTTTTTTCAGCTCTGTTTTTAATTTTTTTCCCAATCTCAAATACACATTTCATGAAAAGCCCCTCTGGAAGTAGCAGAATTTGTAGAGGAACAAATTGTTTCCATGTGTGAGGAAGCATCACAGAATTGTGTCTTATGTTCTCAGTACTGCATTCAAAATGTTTAGATAGATAATATTCACAAAACCTGACAGGCACCAAATGAACAGCTTGAATTTATCCACAGTTCTCTTTTATAGACTAGTATTTAAAGGCAACATTGAATGGCAAGCAAATACCAATATACACAATATACACTTCAAGTATCAAAACACTTTGTATGAATTAAAACCTATAAGTAGATTTTAAAATGAGTTTAGGAAAATTGGATCTGTTACACTTCTTCCATAATTAAGGACATGATTACAGGGCCTTTTTCTTTTCATTGCATTTTTGTGTTTTTCTCAGACATTGCATTTTATTGTTACTGTACTGGTATATAAATTATAGGTTTATTTATTCGTCATATTGCAAGGCTGTTTCAAATCATTATTTTTCTAATAAATGTTGATTTCTTATTACTTTATATGCATTTTAATGGCATCATAAAACTTCATTTCCATGGTATAATGAATTTCAAATTGAGCAACATGTCATCAACCCATATTGTAAAAGTATTTTTTTGTTGATTTGCTATGTATCATTAAAAAATATAATTGTATTCATAGTTCTATGCACAAAGAATTTTCTTGTCAAAGCCACAAAATCCAGCTGGGTATTTGGAATATTCTAAAGCCTTGAAAATTTCTGGAAATCTGCCTAGATGAACAACTTTCTTGTAATTTAAGAATATTTGTATGAAACAAATTGAAGAAGATATAAATTTTTTTGTGTGAAAAGAGTCTTGAAACAAACCAAAAATATATAAGAGGACAATATAGATACAAAATAACCATACTCTTAGTGCAAATGAGAATTTTGACATTAATAAAATGGACACAGGTACAACAGCTGTGTCTAGGAAATTATAGATGATAAGAAACTCATGAGGCGTGTTGAAAGCTTTCAAATTTCTGGATATGCAGATTGTCTTTCAGCCCTGACCAAAACTATGACAGACTAATCTTTTTTGTGCTCTCCTCTTCCTCCAAGGAAAGAACTTATTTCTGTTCTAGCCTAGCTTATGGCGGCTACTGTTTCCTAATTAGCTCCAGAATACAGGGTTATGATAAAAACCATCGAGTCTGATCTCTTCTCACTCCTCTGCTCTTTTTCTCTGTGTGCTTAATGCAAGTTAATAATATTAATATAATTTATTTAAATTGACATATTCAGATCAAAAACTGTTGCCTTTTGTGATATTTAAGGAGTATGCTTACTGTGTCTTTATTCCCAGTACATTTGTGCTGTCCAAGTCAAAAATAAATTTAATATTGAGATTAGAACTTTAGACCTCTGCTGTATTGATATACTTAATTGTTGATTTTTCTCTTGAATTTCACTGGAGTAATTCCAAGGTTTATACCAATGCCAAGCTAATATCAGACTTGGTCTTACTACTCCATGGACTGGTGATTAAACGTAACTCTTTTTTTTTCTCTCATTTTGTGTTTAATTCCATAATATTCTAAACAGAGCAGATGAAAATACTCCAGATTGACATGAAAATAATTGTTAAAATTTGACCCTACTTTCTGCATATTGTTCAACCACTTTCTTCTTAACACTAGTATTTTGAAGCCTGAACAAACTTACTTTATGTCTTTAATATGGTGTGGCCTTACCCCTACTGGTAGGCTACACATTTCTGTTCATAACTGAACAGACTGTTCAATTTAATAACAACTGTTATTAAATTGTCACTTAATGGACAGAAAATAGCAGTATTAGAAATTTTTTTCTATCACTTTGCTTTGAAATCATCGTAAGGTTTGTCAATAAATAAATCTATTTTTATGACCTTTAACCAGTCATCTTCTATGCAGAAACTCCAACACTTTTATGTGATCATATGGTACCCTGTGAGGATTCATGATCAGAGAACTTCTCTTGCCTTTGAAGTCTTTCATGTTGAGCTGACATTAGTCACTCATCACACATTAGTGTTGAGAGCTGCATCTGCATTTGCACTAGAAGTAATAGAAATTCTCATATTTACCTTTTAGGTTATCAGCTCTGCTATGTTGTCATTCCTCAGGTTTGCTTATTTGTTAGTATAATACTCCCAGCTGCACCAAAAATACATTCTGAATAATCATTGGAAAGAGAGCATCCTAAATTCCTAACAGCAGTTTTATTCAAGACGGGCTATATATAGACGGGATTTCATCTCTTTACTGTCCTAGGTGCACCTGTGATTTTTAGACCAGCAAACTTGCTAGAGAAGAGAATTTGTCTCCTAACACTTCTTTGGGCCTGTTTTGGCATTTTGTTACCAATCAAGAAATAATATAAAATATAGAGTTTTTCTCCATAGATCTGTTTTATTCCACATTGCAAAGCTCTGATTGAACTGTATAGTGTTTGGACACTATGATGATGGCAGAAAATCAAAGCTACAGTTAGACAAAGGTAAATATTTTTCATTAATGTTAAGGACTATTCTGGTGGTATGGCTAAGAACAGAAATATTATGTATTTTCCATTCCATTTACCAAATAGAAAATCAAAGGGGAGTATGAAAGGATTTCTTTAATTACATTTTCCCCTGCTAGTTACTCTCACTATCCTTCAGCGAGTAGCCATCTCCTTGAATATTACTGATCTGACATGTTTTTTTCTGCATAATTACTGCTAGGTCTTTCTAGTGCTACAGGAATCATTCTTCATGTCCAAAGAACCATATGAAGTTAGATGGATTAAAGACAGGGCTATGGAGAGAAAATTTAGATTTTCCAAAGAGAAAATTCAACACAGCCTCCAGGATTCATTGACTAGTTCTACATTAGCAGGTAATTATTTCTAATTTAGGTACAGCAGGAGTGAATAAACA
Source organism: Erithacus rubecula (assembly GCF_903797595.1). Taxonomy (NCBI): domain Eukaryota; kingdom Metazoa; phylum Chordata; class Aves; order Passeriformes; family Muscicapidae; genus Erithacus; species Erithacus rubecula. Next base: position 64,677,284 of record NC_136658.1, read on the forward strand.
GAAACTCTGTCCTTACAGCACAGTCTATATGGTCTTGGGTTTTATTTCAGGATGGTTTAGTTCTGTCTCCTGCTTAATATTTCCGTCTTACATGTGATATAATGCCATAAAAAGTAAAGGTATTCTGCAGCCCTGACCACACTACCAGCTGTCATACTGACCTTTTTCTGTGTCAGGCAAATTGTAGTAGCATATCAGAGCCCACACCAGCCTGGCTCAAATAAAAATCTCATAAATGGAAACTGTGTTAATTTCTGTTCCTGCATATGTTTTTGCCTGTTTCTGTTCGTGTTCACCTCCAATTAACACACCAGCATGCAATTGTTTTAGGAATACAGAATGAACAGCAGCAATGAGTGTGATATCCTTTATGCAGTCACAGCTGCAGGCTTTCTTGTTTGAATTCATGGCACTGTGAGCTACCACTACTTCATTAGGGTGACTCAACATTTCAAAAATCACACCTATGTTAAAAAGGATGTGCATCTCTCTCCCTTCTTTTTGTTAAGTCATAGTGGTCTGACAAGTTTATGGTCACCAAATCGCTGCCTTGGGCAAAATAATGGTCAACACTTCAGCTGCCCTTCTCCAAAAATAATCTCAGTGTGGTTAATTGCACATTCTTACCTCAAATTTGTGGTGATTTAGTACTTTCTCTGAAAGGATCATCACAATAATTCACCATATTTGGTTCTGGATGGTTCACTGGGAAATATTACCTACTCACATCACTTAACAGATTTTGCACATGAACAAGAAAGAGATAAACCTGAATAGAGTGGGTGCACCTTGGGTTGACTAAATCTAAGGTAGTCAAGACTGTACAAGAAATTTAGGAGTACGAGTAGGTGAAGCAGGATACTCCAAGTTCCTTTAAGAATTTAGTGCTTTCTATAAAAACTTGTGATTCCCATACTAATGGTGATAAGAATACATACACATAAATCTTAAAAAAAGAAAAAAAAAAAAGTAAAAAATAAAGAAATAAAAATCCCTTGTTCTGAGTTAGCAGGGTAACCTAGCTGGTATTTTCTATAACTACTTTCATTGTAATTGCCTGTGATGTGTGTCATAAAGACTGTGCAAAGCACCATAATGTTGACTTTTCAGAGTCAACAGCCTAGAATTCTTACTGAGAATAAGGTTTACTATTTCTGATTTCAAATAGAGTATTCAGTGAAACCATGTACCATTTAAAATTATATTGTGTCTGTGAATATGGCAAAACAGGTCTTCCTCCTCATCTGATCACAGAGAATTTCACAATTCTCAGCTGAGCCTTTACCTGCTAAAACAAGAAGTGAAAACCTGCACCTGCTCTCTGTCCAACAAACCTTTAGCAGCCTGAGCCTGAAGTGGCTGCTTAAAACTTCATGAAAGGAAACCATGACCCAGTCAAGTCCCAGGAGCAGCTTTTCTGTGTCACTGCTTATCCTCAATAGCCCACCAAGGGCTGGAGCATCCTGTAAATGATGAGAAAAGAGCAAGGGACAGGGAAGGGGAGCATTGCAAACAACAAACATGAACTCTACCACTAACTGCTCTGTACCCTGAATGAAAATACCTTCTCTCCTGCTTGCCTTTCTTGTTTGTGAGCTGAGAATCAAAAGGCCATATGACAGAAAAGCATCCCATTTGTGGTCCTTTGATCATATAATCAGCTTATAACCCATTGCTTTTGAAAAAGACATGGAACCATGTGCATAGGTCTTTAGAGGACTCTGGTGGGTACACCTCTGTGGCTTGCTTAGTACTGTGGCTGAATTAGATTCACACAGGACATAGGCTGGGCAGGTGGTTTTTGACATATCTAAATTCCAGGCAGAAGACTCCCTCACAGCTCAAAGCCTCAGAACAGCTTTTAAAGACAAAACAGCCTTTATGATTCAGTGCTATGTGTCATCTCTCTGCAACTCTGACACCAGGGCTGTCATTCCTCCCTCCCACTGCACATGTAACAGTGACAGGTACAGAAGAACACCACAATTTATTTTCAGGTTGAAAACGAGAGTCCTCACACAGGGGGTTCCTGGTACAATCTATGGCAGGGAGCAAGCAGGAAAGATATCTGTAGACGTGCTTTTGTCCTCAATGACAAATGAGAACTATAAATCCTGCTAGATTAGTTCCTAAACTTCCCTGTATGGAGATCCCAAGACCTCAGGTGTGAGCACGTGGTCTGACAGCAGTGCTGGTGGTACTCTCCACCACAAAAAGGTGAGTTCAAGAGCTTGTAATCAATTAACATTTTCTGCATTGCACCCAAACTGTGGTGCTTCTATTAAGCCTTCATAAACAGGGGCTTCATCTTCTGAGATGAATTGAAGTATTTTTGCTTACCCACCAGCAGTTAGATACTTACACAAGGTTATCATACTGATGGATAAATTTTGATTCTGTCACTTCCTCAGGAACTCATCTAGAATGATGTCAAATCTTTGTAAAGACAGCACTAATAAAGGAGTAATAATGAAATGGGGTGAAAAAAATATGAAAGATATCACTAAACTACAAATGTGAGAAAAGACAGAAATTGACTGAAAGGAAGTGTGAATAAATGAATAAGGTTCATTAGCTAAAGGGTTGGGAGGTAGTGGGCAATAACACATGTGACAGTACTTATACTTTTAATAGTTGAAAAAACTCATGATAGTGTGGAGCAGGTGGTTCAGATCCTTATAAATCTCTGGTGCACATTTGGTTACTGACTGGAATGTAGAAACCAATTTACTTTCCTCCAAAAGGACTCTTATGTTGCACATACTCTCAGTTTGTTTCAAAATAATACATTCTTTGTGGTACAACTTTGGAACTCACTTCAGAAGTACTGTGATAATCTGAAAAAAATTCTTAATTTTGATTTTTTTTTTTTTTAAATCCACCTAATATCCTGCATAGAAATCAGTTGGCAGTGAAGTGGCATTTTAAGTAGTTAGAATTGAGAAGGAAACCAAGAGAATTGCAGGTATTTATGGAGAGGTGGGATGAAAATTATAGTTTTCCCCTTTATTGAAGAGTGAAGTAAATCTGACATCTAAAAGAGCTGATATGAACTAAATTTCACTGATACTGCTGTTGAGATGGTGATATGACATTGAAAGATATATTGTTATATGAATATTTCTTTGAAACATTTTACTTTTAGCATCATTAAGACATATAGCATGCATAATATTAATACATTTTTGTGTCAGATGATGAGATTATCCCCTTTTTTCAATTTCAATTTTTGCAATTTTATTCCGAGCTAAAAATTTAGAATTGCATTTTCTAGACTATGGTTTCAAAGATCACAAACATGCAATAGCATCATGTCCTTTAATGCTACTACATATAACAGTACAATGGTTTTATTATTGCTCTGTGCCCAAATACAACTTGTTTCTTTTGCAGCTCTCAGGCAGACAAAACAACACAAAACAAAACAAGTCTTTGAGGAGGAAAAAACATACTTAAAAAGAAATGTACACGTTTGTCTCAGCACACACTCTGAAAAAGCAGAGGGTAAGAAAACAATAAGAAATACATAAACTGAAGAGAAGCAAATAAAATCATGAGTAATACTATTTGGATGCTTTTCTTGACATAATAGGTTCCATTGTTGAGAGAAACAATGCATCTGCAAAAATGTGCCGCAAATGATTCACCAGCTAATAAAGACTGCATTGAGAGTTCAATGTTCACTATGAATCATTTAGTTAAAACCTGCTACTTCCATATTCTTTCTTCAGCTCTTAAAAAAAAAAAAAAAAACACACTGACATCCCCCCATTGCTTCCTCAAATTATTTTTTCATTTCATTTGGATATCCAAAGAATCATTGTATTACAGTTACAGAGAGTAAAATACTTTTCACCCATATTTTTGCCCTAATTCTATCTTTTAGGAATGCTTTAGAAATGGAGATGTAAGCATTATTTTCCCATTTCTCCTGCTCTCCTTTCTTCCCTTTTTTTCCAAGATAGAGGCAGCTGCAGTACAAGCAGTGCATTCACAAAAGAGGATTCACAAAATAACTGGCCTTCATCTTTGTGTTTGTTTGTACATCCAGAAGATAATGGAATGTGAGATGGAATTTAAATTGGCAAAGCTAGTTCTGTTATTTTGTTGGTAAAATTATTCATATAAGCTGACATAACACTCAGGTCTTTGGGATCACAGGCAACAACTTTCTTCCAAAAAATTCATAATGTGAATTGTTGGGTGCCTCTTATCTTCATTACAACTTTTTACCTTTTCCCTTAACAGTGTGTTTTTCCAGCTTTCAAATCACAAATGACTTCAGAGAGATCTAGTGTGATCATTAAGGACTGTATTCAGCAAATGTCAGCCTTACATAGTTTTATCTGTAGGGACTCTGCAGGCTCCCACAGCATGGCAGCTTTAAAGCTGAAAAGTCTCCATGCACCATCCCAGTGCAACTCAGGCACCATCTTCCCTTCTGTCTAAACTGAAGCACAGAGGCACTCCTGAGATGCATTTAATTCAAGACAACTCTTCTCAGGAATAAGAAAGTCTCATAATGTTTTCTGCTACCAAGTGACATGGCTCTGCAATCTCTGCCAGTCACACAAGGCCTGATCTTCAGGCAACATCACATATATAAATTCAGCAGTAAGGTGGTGTTATAGGTGGACCATATCTGATCCTCAGTCCTCTAAGAAAGGGATTAGGTAGGGCTTAGTGGCCAAAGCAGCTCTCAGAGCTTCAACATTCAACCAATTAGTCTTGATTCTGATTGTTCTTCAATTGTAATTTATTTGTTACAGTAAAATGTTCCTTTATGCATTGATGTGTGTCTATTTATAATAGTAACAGTCAAAACAAAACCATAAACTTGTCTTGACTTAAGCTAAATCTTTTTATATCCACTACATGAAGAAACTTGAGCACTTTCTATGTACATAAAGCACAGTGGAAGCTAAATAAGCTATATTAAAAAATTTTGCTCTTCAGACAACTTCAAATTTTGTAAGAATGTTTTGTTAACCGTCATTAACAAGTGAAATGTACACCTTCTTTACTTCTTACTGAGTATAAAAACAATCATATAGTCAATACTCATCTTTGTTTTTGTACCAGCCTCAGAAGATGAAAAATCATGGCAGAAGTCCTTTTCTGGCTTTGCAAAACATTTCATATTGTAAAGCTCTTAATAGCCTTAGAGTAGAAATGGCAAGTTGGGTTTTTTTTTGTCTTGGGCAAGGCTCAACTGCTTGCAAATCTTTTTTTAAATAAAAAAAAAAAATCATGTGGTTGTACAGATGGTCCAGACAACAGAAATAGATATTAAATAATAATTCAAATAAATTAGAAATACTTTGTCCTTTAAGACTCTGACAGCTATAACCCACCCATTAATTGCTTCAATATTTTTATTTTTTAAAAATATATTTTACTGGATGAAAGCTATAAACATTATGTGGTTGTCTTAAATCATTCCTATATGATTTAAAAACTATTCCTGCTTGGTTTCACCTGAGAGGTATAGATATATAGGAGTGTACATCTATTTGTAGCTGCAGATGTTATCTTAGAACTTTATGGCATGGATGACACTGAATCACAGTAACACTACACAGGCTTATGTCTGTGTTTTGTCTATAGGGTACACTGAGACATCTGCAATATATCACAGAGCTGGAAAGCTGGTCTATACTTCTATCTGTCAGGGTGAACTAACTTTTAAGGAAAGAAAAGGCTCCAGCAGTAATCTTGTTAGGATATTCAATCAGTGGTGAAGCAGATGTGTCTTCATTAGGAAAGGTCCCATCTTCTCTCATGTCTTGTATGCTATGTGGAAAGAAGTAATCTGGTTTATCTTCTAGCAGAAATTAAAAAAAAAAAAATTTGATAGCCTTGTTTCTGTTTTCTTGCTTGTTTTAATCATCTTTCTAGAACACAAGTAACAAATAATAAAACTGGATGGCATATGTCTGAATTTCAAAGTGGAATATAATGATAATTGGAAAAAAAAATAGGATATGTGGTGTCCTCAGGTGACTTTATGATGCTGAATTATATCGCCATTAGTCTGTTTAGCCCAGAAATAATTTTGCACCTTTAAACTAAATCTGAGAGTGAAGGGGGGCAGAAGGAGAAGCAGTGGAATGTCTCAGGTGGTTGTTTTCAAAACATGAAGACAAGAGGTTTCAGCTTTACCTCTCATGGACTGTGTTCTGTGAAGGAGACTGCTCTCCATTGGTTTTTGTTATTTTATTAGCTAGCTGAGGCAGAGAAGTTCCCCAGACTGTGGTTTTTCTTTTTCTTGGAGCTGATCAGCCCTGCCCTGCACTGAAAACCCAAAAAACCCACCAGGAGCTCACACCTGCAGTCCACAAGGGCCAGGACATGGCATTTTCCAAGGAAATGCAAAGGAGGGATTGATAAGAGACAGCGAGCCGAGCTACACCCCATGACAAGGACTTTCTCAATTTGCCTTCTCTTCAGAACAATGAGGTTACATTGTTTAATATTATTCTTTTGTTTGTGCTTATGAATAATTTGCTTGATGAATAAACAGGTATTTTGTGCTTTTCTTCAAGAAAATATATTGCCAAACCAGTTGGGGAAGGGACCACTTGAATCTGCTTTCTAGAGGGACCCCTTTGGAATTTTCTTACCAAATTTGCCCTAAACCAGGACATGTGTAAAATAAATAAAAAAAACTAGAATAAATTATAACACTGGTGATGGGCTAGATTGCCAAAGAAGACATTGAAAGTATATAGAGCTTTTGTATAGGAGAAAATGAAGTCACTTCACTGACTTTCTGATAAGTTTGAATGGCAGGCCTCCAGTATTGCTGCCAGCTTTCTTCAGCAGGATGGAGAAAAATCTTTTGGAAGATTAGAAAATCTCTGTAGGTTTTCTCACCCTAAAATGTTGACTGATATTGCCTATTCTGTCCATCTTCTATTTTATTAAACTTAGGACCTCCTTGAGAAGAGTTTAGTAGACGCAGTTCTTTCTTCAGACAATACTGAACTTTTTGTTTAGACCTGAGCTGTGTCTTTGCTCAGGTTTATATATAGAGACAGAAGGTATACATATATAATTACAGAAATTAAGTACTTTGCTCCAGGCAAGTAGAAGACATTCAACTAAGTGAAAGTTACAGGTACACTGGGTCTGCCCAGGAACACTGTCTTGTACTTGAATTAATACAGATAAACTTTTGCAGACTAGTGTGCCTCAAACTGTCATCATGAATGCCTCACTGTGGCCTATACCAATGGCTAGGTTTAGACCAATATTTTGCAAGATCATATTGTGGATGACACTTGAATCCCTCTAAATTTCATCAGACAGATTTTGCTTTTCAAAAAACCAGACAGATGTTTTGCTTTATTTCACCTTCATTCTGACATAACTTAAGCTCTAAAATGACCATTTAGAAATACCAAGATTCTTTTTGGACAAACAAGGTACAATTAAGTGAATTTAAGAGCTCTGAGTCACAAACTCTCTCCTTCATGTTTGTTACTAGAATTTTTTTTCTTATTCAGGGCTTGATAACTAAAGAATTTGTTTTTTTTTTTAAATATTAATTTCATTCTCTCATCAGAGCTGCAAAAACATTCAAACATGAGAATTATTTCATTCTTGACTGTTCCATTCCTTGAATTAGTCTCTTATCAAATTGTTTGTACTTACCTGATGCCCATCAATGGCTACCTGTTTCTTTCTACACTTTCTCATTAATAGACACTCATCTCTAGTAACAATTGTGTCTGTCTTCAGCTTTCAGTGCAATTATCTTCCTCTGTGTCTTTTCTGTAAAAGGTATTTAAATGCTCTGACCTCTTAATCTTACTTATCTCTGTGCACTTATCTCTGTAACACTTTTAAAAAATTTCCATAGTTCATTGCTCCCACCTTTCATTTTATTCTTCTTGGATATCCTAAGATTTTCTCTTTATTTGAAGAACTAAGTTTATTCAAACTTCAGCCCTTTTTTGGAAAAGTCTTTTTGAAGTAATGGCATAGTGCATAAAATTAGCAACTGTTTACTGGAGCAAGTAATAGAACTTGGTATTCAGAAGACAATGCCCTGGTCACCAGATAAGAGTCTTACTATTTTCACAGTGACATGACAAAATATTTCATGTATTAGCAAAACTTCACATAAGTCCTGGAATGAAGCAAGTAAGAAGCTGATTTAGACTACTTACCTCACAGCCAAGTATATAAACACTTGGCCATCACATTTTTCTAGCAGTCAAAAAGACACAATTTTCTGCACATCCAGTTCTTCCTTTTTCACAGATTAGATCTCAGGTATAGCTAAGACCAATTGTGCATGAACTAACATAAGATTAAAATTGCTGATAAATATCTGAGTAGAGGGAGATGCCAAAGTCTGAAAGCAATAAGGACACATATGCATAATGTTGGCCTTCATATTTCACGAAAGGTGGATTAAACAGTCTCCTACTGAAAATTCTTTTTTCTTTAAAGCCAGTTTTTATGTGCCTAATTCTCTCTATGCATTGCATGGAGAACCTTGAAAACTTACTTGGGTCTGTGGGTTCCACTATTTAGAGGGAAGGCTGAGTTACCTTTTCTGCAATAGTCAGCATTGCGATACTTAAATCTCTTTATGAATCCAGACTTCCAAACACCTGTGATTAAATTGGTAGGTGAAAAACCAGATGCTGACTCTACTAGAAACTAACTACTGAATTTCAACAGCTGCAAAAGGCCTAAACCAATAACTATAAGCAGGTCAAATGTGAGCCCTCAAGCTCTCCAAATCCATTAATTTTCATATAATTTCTTAACATGTGCACTAAAAAAAGACAGTTATTTTTTACCACCTTCACCTCCTACTCATCTCTTCCAAGCAAAAAAAATAACAAATAAAAAACCTAAAATAGAAGAAAATAAGTTAATTGATGAACATAGTGCTATTTGGTGAGCCCAGTAGACCCAACATAGTAAAAGCATTATCTAACTGTCTTTCAGAAAATTAAAACAAAACAAAAGAAAAATAGAATAAAATAAAGGTATTTAAACTGTAGTTGATATTTAAAAATTGTATATACACCATGTTTGTAAGGAACACTCTGCTTGTTTCAGAGGATGAAACTCAGTTTTTCTTAGTTCATTAAACTTTTTTACCACTAATAGAATAAAATTTCTCCATTGATCTCTATGTTATTCTGAGAGCTATTTTTGTTTGAAAAATGAACCACTAGAAAACCAGAATAAGAAGATTCATAAAATGCACTTTCTGCTTCCTCTCCACTGGGGTCACTGCAGGTCAGTTATATCTGCAGGTCTTGAGCAGGCAGGTTGGCATAATACATGCAGCTCTGGGCCCTGGGCTGCTTCCCCAGTCTGGGATACCATCTGGATGGATTTGGTAGGTGTCTTTCTCTTCCTGGTCCTCTTGAGTTTGGTCAGGGGTAGATAAACTGTTTCATCTCAGTGTGCCTGTGCCATATGCTGCAGGAAACAATTGATTTCAGTCTTAGGTCAGAAGCCAAGAGAGAAAGGGAATGGAGAAGGGGGGGGGGGGGAAACAGAGAATGGGAAGAGGTACCTAGGGAAATAAACACAGGGAAACAACCTCAGCAATGCTCAAAAAAAAGTTCTTACTACAAAAGTTATGACATGAGACTTTTCAAAACTAGTTGTTATTGAGCCATCTCTGAAATGCCTAAAGTGTAAAGATACTGTCTAAGTATTTGCAGTGACACAGAAGCTCTTCAAACATTTCTAAGGTTACTTCTCTGAAGACCTTGTCATTGATCATCCATGTCTTATGTTAAAAATTATGAAAGGACCTATTAGTTGTTATGATTAAAAATATAAAATTTAAAAACCCACAATAATTGTAGTCTGTTCACTTCTTTCATCACTTAACTCCCATTGGTTATAATTTTAAGTCTTCTCAAAATAGTAGGGTCATCTTAATTACTTGCATACATCCAGACTAATATTTTCACCATCATGCTTTCAATTTTCCTTGCTTGGCTTTGTGTTGCTAGAAATTACCATGGTGGTTTTTTCCCCTATCAAAATTTTTGTTTGCTTGCTGATAAAGACACTCTTTAAAAACATCACATTAATCCTGTTTCAGTTTAAATGAGAAGTTTCCTCTTTTTTCCATTAAAAAAAATCCCTAACTTCCTATATAGAACTACTTCAGCCCATTTATCTTTGCTACCAAAAATCCTGAGAGGTAAGACTGGAGTGAACATTTCATTAGCAGTCACAGCCCCCAGTCATAGCCACCCTGTAGGCAGCCTTAAAGCATGCTGCCTCATATAAGGTCTGCCAAGAAGAACAAAGTCTGCTGCAAGGCAAGGGCTGTAGCCATGAAAGAACAGAGCAGACAAATCATAGCATAGACTACCACATTCCCCTGCTCACTTTAACTTGTTAGCATGGGGGGGAAAAAGAGCCTACATTTCATTTCCCTGTGAAAATAATAAATCAGGCTAAAAAAAAAACAAAAACAAAAAATAAGGCACTATTATACAATATACAATTGTTTCTCATCATACCTGAATCTAAATGAGACCAGTTACCCAAGAGTGTTATGTTTTATAAAAAGAAACAGGATCCTTGAGCACTATGCCCATAACATGGGCATGTAATAACACTGACAGTAATAACACTGAAACAACCTTATGATTGGTGGTGTCGATTGCTCCTTAAAGATTTGAATAGTTCATTAGAAAAGAACTTCCATTACTTATAATCTAGAGACCCCTATATACGTTGATATTTTTGCTTTCAGCAATAAGCTTTCTCTTTCTAAAACTTCTGTTGTGTTTATATTTCATTTCTTTACCTCTTTGCTTTTTAATACAGATGATTTTCTCAGCAGGGGACAGTCACAATATTGATTCTATTGATGTAGATGGTACACATATACATATATAATCCTCTGAATAAATACACACCTTTCTTCTTGTTTACCATCCTGTGACTGGGCTGAAAGCAAGAGGTAGGCAACTATTGTACCTGCATGTGACAAAAAATTTTCACTTATTTTGTCCCATGTTGACATTTAAATCTCTACTACAATAAAACATTTCTGAAACCAAGATAGTGTTACAATTTTAAACATAGGAATACTTAAGTTCTCTATCATCTGTGTAAATATTTCTAACTTGTGTAATTCATTTATGCCATTTCAGGTAATTGAAGCTAAATTACAAAGCCAACAAGAAGCAGAATAATTCATGTGAGAATTATAATTTGCTACCTGCAAAAATGAGTAGACCTTGATGTGGAATGGCTCTACTATCTATTTATTTTCTGAAAAAGACATCACAATTTATATTGTCTTGTAAGACATCCATTTAGACTAGTAATTTTAGGTCTGTGATCACCAGAATACTATGCTACACAGGCCATGTATAAGCTGCTTTTAACAGATAATTGAATATAGATTGAAAAGAGCTATTATTGTCCAGTCAACAGATATTTTCTATAACAAGGCTAACCATTTGACTCAGATTAGGTCTCTCATTCTCTCTTTAAAAGAAGTCAAAACTATATTTGGAAATACAACTACAGAACTATTTATACTCCATTAGATTATTTTCTAAGAATATCAGTCTTAAAAAATAATTAACATTAAAAACTTCAGGTACAGCCTCATAATACCATTTCTCTGATAGCAGTTTCAGCTAAAAACAAACCTTAGCCTTTTCCTATTGATTCAATCCCCCTTCTACTTATCCCAGGATATCAACTTATAGTCTCAGGCTGGGGCGTTAAAAATACTCCAAAATAAAATATTTCTCTTTTGAGAGGAGTAGGATTGGTCTATTCAGATCAGGAGAAAAAATATGTTGTAAAAAATATTTAGATTCATTTATTATTCACATGTAACATTTCAATAGTCATATGGGAGATAACTCTTCTTCAGCATTTATAAGTTACAATACTGAACCATAATGAAAAATATTGGCAAAATATTCTCAGAAGACACAGAATAGATAAGTCCTTCTCAATTTATTAGGACAGAGAAAACTTACATTTTAGAGCAGGATATGGTAATTAAACCATATTCAGCTATAATGTCTAAATGTTAGGTATAATGACCCTAAACCAGATCTAAATTTCTGAGTCAAGCCAAAAATCAGAACCTATTCTTCAGTTTCTGTGTTCTTCAGGGGTAGAAAATATGTCCTATATCAATATTAATTCTTATGTTCCTGGATAAAGCTAAAGCTGTATAATGCTTTACTGTTTCTGTGCCAACCCTGAACAGAAAAGTTGAAGTATCCTTTGGAACCAATTGCTGTAGCAGTGAAGTGCTGCCCACAAATGTAATTGCTGCAGCACAAGTATAAAAGTTTTCAAATGTATAAAAATGCTTTCAAAAGTATAGAAATGCTTTCAGATTTGTGGCAAAATATTCCCCCTCATATTTCTTGCAGATAATGTCTTGATGATGCAATAGAATCGATATTGAAATGGAGACCAGGATCACTTGCTGCTAGATGTATCCACAGTTGATTCCTGCATGTACTGCAGGAATCATCCTGCACTATCAGAATATGTAAACAACATAAGATTCAAAGGGAATAAAATATATCTATTTTAAATATATCTGTTTCTCTTATCTCTCTTTCTCTCTCTCTCTCTCTCTCTTTTTTTTTTTTTTTTAATACCCTCAACTTGAGATAGTGGAGACTAACAGCAGAGTATTCAGAAAGTTGATTCAAACCTTACTGAATGATACAAAATTTAAGGAAAATAATAACTGGCTTTACTGGTGTGAGGGAAAGTTGATTCATGGCAGAGTATGCCTTCAAAACAAATCATAAAAAATAGCATTTGTGATTTCTAGGTATCTGTTATATATTCTGGTTTAAGCATCAAATTAATAATCTACTCTAAAAAACAATATGCACATGGTCCAAAATTATTATCTGTTTCCGTTTTACCATACCTGCAACATTAGAGCTGGTTTTAAAGGAATTCTACCAAGCACCTACTTATTTGTGAAGGAGGCTTTCCACTTCCAATCCTTTTAATTTGTCTTTGTGAGCTGGGATCTTTCTCTACTTCTGCACTTTCTCTAGGGACCACCTAGCTCACCAGATAGGTTGTCATTGAATGTGGATTGATATGTGCTAAACCTTTGAAAAATGTTAAGTTTTGTTTAGAAACACGTGGCTTTGGCAGAAACTTGGCACATACTATGTGTGAGTGTGCTGATGAATGGTCACTGAAGATAGTTACAACTCTTTATCCTATTAAATACTTAATTTGGATGTACACATCATTACGGAGTGCTTTAATCACTCGTCAACTGTATATTAGAAGGAAGCATCTCCAGCTAGTCCTAGAAAAATGAAATGCTCAGGTTACCTGAGTGCTCATGGAAGGTAAGACAAAAATTTCCTCTAGAGTAGGGCTTAGAAGACCTGCTGTCTTCTTAATGTAATCTGTTGACTACCTAGATCCAATCTTTTGCACCTTTTTCACAGTGGACAGATTCCATAAATTCAGGTTACAAATTCCATGGCTCTTTCATTCTAATGTCTCTGTGTCCAACCTGTAAAATCAAAGCTTCTTAGGGTTTCAATCTTTTGATAGTTGTAACAACCATTTTTTAAAATAATCCAGAGTTTAACGACGCTGGTATCTAATATAATTAGTCACCTATTAAAAAAAAAAAAAAATTAAATTTACTTGGCCTAGGTCTAAATTCTATGCATTTTGTTCCCTACATCTTGTCTAGGCTGCTGAAAAAATGGTATCCTAGCATTCATGTAAAACCATCGGGTAATTCTTAATTTTCTGCATACCCCATTGTAAGATCTGCATCACTTTTCTGACATCAAAAATCTGAAAGGCTATTCTGGGAATCCAAGCACATCTCTTGTCCGGTTTCAAATCTCTCATATCTAATTAATGCCTCTTCATTTTAACAATGAAGCACCCAATTAAATATATTAATTCAGTTATACACCAAGTTTCCATAAGACTCCTTGCTAGTTCTCTGAAAGTATTAATTATGCTTCATGTAAATATCCGTATTATTAGAGCAGAGTAATTTATTTTCTTCGAGTGGTAACATCTTCGCGATGAAAATGTCTTTTTAGTTTTTATACTTTTTGCTGGTTTATGTAACTTAGGATGTTTTTATATTGCTAGAGGAAGATAGAAGAGACAAATAGCAGTATATTTTGGGTTTTGTGGTGGCTTTTATTTTTGTGGTATTGGAGTAGTGGGGGGATTGCTTGATTTAATTTTTGTTTTTCGAGAAGTGAAACAGGGGAATGGATGATAACTCATGACATTTTCAGCTTTAATGTCAACTTTCAATCTATTTTTAAGCCTTTTCTAATACAGAATTTGGTTCTTCTGACTTCCTCATGAGGCATGTAGAATTTCAGGACATTTAAACTAAGAGCCTTAATTGCAGTGTTGTTGTGGTTGTTTTTGTTTATTATTACTATTACTATTACTATTACTATTACTATTACTATTACTATTACTATTACTATTACTATTACTATTACTATTGCTATTATTATTTCACTATCCAGCATACTGCAAAGGTATTCATTAATAATTCAGAAATAATTAATTTTTTAGCTTGAATTCTTGTTTTGGGTGGCAATATTTGGACTTGTAGCCATGGTAATTTTCAATACCTCTCTCCTGTTTTGAAGAACTTGATAAATACGAAAGACCTCACTGGCTGTCCCTATGCCAGTCATTCAGTCTTGTAGGAGCTAGGCACATTCATAAAGCACTTGTAAACCTAAGAAGCTGGGACATTTTGAAGCGAGTGACATTTTAGATTTTGATATAGTGATAGCTAAACCATGTGTTGTGGCTTAAGCCCAGCTGGAAATTAAGCACCTCTGAGCCACTCGTGCAAACCTCTCCTCTCACAGGTAATAAAGTAAAATACAGTAATTATGATTAATTATAATAATAATGATACTAAAATGGGGAAAATGAGTGATGTACAATATACTTGCTCACCACCCACTGACCAATGTTGAACCTCCCTTCCTGACCCCAGATCGGCTTCCTTTATGGGTAACTCCCCCAGTTTATATACCAGACAGGACATGCTTATGAAATGTGAAAATCCCTTTGATCAGTTCAGTTTACCTGTCCCAGCTGTGCTGCCTCCCAGTTTCTTTTGCATCCCTCCTCTCCAGTAGAGCATGAGACAAAGAAGCCCTTGACTTAGGAAAAACATGGCAACAAAATGCCAAACATCTGTGTGCTATCAACACTATTCTCATTCTGAATCCAAAAAACAGAACTGTAATAGCTATTAAGAAATTACTCTCCCCTAGCTGAAACCATGACACCACATTTTCTCACTGACTCATGAAATAAAATCAAAAGTTTATTGATTTATTTTGTAATTCTGATTTTGAATTATGAGCAGACGTGGGAGTTATGGAATATATCTCCAGAGTGCTATGGAGATGTGTGAGGACCTATTCTTCAAGTATAGCACAAGATCCAGTCATTGTATTAAATGACAAAAAAGAACTTTTTACAAGTTCTATACTATAAAAAATTATTATCTGAAATTCTCTGTAGAAATAGGAAATTGACTAGTTGAATGAGGAAATGTTTCTTAGTAATTCATGCCTAGATTTGGAAATTTGTTTTCCACTAGATAGAGCAATAAAGCAAATATTAGGGTTTTTAAAAAATGTCTATAGGTAGCATACTGTGTTACCTAGAAGAATTAGATTGTAAAATATGCTCTTAAATGTGATAAACAAATGAAGAGTGAAAAAAATGAAGAGCGGAAAGGACAAGTAAAACTGAACCCACCAAAGCAGTTCATTTGCATCCATAAAGAAATGGTCCTGACATAAAAGTCTTTGTAAGATAGCAAAACTCTGAAAATTGAGAACGTAAAAGGAGGGATAGAAATAAAAACAAGCATTGCAGCCTTGAACTCAGTTCAGGAGTTTCTGCTGTACAGTCCAAATACACCAGAGATTTTCCTCAGTCGGTATGTTTATTCACTTTCAAAAGGCTCCTTAAAAAACACAAATAACAAAAGAACTCATAAAGCTCACCCTAGGAATGACATAGACTACCAGAGCTATAAGTTCTTTACCACTTATATAAAGTTTCTAGAGTTCTTATTTTTCAGCTGTTTAATTTTAACTTTCTAGTTTTACAATGTATACTCCAAAATCCCTCTTTACCTTCCCCTCCAAAGTGGAAGAATGGGATTTAAACCAGCATCTTCTCACTGGTAGCAGAAATTATTATAACTATATATGGACGTTTCAATAACAGATATTACACTATTACATTGCATACTGTAAAAAATTGTAGAACAGTATAATCTTGCCCAAAGTTTCCTCAACATTTTTTGTAAATTCCTGTATCAATGCTGTCTGGATAGTGATGTTATCTCTCTACAATCAGTAGGATATTCTAAAACTGCAAAGCTTCCCTTGCCTCAGTTTCCTTGACTGCACATTAATGCCACAATTATTTTCCCAACACCTAAAGAAGCTGATTTTGTAAATATTTGATGTTTGTAAAGCGTTATATAATTTAAATATCAAGTATGGCTAAGGACTATTAGCTATCCACAATTCAAAAATTTTATTAACAAATCTCTAAAGGTCCTATTAATTTGCCTGTTTCAGTGTTACTGAATCATAAAACTTTCTTAACCATGCATCAAAAAGTGTGTTTAGAGAGTAGATTCCCAAACTGAATAGACTTTTTTGCATACTGAGAAATTAGGAAAATTTGCATTTAAAGCCTGGAAGTTGTCCAAATATTCAAAAACCCTAGTTAGCCAGATTTAGCTAATCTATATATAATATAGAATTAATCTGATTAAAAGCCCCAGGTGTATTATAGTGTAGGAAAGGATCTATTTGCTGGTGTAGGGTCCTACTTCAAGTATTTCAGTCTAGTTTATCCCCACATTTGGTATTATCCCTCTGCAAAATTTTTGCTGGTTGCCAGTCTCACTGCAGTCATTCACTGTCACCAGTCTGCTAACACAGCAATCAGTGAAAAAGAGACAGCAAGGACTTAGCAGTAGCATTGATAAGAGCATGAAAACAGTATTTATCAAGTGTGTATGGAAAACAGTAATTGCTTACAGTGGCTTTACTGCAGGTCCATGATTTCTGTTGGGAGTCTCACACCAAATTGCTGCAAAATGCAGTTTAGGACTCGAATATCCATCACCTCTTTCAATAATTTGGTACATAATGTAGATCAGCTGCTGTAGTGTAAGCACACTTTATAATGATAGAAAAAAAAAAATCAATAATATTTTTAAGTCATGGTGCAAAATGGCTGAAAAATGAGGAAAGGAGTCTAGTAATTTGACCTAGGTTGAAAGGTCTGAAGAAATGAAGAGAGAGAAGAGCAATTATAATGGACAGGCATTGCTTTTGGTGGATACAGAAAAAGAGACAAAAGGTCAATGAACATCTTCAGTGTTCCTCTGTCATAATCAATTTAACTTTCCACAGAATTGTGAGAATTAACACAATTTTAAGAGACACACAAATTAAGGGATTATTTTTTGTTGTAGTATTTATTTCTTTAAAACCAAAAGAAACACTGCATTAAATTAAAGGACAAAAGGGCATTAGTATCCTCTCAGGAGGATAAGGTCTAGAAGCTCAGTCTATCATTCATAAGCAATTAACCTAGGGGCTAAATAATAATGGTAGGAAGCATTTATGTTATTTTTAATTTTGAAATAACTGTATGATGGCAGATTATCAAATTGCATTTGTGATTATTTTTACTATAGTTTTAGGTTTGGAGATAAAAGTTTTATATGGGCAAGTCTTTATTAAACACATATTACAGCATGCTAGCACTGAAAATATATCTGTTTATTATTTGAAGCTTTAATGCCATAAAATATTTGCATAATTTATATTGTTGTAGCACTTAGAATTCTCAACAATTTTTTTTCTCCTTTTGTCTCCTTGGTAAGGCAAAGAGTCCTTGTCCTAAAAAGATGACATTCAACGAAGACTAAAAGAGGGTAGGGAGAAAGACATTTCTTTACATTCTTTGTACATGGAATAAATGGGAAAATTGAGATTGTTCATACTTTAAAATTTGTTCCTTTAAATGTTCCTAGAAGTTTACAACAAGCACCAGTATCAGATGGTGAAATACTTATTTAAACTTACTCAAATCATCTCAAATCATCTGTACTCACAGACAAAGAAAAGTTACAGATTATATTTTCTTGTTTTAGAGGTAATCAGAGTAGTCAGATAGCATTATTTAGGAGGAATTATCATATTTTTAATTAACATTGTATTTTAATCTGCATTAATGTCAAGTAGAGAAAAATTGCAAGTTACATTGATCTAAAAATGTTGAGAGATGTGACTGCATGTATAGTAAGTAGTCTTCTCTGAAAGTATTCAAAACCCACCTGATGGCAATCCTGAGCAACTTGCCCTGGTTGAACCTGCTTCAGTGGGGGGCTGGATGAGATGATCTCCAGAGGTCCCTTCCAACCCCACGTATTCTGTGAGTCCATGACTCCCTGAAATAAGTGCAATACAGAAAAAGCATCTAAAAACATAAAGTTTTACATGTTTTATATTAAGGAGATTATAAAGAGTAGACAAAGTAATATTTTTAAAAGGCGACTGCAGCAAATCACCACATGAATCCTTCAAATTTCTGTTACATGTCTTTATACATTAGGGCAGCCACTTATCCCATTATTGCTGAACTAATTTTAAATGTAATTCTTCTATAAGCAGTGGCCAAACATCTGCAAGTTTTAGAGTCTTCTTATGGAAAAACAGCTTAATGTCTGTGCTGTGCTAAGACTTCCCAAAATCAGGTAACCGAATCAATTCCAAAGCCACAGAATGAGAGTGAAATTAAAGTGAAAGAGGAAAAAAAAAACATTCCAACATTTTATCGCAGTGTGCAATTTGTCTTCTGACTATCCTTGAAAGAAAGAATGTCAAGAAACACCCTGAAGACAGTGACAATAACTGCAAAAGTGGTTGCATTAATTTACGGGGATGAGGACAATGAAACATTTCATGAATTGCTTTAGCTTTCCTTCTCCAAATAATGTTTCAGCTGGGGATTGATAGTTGACAGCTGTGTTCACTGATAGGTAACCTTGTTGCAAGTTTCTGAAGAAAGATGTTCTTCTTCACTGGACTTGTCTCCGCTTTGTCATTTTTTTTTTCTCTCCTTAGAGCCAACACAGCTATTGTTACATTTTAAAATATTTCTATCATGTATTTCTTCTTTGAAATAATTAATTTTTTCTTTGCACTACTTGGCTGATAACATGTCATAATGTAGGCTGCCAAGTGCCAAATGACTCTCAGATTCATTCAAGCATTCAAAGTAAGAAAAACCATTCATCTAGATAAGATCTTATCTGACAAGTCAAGCTCAAGAAATCTCAGTATAATTATATGGTGTTAATGAAGGCCATGTATACAGGCAGTTCTCAATATTAACCTCTGTGTTAGTCTATCAACAGTAATGTGAAACAGTTATTTTAAGTTAAAACATGTAGGTAGAATTTTTTTAAGCAACTCAACAATTCTCTCCCACGGAAATACCTTCTGTGAGAAACTTGCATCTTTTGCAAAGGATCACTACACCACAGAGACGTTATTAAACTACTCCTAGCCCACATTTCTGGAAAGATATTTGTTTAAAAGCTAATGAACAGGCATTTTTAAAAATACAAGGAATACTGCTAGTTACAGAATAATATTATAGAATTTGTTGTCATTTGTGTTTTTCAAAAATCTAAATTTAGAAAAGAGGTAAGCTTGCTCTCTAACAATTGCTGTCATTAATAGCCATATACTGGGAAACATTTTTAATGGCAAGTGCCGCACTGCATGATCATCCTGTATGGTTTTAATGTTTATTGCTTGATCTCAAATTTATGTATTCACTTATTTTTACTTTTAAGGGTCAATATTATTTATCTTTTTAATAAAACCCTAGTCAAAACAAAAAATCAGTCGAACAATGCTGTTTTGCTTGTTTTGGAAAAGACTGAATTATGAGAAATGAAACATTTAAAAATAATTTTTGCATTGCAACAATTTCAGAAAAAAAAGTTTCATATATGAATCCCTACATGCTGAAAGACAGAGTTTTCCCCCAGAATATACAATAATATATAATTTTAAAATTTCAAACAAGATCCAATAGAATTGAGTTCAAATCTGTATAAGACATTCGATATCACGGTATATGAATTTCCTGTTAACAAACTTGTGATTACAGTTACCTAAGTGCATGTGTTTTTTCCCTAATGCTTTTTACATTTGTCCCCAGAGTTCACAGTTTTGCTCAAAAAATCCCAACCATTTTTCCCCAACAAAATGATCACTTACAGTGCTTTCATATGTTGGGTTTTATTCTCTCCTTTTTTATTATTTCTTTCTTACTAAAGTCTTATTTGAAAATATTTTATGGTTATTGTCCTGGACAGAACAAGAGTTTTATTAGACTGCATTAGAACATAGAAGCTTCTGGGCAAAACCACATGAAAAAAAAAGCATTAATGTTGCAGAACTTCATGAAATGCCATCAATAAATACTGAGCTTGAGAACAGCCAATCACCTCTTAATAGAACAAATGTATCAACAGAAGACATAACAGAAGACATAACAAAATCATATTTACCAATTAGGAGAGGGTTTGTAGACCTTGGCCATGACAATGGCTTGGCTCCAGCCATCTACAGAAAGCATTCCAAAGTTTATACAAAGTAGTATAAAGATAAATTCTCTGTCGTAAGCAGAGGAACGGGGCATAGGTCATTTTTTACTGTCCAAGGTATCCAGTGAAATGATTTTTTCTGTGTGTGGGTAAAGAGCTGAGGGGGACAGTGAGGCAAGCAGAGACAGTCCCATGAAGGGGTTTATCCCAGTGATCCTAAACTGTCTGCCCAGAAAAGTCAACAATAACTGGTTTCAACAAGCCAAACTGATGAACAAGCCCCAACTTGGTTAAAGAAAGGCAATAATCAAGGCAGCCAGTCAAGATATAAGGTCAGTGTTAGCAAGACATGTAGCCAAGCACACCTGCAGTACAGACCAGACAAGGGCAAGACTGAGAACTTAAATCCAGTTCTGTAATGAAGGATGGGGGAATGCAGTTAATGCTTCCCACACAGATCTTTTCCCAGCAGTCTGACCTAAGGTTACAGCAGCACCATACTGGAGCTGTTCTGGAGTACAGACTGCCAAAATTCTAGACAGTGAAAGAGGTTACAAAGTCTACTGGTGCCCTGAAAGCATGAAAAGTGAATATAAAGTCCCTTAAAAGAGAAATAAATAAAAACTTTGTTCTTTTTTTTTTTTTTTCATTGTGTGGTGAGTCATTTTCACTTTAAAAACTTTTTTTAGTCTTATATTTAAAAAAACCCCACATCTTTAGCTTCTAGTGATTTAATTTTCTTAACACATGCATATAATAATCCCAATCTTTTTTTTTTTTCTTATTGGAGGATCCTAGTTTATTTCATCCTTCTTCACATGTAAGCTCTTCTGTAATTATGAACATCTTGTGTTTTTCCCTTGCACTTTTTTTGTTCTTTTGTATCTTTTTTTTTCTTTTTTTTGGCAGGAAATTCTTTATTGTATTTGGCAGACAAAATGTGAATACACTTAGATTTATGCAGGGAGATAACTTAACTTTTCTTTTGTTCCTTCAAGCTGATATGTTTTGGGTTGAGGGGTTTTGTTTTTGCTTTTTTTTATTTTTTTAAATAAACTAAAAATGACTTCATATGATTATACACATGAATTTTTTGGTGTTTTTCTCACCTTAGTACCAAATTTTGTCTGCAATTATGATTAGCAGACACTTAGCAGTGCAAGATCCTACTACAACCCTCTCAGTAAACACATTATCAGCAAGCTTTATCACTTAACTATTCATCAACTGAATATATTGACCAGCAGAAGTCTTTGAGGAAATGACTCTGAAATTTAGTTGTTTATTCTCCTTGAATCCAGCAGACTAGATGGTCTAACCGGTCCTATTTTATGAAGTTATTAATACATCTGTGCAAATTCCTTTTATTACTATGAAGTAGCATAGTGACTTTTTAGAGTCTTTCCAGAAAGCTTCCTGAAATTTTAGGTAGAGAAAATAATCTAATAGCAAAAAGACATATGCTATTTGACTTAATTAAGGAAATTTAATATATATAACAGTGATTGCTTACACCAGCAAAAATATTTTTCTTCAGTATTTTGTATCTAAGTGTTACAAGCTGTTGATAGTACAGCCTTACTGTTGTATTGTTCTATTTGGTTTTCCTACTAATGAATGTTTCTTGTCAGAGTTTATTTTGCTCTGTGTATTCTCATATTCCAATGTAATCTTTCTTTTAACACACCGTCCCTCTCTTCCACACGAACAGCTTCTGCCATTCCTAATGTAAATGGTCTGCTAATATCCAAGGTACAATGCTGGTCTGGTTATATGACTTCCATAATATTTTTCAATCCCTAATATCATAATATTCTTATTTCAAGTCAGGGTTTGATCTTGGCTACCAAATTCTTTACATTTCTTTAATTATAATTCTGGCATATAATTTTTTTCATGCATTCTGTTTCAATAGAGTCTTTATAGAGATTGTTTATGTCTGTTACCTTTCTCAAAATTATTGACTTCTGTCAGGGTCTGTAATACTGCAGAGATTTTATTACCTCACCCTTGATCACAGGTTGGATTTTCCTCAGTCTTTAGTTTAAAAATTCCTCATAAACTTTATCTTACATTTGAATTTTGTTTTCTTTAGATGGAGCTCACCTGTCTCTTTTCTGTTATTTCAAACTTTTCCTCAGTTTCTAGCAATTTGATAGCTGGTTGTAGATATGACATAAAAAGCATTTTTAATAGCAGAGTGTGAGTATGCCTTGCTCTTTAGAAACATTTTCACATTTTCTCCCTGAATTGTTCATCTGCCCAAGTATGATTTGCTTCCCAGAACTTGCTTGTAGGCAAACGTCTTGCAGTATTTGGTGCCCACCAGAACTCAGAGTGACATCCTTGCTGGCATCATTAGCTGAGCACACCTAATGGTGCAAAATTTAATAACTCAATTATCGGGACATTTTTATTTTCTAGATATCAGCTTGTTTTTCAAATGGAAATCCTGTTTTTCAAATGGAAACATGCAGCATATATTGCAATTTTTTCATCTAAGGTAAAAAAGAATATTTCAACAACTGGATTGCATTCCAGGTAGGTACTAGGGAATAAGTTAAACATATTACTGATTGCAAAAATACTAAGATGAAGGAATTTAGTTACTACACTTCTACTGGTCTTTGGTTTTATTAATAGGTTGTTATTTTGTTGTGAATGTGAATATGAGGTGAGGAAGCACAGTAGAATAAATAAAGTACATATGTGTATGTAGGGTTGCAACTTTGTACATCTGTGTGAAATTTGTAAATTTCCTACAAATGTTTTCAGAATGGTAAGTTATTGAAAACATAATAGGTGAACCTATATTTTACCAGCATTTTAAAAAACGTTAATCTATATAATTAGTAACATGTTTAAAGACTGTATGCCCAGTCCCTCTCCCCAGCTCAGAGAAGTGGCATATCTGTAAGAGACATTTACATTTGAGACATGTTGCCATAATATCCATCAATTTTTAGGACTTCTCTTGAAACCTGAAGTCTCAGAGTGATAACTGGATCAAGATAATAGGTACCTACAGGTAAAATGAATTGTCTAGTGGTATTTGACTGTCCTAGGCTGTCACAGACTTGATCTCTCATAACAGCTGTCAGAGCTGATGTGAAATATACAGAAGGCTTAAGTTCCAGTGCATCAGCTGGACACTGGATAGGATGTCACAGGTCACCTGAAATAGCACAGCATGCCTATGTTGAGAGGACACAAGTCTTCAGAACTAATTTGTTACACAAATTAAATCTCCTTTAACTACAATGACAATTAGGCAAAGTCTATGACTGAAAATGTTCATGCTCAAGATGTGAATACCATTTATGTCATCACATGAATATATTAATGTTCTAAGTTTGTTTTTTTTTTTTTTTTCATTCTCTGCAGAGATCATATTTAGAGAAAAACGGTCAGATCTGAGCATGACTTAATGTGGATTATTTCTGAGATAGTTTGAAAATCATTCTCATAAAATATTTTCTTTTTCCTATTTACATGATCTAAATTTCTTATTTTCCTTATTAGCAAAGATAATACACTTCTTTATAGTTTGGATTTTTTATACTGTATTTAATGGTGAATAATCTCAATATTATTCAGAAAAAAATGGAAATATAAATTTTACTTATTGTCTTCTATATCGATGTGAAAGTTTTCCCTTGATTTGGGGGGCTGGTTATGTTAATTAATGCATCTGATCAACCATGACATAGAAATAATTGCAATTTTTATAGAACACCTATTTTGTCATAACAGAATTTCTGCCCCCTGCTTTATAGATTTACTAAAAGGACTGTGAGAATGGCAATCATAGAGACATAGTATAGAGCTTTTCCAGAGAAAAAGACCCACAGTTTTATCCATAACCTGAGATATCAAAATTTACTGGAGAAGAATTCCTCTTTTCCTGAATGGCATTAAAAAAATGTAATCTCTCCTACTGTAAAATTTACAAATTCCTATTCTAATATAGCCACAAAGGAGAGTAGGAACAATCAATAACTTGCAATATTTTAATGGTTTATCTAGATTACAGTTAATGTTTCAGCAGAATCACAGTTTATGCTATCTCTTTCCATGTGCTACTGAGACCTTTTGGAGATGCTAAAAAACCACATGTACATAAATAAATAAACAAATCTAAAATGTTCCTTCTTTGTTGTATCCATTTTTTCTGTGATTTTTTGCTTCCTCTTTCCCCAGGTAATTATGTGGTTCATTTAGTGTTTTCATGTTTTTAAAGCTCAATTTCCTTGAAGGCTGCTTGTAACTGTTCCCTTTCTTTCCTGTGCTCACAACCACGCTCCTTTCATCTCTCACCCAGCAAGCTGCAGTCACTGGTTTGCAATTCACTGATTGCTGCTAGGTGGATCTCAAATCCCAGCTCTGCCATTTGGCAAGGGAGAAAATGGGCGGCCATGCACCAGAAATGCACCCTGCTACCTCATGTGACAAAGCACTCGTGGTTAGCCCACAGCAACTGCCCATCACCATCACCTCCAGCCCAGCTTCAGCCTTGTGGTTTGAGGCAGCTGAGGGACACTAAAACCAGAGGTGAGTGCTCTAAGTCTTAGAGAGGAGAGGTGTAGCTGCAATGTTAGCATGTATACAGAGGTGAACAGAAATGTAAGATCAAGAAGGTATTACCATGCACCATCTGTTTCCCCTTTTCTAATGCTGCTGGACACAGTAAATTTTTTTTTTTTTCTTTTAAGGAAATAAATGATGATATTCCATTCTATGTCATCCTTTATTTCTTCATGTTTTTGACAATACATTATTTTCTTGAAAAATTTCAGAAAAGCAAACACAACCCCCCTTGCCCCCAAAAAGCTTCAAATTGATGTTGTTGGGTTTTTTGGTTTTGGTTTGGTTGGTTTTTTTTCCTGAAAAGCAATAACCTTTTACTCTATTTGAGGAAGATTTAAAGGAGTTTTGTTTGTTTACTTTTCCAGAACCAAAAACCACAAAAATGTCTTTCATGTTTGACTTAGAAAAGATCTGGCTTCCCCATACCATGTCAAGACTAATACATTTCAGTTTGTATATTAAATACAGTGTGAATTTATATTATTTTTCTTTTTAATTGTTTCCTTAATAAATGATTACTCAGATACTCTGGTCATAGGCTCTTTATGTAATTAATTCTTAGCCATAGAACATATTTCTCCCCATTTAATTTCATAATAAAAGTAATTCTGTATTAATTTCTTTACAAATTTCTTTCTTTTCTTATTTAAATTAATTTCATGTATTTATTGCTTAGTAGGAATATTTTTTTTCCATAAAGAATTAGAAATATTCTCAGTATGAATGAACAATAACTCCAGAATTTCAAATATAGTTGTTATAATAGCTAATTTTTACATTGTGTAAAACAGCATTGAAAATGAGACGTGCCAAGCAAAGAGGCACAAGGTAGCTTTCATCCAAAACTTTTTTAAGCATTATGAAGGTGCTTCTCTAAAGGAAACCTAATAAATCATGATGAAAGACAGCAGTGTGAGCCATGATTCTGGTGTTATTTCAGAAGTGGGCTGTCCTTTTAAGATGCCACTGCCTACCAGCTACTTATTGCCCCCTCTCAGCTGGGTGTTATCACCTCACATAACAGCCAGCTGGTTCCAGTGTAAAGTTCTACAGTTTCATGTAAAGCCTCTGAACAGATCAATCTGCCATTTTGCTCATTGAAATAAAGGATGCAGCAACTGACATTGTAGTGAAGATATTCTGAGCCTTGAGAGAGAAAAAGTAAAAAGTATAACTAAAAAAAAATCTTCTTTACCGTTTTACATTTTGTTAGTTGCAAAGGGATATAAAGTGCACACTAAATCTGGTACAGAAACTCAATACTGAGAAAGAAAGTGATTTTTACCTCCTTTAAATTTTTATATAAGTAAGCTTATATATGATTTATATAAACTTTGCTGTATGTGTTTGCTCTTACACCACAGAAAGTGAAAACAAATGTATATACAATACAATACAAATGCTCAAGAAAAACGATTTGTCACTTGCAGATGGAAACTTAAAATACCATCTTTCAGACATGTTATCCTTTTGAAAATCCATGCGACATGAAGGTTGTATTAATCTGAGAAGGAATAAGCAGGAGGAAAAATGTTTTGACCCCTTTTATGGATTTTTCACAGCTATAGTATGATTTTAGATTCTGATCCTGTAACTTTGTATTTTTACTAACATTTTAATCAACAGCAGAATGAAATGATTACTTATTTATGATCCATATCCAGCACAATCCAGAGAATTGATGGCATGAGTCAGAGCACTGGGTCCTCTTCTGCCTTTAATTAATATTGCACCTGCTAGTTTGTTGCTACCGACACACTAACTGATCTGCCAGGCACTGGATCACTCTCATCACCAAAGGCTCATGTCTTTTGTTTTGCTTTTTGCTTTGTTTTGTTTTAAAGACAGAAATTTTCACCTTTCTAGTGAGACTTTTATCTCTTTTGTTCATTAATTACAGACACACTATATCAACCAGTTAAGTGGTATTTATATATCAGTGACGTTTTGTTTTAGCAAGGTGAACAGTATGGGAACCCCTCAGGTTTTGGAATGGAGGAGCAGAGCTCTCTTCTTTCCATCCCCTTTCTACTGAAGTCAGGAGTCATATATTTAGAAGAAGAGAGGTGGAAAAACCATATGAGGAATCAGACATTCTCCATCCTTGCTTTCCTACAAATATCTGAGGACTTTTAGGGTCAGTGCCCTCTATGAGAAGTTTATTACCACTTTATCTTGTATAATTCTGAATTCCTAGACCTTTTTATTAAAAAAAAAAAAAAGAAAAAAAAAAGAAAAAAAAAAGTAGATTTCTACTGGCTGAAGTGACACCAAAAATGTTAAATGTGACAGTACTTGGACTGCTGGACCCATCCATACTTGTTCCAGTTACTGCATGCACAGAACCATGTGACCTGAGGTCCTACTCCAGCTGCTGAACTCATCCACATGTGCACATCAAATAGGGAGTACCTCACTTGGGAAATTATTTAGAAATTGAGTTTAATAAGAAAATAGAGCAGAGTGCACTGATCCCTTGCACACAATTTTACTGACCTGCAAACTATATGTATATGACAAAACATTTCTGTTCCCTCATCCCTCTATTTTCCAATGCTCATTGCTTCTCAGATTCCATAGATCCACCCCTTTTCTGCCTTTGTCTTCTCCTCTAAACATCCCATAAGAAGTCATATGCCATCCCCAAATGGTCTTCCTGTGTATCCCACAAAGTGTCCCATACTTCTCAGCAGTAACTCTTCTTAGTCAAAAAGGTGGATTTCTTGATGAATTTCATCTCTGGACATGGGTTCAAGACTCTCCTGAGGTAGACCTGGGAGAAGCCTAGACATACTATCTGTTCCTCTGATTCTTTATTTGGATTTCTGGGAAAACTGCCATTGAACCCCTGTGACTCTAGGTAAAAATGTGGGCTTTTTTGATAGGATGATGGCTCCTGTGATAGACCTGGGAGTAACCTGGAATGGCATTTTTTAAGTTTCCACCTGCTATTGTCTCTCTTGGTGGGCGTACAGATGATCTTTTATCACGTAGCCTAACACATTCCAATTGCAGCAAATGAATTCAGTCTTTTGGGGTTCATTCCTTGTTATTGTCCCTAGGGCACTCTTTCTATTATAATACAATTAAGGAAGATGAGTTTCAGGGGCCTTTATCAACATCAAAGCTAAAAAAGAGCTATTAGATTAAGTAACACAGACCCTGCCCAAAGCAGCACCTGAGTGAATTACAAACTACTGCCAATCCTCTTAACTGAATATGATCAATTGGAAAGCGAGTGTTCCACTGCCTCCACTGGAATACATTTCCTCCTGGATTGCTATTCAAGTAATTAATCTTCCAGATACTACTTACCCCTTGGGCTTTAAAACTGTGTGTATTTTATTATTATTTTGCATTGAGATGGATATATGCATACAGTATAATACTTAGGATCTATAGATTACATAATCCAGGCATCACAGCTCTCAGCACATGTACAAATGCAGGCAACAAAGATTTTAAAAATAATATCCCACCATTTTTCAAGAAGTTCTAGCTAATAGTGGCTATAAACGTAGGAAAGCACTTTCTCTGAGATGTTTAGATCTATTTTTCTTAAATTACTGTGGCATCAACTTAAAGAATTATATGAAAGGCAGATTTAGGTAGCACACTCATAAACAGAAATCTCTCCTAGCAGTAAGAATTGTGAAACAGTCAAATAGATCATCTAGAGTCAGTGTCTGATCCACATCACTGGAAGTTTTGTGAATATTTTGATAAAAGCAACTGTCCAGAGCAACATTGGCACAGATTTTACTGCCTTTGGACAGAAATAAGGCAGTCAAACTGTCAAGACCTATTCCCATCTTTTTGTCAGAAAATGGTATCTCTGATCCTTGCTGTTGTACCATCATTTCACCAAATGGCAATTGTAGGAAGGCATTGGAAACTGACACTTTAAATTCATATAAGACGAACAGCTGGAGTTCAGACAGACCTTTATTTCCACATGAAATGACAAACAAGTTAGGCTGGTCCTATCAGTAATTAATTTGCCTCAGAAATCTCAATCCATCAACTGAGTTTCCCCAAATAGAATTCGGATTTCACAACTAAATTCAGTTAATCAGAAAATATAGATAATACTACTACATTTTCCTTCTTGTAGGACAAGACAATGCTTCTAATCCCATGTTGAATTTTCTGTTAAAATATTCCCTTATGTTTAATACTGTTATTCTCAAGTTACAGACTGCAAGTATGAGGAAATGTCTCAGTTTGGTTTTTGGGTCATCATTTTTTCATCCATCCAGGTGGATATTGCTGACACAAATCTCAAGTCTGAAGTCTTGGAAGATGATGTGTGTATGTAGTGCTATTTATTAGTATCAGTTAAAAAGAACTTTCACAAATGTTTAATAGTTACAATAGTTACTGGTGTCTAAAAGTTAATAAATATATGCATGAATACTGATGATTTTTTTTTTCCCAAAGAATAGTGGAAACACAATTACATTTACTAGACTAAATATAGTTTCTCTCAGGGAGGCTTAGTATAACAAGGACTGCAGCTGGGTATGGAGCTGTCATGAACAGTGTGAAATCACTTCTTCTCTGTTGGTATTTTATCACCTACATACAAGAGAACACCAATACACCAAAAGAACCTCTGCTTCTCTGTGGATGAACTGCTCCTGGAAACCTGTGTCTAATGCAGATACCTTTATGTAGGATCAGTTTCTGAGTCCTGAGTATAGAGAGAGAGGTTTTGATAACAAAGCATCTAATATCTACAAAGGAAGGGACTCCAAGCCTGTTTGGGATACTTGGATTAATCTTTTGTTCTCAAAGGTGTTCTTTAGGCACTGGGTGTGGAGCATGGATGTTCACTTTAAGGTTGGAGATTGCACTTCAAAGGGCAGTTGTTGACTTCCTCCTCTAGTTCAGCAACACCAGGAGTCTTCATTGAACTTGGGCCTCTGCAAGAGAACAAAAGGTAAAACGGGGAGTTTTACAGGGTAGAAATAGTGATAATATATAGTTTGCAAAATACAATATACAGTACACGTGACATAGGGTATAACGTGCAATATATGCTATATATGGTTTATTATGTAATATATAATGTATATGGAAACAAAGTGTAATTGGAGAAAACTGGATTCACAGCATTTAGCAATGGCATCCTTTCCTTCTGCCTTGTCTGTTCTGTGGCTCCTTGTAGTGTCTTTGAAAATTAGGGCCATAATTTTCCTACATTTCTGCAAAACATATCAACTGATTAAGACAAAAAAATACAGCTGTGGGATTTGTGCTTCGTGTGAATGCTAAATCCATAAATGAGGTGCTTCGGGCAATGTTTGATTTTCTAGGCTTGCAAAAAGGTGTTTAGTCACTTGTGTTTGGCCAGTAGGGACTAGATGCATTGTGCGCAAATGCATCCTTTTATACATAGATAAATGTATGTGTATGGTAGGCCTTTATTCCTCCAGTGATTGTTTGACTTGTTTGAAGGCATGTACATCATTCCTCTTACTTGTCTCTCTTGCTTTCAAAAAATGAGCATTTAAAAAAAATTCAAGCCCCCTAAAACCAGTAGATTTAAATCAGTCCATCATTAAAAAAACATGGACTCTAATTAATTATTAATTATTGAGAGGAAAGACAACATGCAGTAGCCTCAGGCTTGACAAGCTGTCAAGAATGCCTGCCAAGGCTGCCAGGCTCACCAAGCTCCTGGGTCATCGCCACATTAAACACAGAAAGTTAAATTACTTTTCTGAGATCTGGAGAATAACAATTGGGCATAAAAGTATTGTTTTTGAACATTGGTATCCTTGATTGTTTGATATTCTTGACAAAATATAGAAAACAATGGAAAATTTTTCAAGCAGACAATATCACATAAGTGGTGGAGCAGCTAATAAATTCCTACAACAACAAATAGAGAAAACGGTTTGCAAAGCCAATTGCGACAAAGGATAAACTCCCTCCTCATAAATATGTTTTGTATAAATATAAAAGATGAAGTGACTGGAGCCTAACAAGAACAGAAATCACAGGCTGCAAAACAGGATACAGAAGTGTCATCAATTCAGTTTACAGTGTAACCTAATTTTAGCTGTATATTTATCATGCAAATGGTTTTTACCTGAGCAAGGGAGAGGAGTTGCATCATGGAAGTCTTTGACCTATTGTAGTGTTTCATGCAATCTGTCAAAATGGCCTTAAAACATTGTGAATGGCTAGGGAGAGACCTTTTCTTTAAATCATAATAAAAGCAATCCTTTTGAAGAAAAATATATGTTCTGTGGAAGAAAAATATATGTTCTGTGAAAGAAAAAGCATACTAAAGGAGAAGTAAAACCATGACACTGCTCATGTTTAAACACCCTTATCAAAGAGATTTAATAAACTTTGTGAAAATGCATTGGTCTTGGGGCAATATTACCGTACAACTTCAAAAATCTTGAATTATTAGTAAGCAATATTTGAATTTTAAAATATGTTTTTCAGTTAAAAACACATATTAAAACAATCTTTTTTAAGACAATGTGTTCTTAAGGAGTTAATAATAAATCACAGAGACATTTTTAAAAATTGGAATAGTACTTGAAACTCTTAAAATCATAGCAGGTAAAATTATTTTCTTAGAACAACATTTAGAGGATCCTAGAATTTCTCTGGAAGAGATCTCAGTCTTGTGAGCTCTTTCCTGAATGAAAGAGAAAAGACTTGGGTTTATTTTTACTTTCTATATTTTTTTTTTCTCCCAACAGCTTTAAAACCTGTTTTAAAAACACAATGTCCTGCAAAATGTTTTTTTGTCAAATTTTACTTATTGATAGATTATTACAGAAAAAACATGACTTATACAAGGATGTAACCTAAATGAAATACATGGTATTAATTTCATTGGTATCATGCCTTCATTTTCTTGAATTCTGAGAAAAAAGTAAAAAATTATTGGGGGAATATTGTATTAGAAGTCAATATTTCCCAGATTCATTAGTCTAGAAATTTCAACTTGCGCTAAGGATGTAAAATGGAAAATATTCTAACCTATACAACACAAGATTTTATCCTCTATTTCTTTAGTATGCTCAAAAAATATTATTATTTATTAATA
Organism: Erithacus rubecula; assembly: GCF_903797595.1. NCBI lineage: Eukaryota > Metazoa > Chordata > Aves > Passeriformes > Muscicapidae > Erithacus > Erithacus rubecula. The sequence continues at coordinate 64,709,629 of NC_136658.1, forward strand.
TTATTAAAAAATATTAATTTATGGGAATAAAAATCCCAACCTACCAACTAAAACAAAACAAAATAACATAAAGAGATCTGGCAATAAACACACTATATATTTATTCTATGTGCAATGTTATAAAAAAGTTAAACCAGTTTAAAAATCTCAGTAAAAACAATTGCATACATACGAAACTAATTTTCTGCTCAGTATACATAAAAATAATAAAAAATTATCAAAGCCATACAAAAGAGCTTGTCAAAAAAGGGCTAGAAAAACCACAGAGGGTGGGTATTCTCCACAGTATTTCAAAGGTAAAGAATATATTTTGATGGAATCTGTGCTAGGACTGAAATACCAGGAGCAAAAATTCAAACCAACATGGCCTGTATTTTATATTTGTTTGGGATTTTCTTTGTTGGTGACAATATGAATTAGATATTTTCCTCTATAGTGTATCACAATATTTATGCACAGAATAGTCAATAAGAGATTCAACAGTGCAACTAATTTCTGTCTGATAGGATTTTGCCATTCACAGTACTGTATGGTATTCCCTCAAACTCTGTTAAATCTAAATACATATAAAATTGCCAAAATATATTATCATATTTCAGTGCCCTCCTGAAAGGTACATGCTTTCATTGTTATAACCCAAGTTATATCTGTAAGCTAACAATGAATCACAGTGGATTTGCCATGAAAGATTTAAAATGGGGTGCACATGATTTTTCCCAGTCTGTTTTTTTTTTTTTTTTCTTTCTTGATTTCCTGTTGAGTGAGGCTGTGAATTTTCTATTCCTTATGAAATTCCTCTATTTCAAAGGCAACGCTAAAGGTTCATCTCTGTTTTTTAACCTCTCCCAGAGCCATTCATACTGTGTCTATGATAAACATGTGCAGGACCACTTTCTGGCACTGTGGGCAATTAGTTTGAAAGATCCTATGTCCCCACTAATGAACTCTTAGACAACAGAACAAGGTGCATGTATCCAAACTACATAGTGGGAATTATTCCACTTCCATGCAAACCAGTGAGCCTCAGCCAAGAATCCTTTGGCACAAGATAAAATCATGCTGGCAACTACCTTAAAGATTTAACAATATAAACTCTTTCAGTACCTGGAAATGCTGCCTGGCATTGTTCAATTCTCTAGGATGGCTATTACTTCAGAGTTTTCACAGGATATAATTAGAAAAAGCCCAGATTCTCAAAGGTATTTGTGCACGTAGCTTCCATTTCTTTCGAAGAATTTAGGCCCCCAAACCGCCTTTAGGAGGTTGGTCAAAGTGCACAGAATAAGCACATACACCTCTGCAAATTGAAGTAGATCCAAGTCCAATTTGGCACAGAAGCAGCTTTCTGGAATACTGAGCAATAACACATGCACAACATTCATTTCTGTAAATCAGCTATCTGTTACCCATCACTCATTTTGCTTTACTTTTTATATAGTCAAACATAAGACAAATGAAAATATTTCTGTGGGAATGTCTACCCTCTCATTCTTGGAAGTTCATGTCTGACAAATGGTGATTACTTATGTCACTAACAGGAGTGTTAGATTTATTTACCATCTTGAAAATGTTTAAAAGCACAGTCATTTCAGCCAATTTTAAGTGTACAAAAATGGCTGGATTCTGTTTAGACAGAACAACAAATGATATGAGGGCAAACTATTTCTGCCATGCAGAGGCATTTGAGAGAAGCAGTAATGTAGCAGGCTGTGCTATGAAGTGCATAATGTGTACCCTGGTTTGTGTGTAGACAGCAATGTCCTGAAAATCTCTCTCAACAAATTCCCACACTATCACTGTGTTGTGGCTGGCTGAGCCTGCCAACTGAGATTATTTCTCATGCTCTGTCTTTGTCTCACCTTCTGGCTGCTGTTCCTCTCCTTGGACATTTCTGGTTTGATTATTTGTTTTGTAAGAAGCTTTAGCAGAAACTAGCACATTAAGCTACAAAAAAACCCCAAACCCAAAATCAAAAACAAAAATGAAGGAAGAAAAAAAAGGCAAAAAAACCAAAACAAAATCACCAAAACCCCACTGAGTATGCAGCACACACTACAGGTTTGAATAAAACCCACAAAAGAAGGCTCAGATCTACAGCAAGAATTCAAAGTACATCATGTCTATCTGAAATCACTTCCACGATGCCAATTAATGTTATGCATGCATAATATGTATTACTGTACAGCATTCATACACATTCCCAGATGTATTCTTAGACATGTCTATAGCTGAGCACTCCTGGCATTTCTAATGTAGGAGAGGCACTCACTGAAAAGATCATTTGGACTTCAGAGTGATTCTCTCAGTGGATTTACTTATACTGAAAGGCCATTGACATTGTTTGTGGTATTACTCTGGACAGGTCACAGTCACATAAGCTCCCAGTGTGAAAAGTTTAGGCAAACTGACAATGATTTTACCTCTTGAAAAGTTCTTTGACATCTGTGGATGAAAATCATTAAAACAGTTTGTCCCATTTGAAATCTTAAGGGTTATTCAGACAAAATGTGAACAAAAATGTGTGATGTAAATAAAGTTACACCACATTAATATCAGAGCATATTTATTTTTATTAGTCTTTCACTGAATGTGAGAAAGGTTAATAAACCAAATAAGCCTAAGATGCGTGCAGAAAGCACAATCAGTCATCAAACAAACCATGCATTACTATGAGAGACAGAATATTTGAAGGCTTATATCCTATCACTTTCCCACTTTTAAAGCTTGGAATAGATGTTTTCTGCCACTATTTAGGTCTTTCCTCCAACTGAAACTTCACTTCATAAAACCAGTAGGAACTTCAGGTCTATACTTGTAATTAAAAGAAGCATCTGGGAATAAGTTCTAGTATGGATACTGATTAGTTAAATATTAGCTCTCCCAAGGCTCTGGTTTACATTTCTCTAGCTAGATCTCCCTGCTCTACAGATAAGATCTTGATAAGGTTCTTTATTAACACTGTTTATATGAGTCAGACAGGGCCAATCCATCTAGCAGCACAGATTGAATTCTAGCTTTTTAAATGTATTTAGTTGACTGCATAAATAAAAGAGAAGACCATTGCCATATTTGTCCTAAATTGAAAATCCAATTAGAAACATTGCTACAGATAACTTGCAGGCAAGTATAGAAATATATGCATTTAAGCATCTAGACAATCTTCCTGTACCATCATTAAATTATGCAGTAAGCAAAAGATGATTCCTGGATGAGCAATGTTGTTATTAACAATGTTGCTGTCACATGTAAATTATCTTGAATTCGTGGGAGAAATGGACTTCTCATTCTTCCTCCTCCCACCCCCCTCCCCCACCCCTTGCCAAAGAAAAGTAAGAAAAAAATCTTTGAAAAGGCACGAAGAAAAAGTCTTAACTCACTTAACTCACAGGGGCAGGACAAAATTTCTATTCTTTTAATTTGTTAATCTAATGAAAGATTCATCTCACTAAGTTTAGAGCATCTAAAAGTCATTAATTTTAGTCTACAGTCATCACAGGGTTTCTTTTTGGTGTCAATGGAAAGCAACTGGCATCATCAGAGAGCGATAAATCCACTCTAAAGTCAGTGTCTAAAGTAGGTGAAAGAATCACCCTCTGGAGATGCCTGCTTTGTATGTCATCTGTGAAGACACCTCCAGTAAATCACTAACAATAGGCATCTAACTTTGAAAAGCTTACATTTAAATTTGATCATTGTGATCTTGCCTGATTTTTCTTGTAATAAACCATGATTACTTGAACAGTATTTCCACGAGTGACTAGGATAAAGTGCTCTTTCTTCCAGCATCACAAATCATTCAGATTCCCATTCTGTCATTCTGACCTACAAGAGTCATGCTTTATTTGCAGTGGAGAATGATGCTTAGCACTGAGGAAGGATGGAAGAGCTTGATGTGAAGTTAGTAAGTCCTTGTAGATGAGGCTGAAGCATTTACCTGCCAGAAGTTCTTTTCACTGTTCAACCACACTTTACTGATTGGCAAGCGCTTGCATTTCCTGATTGCTTTTGATTCAGATTGCCACACAGAGGATAATTTTTCCCTTTTTCTTTCCTGATGTTACTGACAGAGGGCTCTTTTTTTGCAATGTTCTTCATGGCCTTTTTGCCTTGTGTTCAGCTTTGGTTTTTTGAGTTAATCTATGGCATCCCCAGATTGCATATATGATACTTTCTGTTCCATCTTTCTTTTTGTGACACTCACTGTTTCTGTACTACTCTTCTACACTTACAGCCTTTGGGACTTAAACTCTGCCTCAGAGCTTTTTTCTAGTAATACAAGTACTTTTTTCCTGTTTATAATGCATAAGAAATTCCTGGAATCCACACATTGTTTTGAGCTCTGAAAGTGAGAAAGTAGGTGTCTGCTTAGAAAAATCCTTCTGCTTTTCTCATCCTTGTTCAAAGTATAGCAAGCACACCTACTGCCTTCTCTAAACACTTCTTTCACCATGCCAGAGATTATTTGTTTATCTCATTTCACATGGGATCTTTTTCAGATCTGTCAGCTACATCTAATACCTCAGGCACTTTACTTCACCTTTCCAGCCATATGCATGGTTCACATTCAAACCTTTGTAAATTACTTTTGACCTTGTTTATCAGTGTTATGGTAAATTGTACTAAATTAGCTCATGGTGAGTGCTAAATAGAGTTTTATATATTTACATATTTGATGCTGTGGAGTACATATATTATTTAAGCTTTTACTGCTTTGGAAGATTTTCTTTTTTAATGCAGCCATTAGAGGCTGCAGTCATCTTAAACTCATTTGATCATTTGGAATTTCTGATTTCATCTGCTCTGTGATCAGTCGATGTGTAAAAAATGATGGTTTAATTTTGCTAGGAATGTGGGTCAGTGTCATACCCCTGAGACCCTTCCTCCCCAGGGTACTGTGCAGGGTTCACTACCAAGCTAGAGATTGTTAATGAGCAATGGAAGGTGTTTCACTAACTTCCCTAAAAATCTCTCCTAGGGACCCTCAGAGGGACTCCCTCTCCAGCTGTGAAAGATGCTTTAAACCTGAAGTTTCTGTGCACAGTCCACCTGAATTCCCACCCCTGCTGTGTCACAGCCATTGCTTTATTCTGCCATCAGCCTGTTTCCCCCCCGCCAGCAGCAGGCCCAAGCCCCAGCCTGGCTTTGATCTATCCCCATCTCCATGAAGGTCCCCATCTCCCAGAGCTAGGGGTGCCCTTACTGCCCAAATGCCCTGATCCTGCCTGGGGCAGTGGGCCAGCCCTCACTGCTAGTGCCTGCCTTTGATAAACCTCACGGGAGATGCCTCTTCCTACTGGAGCCTCCACCTTCCACACTGCCATGGTAGTCAATTCCCTAAATGAACACAGCCAAACCCTGGCCCATCCCACCTCTTCTTGATAATCAGGAGACTCTGTTGTGCAACACTGCATGCATCAAAACAGAGCCGACACTCTGTAATAGGATTTGGAGAAAGTCCTAAATATGCGAGCAATACAGAAGTTGAAATATGAAGATAAGGCGAAAGTGAAGAAAATGCAAAAAAAAATTTCCTATTAGAAGCATCACAAAAGAGAGGATTTTTTGAAAAATTAAATAAAAATCCCTCAGCCTAAACATATTTTAATTTTTTTTTACTAATTTCAGGACTTTGTAGTTCAACTCGCTTTGCTTCAGTGATTCACTTCATTCTTGACGGTTCACTGAGCTGGGACAATAATAGATTGCACAATAAATGTTCCTCATGTGTTGTACCAATTTCATGCGTGGGGATGATTTTGATGAAATGTACTGCTTATGAAAGGAATCAATAGGCAGTAATAGCCTTAGCTGGGCCAGGTACAGGGAAGAAAGAGGCTGTACAGACTTTCCCAAGTAGTTCTGCCGATACATCTCTATTACTTGCAGCAGCTTGAGTCTTCCGGTCCAAAACATGCTGGAAAGAGTGTTAGGGATCAATTTCTGATTGCTAAAATGCCAAATACAATCTAAACCTTAGAAACCATCCAGTGAACAAACTTGATGCTTGGCATCTTTAAGACCCTGCTCAACTAGGTGATAGAGCTGCACTTTTCACATTTTGTGAACTGATAAATGAAACTGCCCTAGTCTATGAGGTTTTCGTTATTTTTTTCCTCCCAATCACACTGAATATTTTAAATTACCATGTATGCTATCCTTGTACCTGTTTGTTGTTTGCATTTGTATGTGTGTACTTTTATAAATATGCATATACAAAGCATTCTGTATGGGAAAATAGGGCAGTAAGGTTGATATTTCATAGATGAATTATCCTACCAATCCATTGCATTCATATGGTGGTCTTTGAACTTGAAAATGCATTTTGGAACAAATATTACATCACGAGCAATACAAGAAATATTACATCACATCCAATAGTTACTCTCTGGGGAAATAGGAAAAGAAGAATATGCCTTTCTTCCCTGTTTGATGAGACAGCCTGAGACTGGAGAGAGGTAGCTTGCATGTAGTGACAGAACATGGGACAATGGCTTTAAACTCAAAGAGAGTGGGTTTAGATTAGACATTAGGAAAAAAATCTTTACTGTGAGGGTGATGAGGCACAGGAATAGTTTGCCCAGGGAAGTTGCACTGGGAAGCTGTGGATGCCTGATCCCTGGAAGTGCTCAAGCCAAGGTTTGGTGGGTCTATGAATGACTCTTTGTTTTGGAAGGTGTCCCTGCCCATGGAGGGAAGGTTGGAACCTGATGATCTTTATAAGTCTCTTTGAACTCAAACCAGTCTCTGATTCTGAGATTCTATGACCATGATAATTTTTTTCCAGGCAATAGGGTCACAACTCTGTGGTAACTGATGGAGCACTTAGTTTTCAGGAGCCAAACTCTTTAAATGACAAGTGATATCTTGAAAATATAAATGAACAAGAATCTTAACAAAGAAGAAATATACTGAATTCTGTTTGGGTTTTTTGGTTGTTTTCATTTGTTTGTTTGTTTAGTTATTTGTTTGTTTTGTTTTGTTTTGTTTCATGTTTGGTTATGATGTGACTTCAAGGGAAATCAATCCAACATTTTTCTGGCAAGTCCAAGAGCTTAACCTACAATTTTGCATTGAGTGAGAGGAAAGGAAAACCAATTATTAATTGATGCATAGAGAAAACTAAGAAGAATGAGCCACGTATGGATATAAAAAAAGGAATAAGGCTTGCCCTTCTCATTCCAGCCACTTGTATTTTGAGGCTATTTCTAACACACAGTCACCCAGAAAAGTCTCTATCTGTTATAACCTTTGTTAATGAAGTACATGCATTGTGCCAATTTCTATGTAGGTATGTCAAGAATAAATAGTTTAAAATTATTTGTTGATTAATCACAAACTACTGTGGGTGAAACTTAATTTTATGTAGAACCAAACAGAACCCCAAACTATGTGATCCAGGAGTTTGCTTACTCAAGGAAATAAACAAAAAACCAGATACTTGTGTTAGAATAGCAGGGATTTTGTGGCATAATTTCTCTGCATCTACTTCAAAATGTAGTATCAGATTTCATAAGTTGAGGACTTTGCTATAATAAAACAGTGGTTTAATTTTTTTTGTCGTTTTTTTGTATTTGATTTTCTTTTAATTTTCAGCATTTTAAAACTAATAAATATTTTTAAAATTATTTTTAAGACAATCACATGCCTTTTATTTCATGAGGAGTAGTCCTACATTCCATCACACCTTCTCTCAGTGCCTAATCTTATGATCCCCAATTTGTTTAAGATTCTGCTCCTCATCAGCCATTTATCAGATTGATTTGGTTTCCTTACAACAGCAAAAAGTAATGTATAAAACTAGAAGATGCCTTTCATTTTTTTTTTTTTATATAAAAAATATAAAAGCACTACTGCATCTCTTCTTTTGGATAGGTTTTTGTGAGGCATCAGCATTAAAGACTTATAGAAATTACAGTTTTGCAATGAGCAATAATTAGTCCCCAGTTGCATTTTATGTGTGTTTGAAAGGCATCTGTATGAAAAGTAAAGCATGTGGAGGGTGGTTGAATGGTAACAGATTTCTTCATGTGTATATTTGCAACAGATTTATTTTAACTAGTTTGCTTAGCATTGGGATCTTGTTCAAATACTTTCATAGTCACTCCTGTATTTTTAAAATTCACATTTTCTATTGGTTTTACTGGCATGATGCAGTGCTAGCTATGGAAAAGGTTCTACTTTCAATCAGTTGCAGGATTCATATTCTTACAAATTATTAAAATGTTCTATTAGACACCTGTCTGCTTCTGAAAATAAAATAGTGCTTATGCATATAAATGTAGTACTCAAAGGGAGGTGTTTTTGTAGAAAGTCAGATCATACCACTTCTTCCATAATCTCACAAATCTGTCATTCTTGCCACCAGTACATCTGGTTTGAGTATTTCATAAATGAAGCTAGTCCTTCTCTTCCTCTCTTTCTTTCTTTCCCCTGAGTTTTTTGGGGGGATTTTTGTTTGCTTGTTTGGTTGGTTGGTTTTGTTTGGGTTTTTTTTTTTGTTTGGGATTTTTTTTTGGTTTTGGTTTTGTTTTTTGTTTTTGTTTTTGTTTGTTTTTTGTTTTTGTTGTTATGTTTGTTTATTTGGTTGGTTTGTTTTTGATTTTGTTTTGAATTTCCTCATTTGTTGAGTTTGTGTTGTTTGGAGGGTTGTGGGGTTTTTTTTGTTTTGGTTTGGTTTGTTTTGTTTTGGTTTGGTTTGGTTTGGTTTGGTTTGGTTTGGGTTTTTTTTTTTTTTTTGGTTTTTTTTGGTTTTTTTGGCTTTGTTTTTTGCTTGGTTTAGTTAGGGCCAAATAAAACATATCAATATTCAACAGTACGAAAGGTCAATCACCCATTCAGTTTGCAGTTGGTAAACCCAGTTTATGAATCTTACCATCAATCATTTGTTATATCTGTAGTGGCATCTTCAGATTTATACCAAATTATTGACAAAGACCCATTCACTCTGAAGCAACTAAAGGGTAGAAGACACTGTGCAGCGTGTGAGGTTAGAGGGAATTATGCATGTCTACTATCCTTTAAACAGTTTCTATTTCCAGGTCACTAAGGTTCAAAGTTATCCATGGGCAGGTTTTTACTGACAGATGTGAGGAACTTCTGAACTCATGAGGTTTGATTGTTTCATTGCATACTGTGACCTCTGAAGAAAGAAAACAATGAGTATGAGCTGAAAGAGAGGTTTTTGTACTTTGCTCAGTTCCTCAGTCTGGATTAATAAACACTGCTAGACAAGGGCACACATTACTGCCAATCTCTTCATATTTAAAATACTAAAATAAGTCAGTGATAATAATGCTGATACCTGCTTGTGACTGAGAAGAAATATTTAGAGACTAACTAAGTCAAGATTAGACATTTCTCATAATAAAAATGCCTTTATTTTTCCATAAAATAAAGCAACCAATGAACTATTAGTTCTCATGGGTTTGACATAACTTTCTCTTTCAATCTAAATTAAAGCACATACTGAAAAAAAAAGTTTTTGCTTTTTTTTTTTTTTTCTTCAAACACCCTGAAGAAGGGAAAAGAGAATTACAAATAAGTTATTAAGTTCATGTTTATTTAAAAATGGGGTCTTCCTTTAAATAAACAGGCCTAGAACTACAGGATCAATATCAGGATATGAATAATATTCCTTCAAGGCTTCCAAAAAGAAAGGTCTGTACTTTGATCTTGATATTCTAAGGTCAAAGGAAGTGAGTATCCTTCACACTCTTGTTCTGTAAATAAACTGCCATTAGCATCTCGCTTCTCTAACCAGGCTGATACCTGAGATTTTTCTGTAGAAATTTGGTACATCAATGGAAATGACACAGAAGCTGTTAGAAGAGCAATTTGCTGATCTTCTAATACAGCTGTCATTTATTTTTCAAGATCTTGTAATTACAATGAGCTTTGCAGTACAGATACAGTTCAGCAACAAAAGCTGCAGCCTTGCTGTAAAAAAAAGAGAGTGGAAGATTATTTTGAAGGAAAAGAATACTGAGAGCAACCTAATAGATTTCTTTGTGACCTCTGAAAAAATCAGTATGTGCCCATATTTTTTGCCCCAGCATACCTTTCCAAACAGGGAAAATAATCCAATTTTTACATGTGTACATGGCACTGGTTACTGGATATATGAACTAACTGATGCAGGATGCTAATAATTTCAGGATCAAGTCCTTGAATATATATTAGGGAATGTAATATATTGGTGTTGTCATGAAGGATTTATGTACATTGATGTTTGACTGACAAAATCTGTCCTGTGGTCATTGCTCATGTCTCTAATTTTCAAGAGGAAAGAAAGGACCACAGCAGACAGGAAAAGGGGGAAAAAAGTGCTGAAAAAAGTGGTGAGAAGCCACACACCTGATGCTGAACTGAGGAATCATCTGGTGGCAGGGTGTACACAGGAACAACACTCAAATTGTTGTGGTGGCCCAGCTCTTTCCCAAGATGGTGGATATGATGGTGGATAGCTTGTCACTCCCTCCACTTTTTTTGGTGGTCTGTACATGGGAAGGGGCAGACAAAGAGCTCTGTGAGCCCCAAGACTCACTTTTTTTTCTCTTCCCAGCCCAGTGAAGACTTTCCAGTGACTCTGAAACAGTCAGGCACTCTCCATTGGCAAGGCAGAGAGCATCAGCAGTGTTGAGGATGGGACTGGGCAAGTGATGGCTCATTACACCTTGGTGAAACAGCTCTGCTAATTCTGCCCAAAACCTGCCCAGAACTGTGAGGGTACCTCTCCCCAGCTTAGGAGCAGCATTTTTGTGTATGACTGCTGCTGGGGCATGTGGTGGAAAATCAGAATTCTCTAAATATTTGGTCTTTTGCTTTACTAAAAGGAGTTGTTGACTTTTAGCACCTTCTGCCTGTATCTGTCTGTTCTTTTTGAAGCTAATAGTGTGTGCCTTTAGGATAGACAGGAGTTATGTGCCAGTGATTCTGCTTTTGCAATGGAGGTGTAGTAGGTGGAAAAAGAATTCCTAATTGTCATCTGTAAAATTGCTACCTCTCAAAAAGAAGGATTAGGATGTGAATTTCTTAATACATATAACATTCTGTCTCAAAACAATTAAATCTGGTAATTTTGCTCACTTGTTCTCATTTTACCTGCATTTTTTTATACCTCTGCTTTCTTTGGGTGATTTTTTAATTTGTGTGTTGTTTTTCTCAATGTTACACAATATTGCTGAGTGTTGACAAAACATTGTATTTTGTAAATAATCCCAGTCTGTTACTTCCTCATCTGTGGAAACTCTGTCTCTGGACACTTTTGTCAAGGTAGAGCCACTTAGTCCCTGTCCTCTCACAAGAGACCTTTACCACTTAAACCACTGCTTTGGCTGAGGAAAAGGTGACCTAAACATCACAGCAGTGGTACAGGGAGACCTGCAGGAGGTGGGTGAGACTGACAGCAGGTGGCAGGAAAATATTCACACATACTTATGTCCAAAATTGACTTGGTAAAATTGCTGTAAAGTAGCTTGGCAGAAAAAGCCCTGGGAGTCCTGGAGGATATGAAGGTGAACATGGGCCAGCAAGATGACCTTGACACAAAATAGAAAGTAGTACCAGGGCTGCACTAGGAAAAACACTGTCAGCAGCTGGAGGGGGTGACACTTCACAGCTGCTCAGCACTGGGCACAGGACTGGGTTCCCAGTAAGTAAGAGCCTCAAACATACTGGGGAGAGCTCCTCAGTGTCCCTTCATCATCCCAGCATTCCCAGAATGATTTTTGAGATAGAATGGGATGCTGTGCTTGACCCAGCGCTGTCCTTGCAATGGATCCAACACCTCTGGGACAGTACTGTGCCAGGTCTCTTAGTGGGGACAGCTGGACTTTTGCCAAGTGGTGCTACTCAGCAATGGGACTCACCTTCCCAGCCTCATTCCATCCACCTGGACAGAATCCTGAGCTCTGCCATCATGTCCCACGTGCTGCTGCTCCTGTCCTCAACAGATGGCCCAGGTGAGTTGTTACTGTACTGTACAGCCTTCTGCTCCACTTTGCTAATGTGACAGGTCCTGTTGGCTCCAGCTCTTCTTGACTCTGGACCAGCTGTAGGTGCAGAGCAGAAAGAAGAGGATGGCAGGAGATACAGAGAAGGAAAAGGAAGGCAGTAAACTCACCACTTTGCTTGTCCTAGTCTGGTCCTGCAGTTCCTTCATGGTCAATTTCCAGTGAGTCTTGGAATCCTATCTCACAGCAGACATGGACAGTGCCTCTGTCCTGCCCTGCAAGACTGTCCTGCCTCTCTGACTGTCCTCTCAGGACAAGGCTGTGCCAGCTGTCTGTCTCTGCCCACAAACTGAGAACCTGTTAAAGCTCTTTGATCCTTCTGGCCGTTGAAATGTGTTTGCTTTAGTATTTGAAAGTAAGGACTGAGCACTCTTCACCAAATAAAGCATTTTTTGCCTCAGAGTGCCGGGGCCCAGAGGAAGTAACAATTCTTCCTTTCCTCCTTATCTATACCTGTGGGCAGAAGAAGAGTGTAGTTTGGGCACAGCCTGTGCTAAGATAAGCACAATAGGAAAGGAACATAATTTGTGATGAGTCAAGCAAACATTTGCTCCCTGATAAAGGCTCTTGGTCAGAGCTCCATTGTGTCTTTCTGGGCCATGAATCTTCCTCAGAATTACTTAAATTAGAATGACATACATCTGTGGACCATTCTTCACATTCCTTCCAAAGCCAACACAATTTTACACCTTTGCTGAGCAGAAAGAAGAGCTTAAGGCTTTTCAAGTCAGACTATTATTTTGAACAGAAATTATATAAAGTTTCATATTCTCCTAAATATTTATTTGTCAGCTGTGCACAAGCCCAGAGTACTTCTGTACAGGTGGTAAGAAAAGAGGTGAAAATTTTTTTTGTCAGTGTGACCTGACCAAGTCTTTTAAACTATGGATGTGAGCAGTCAGAAAGGTGACCTGGTCGGAAGGAAATGGTCATTGAACAGAAGAAAATGTCTGCTGAAATACAAACAGAGAAAATACCAGCCTGGGAACAAGGCATGTGAACCAGATTCATCCTTGAAAATTGCAGCTGGCATCTTTGAAGTACAGCTGGGTACCTAGAAACCAGAGACATCCTGGGATAACATGGGTAATTGTAAAAAGATGGAATTACAAAGGTAATTTATCCTGTGAAATGGGGAGAGATAGTCAAATAAAAAGGAAAAACATCCAGATAAAGCAAGAGTTAATAACTACCAGTAACTGCAAATTTTCTGCAAAAGCAAAAAAACAGCCTGGAAACATGAACATTGGTCTGCATGAAGAGAAAATTTTGTTATCTATTGGTTATCCCAGGTGAAAAATAGAAAATAACATTACTCACTGGCTGCTAAAGCTGCATTTTCAATGTCTTTTTATGTCTCTGTGATATAAAAAGTGACTTTATTTTTGCCCAAAGTGGACTTTTTTTCCCCCTTAGAACTTCTCATGCTGCATATACTCTGAAAAAAAGTGCAGAAATTTATAAGTTAAATTCCTTTGTGTTGGTGTGTACCACAGAACCCTGTTAACTCAGGGTTGAGTCTCTCTGCACCCAAGGGCTGGGTAGCCCCAGTCAGGCCACAACATCTGCTCTATCCAAAGCCAAATATTTCTGCAATCCTAGCTAAGGTAGCTGGCCATACCAGTCTAAGGAGAGGGAAAGATAATGGCACTTGGGCATTATGATCTGAGGCAAAACCTCTGATGATTCAGACCTGATTATGTTCTTTTGCGTCACTATGGGAGTTGGGAGCAGGAAGTGTTCCTGCCCACATGGATAGCCAGCCTCATACATTGTGATGTCTCATAATGATGATCATACTAAGTGTTTGGGGCTCTGGATTAACAAGGTCAGCATAATCCATTTTTTGTTTTCCTCTGCTCAAAGAATTACATTATTTTGATGATTCAAACATCTTGGTTTCACCTTTGGCCTTATCCAAGTCCAAAGTATTCTACAGAAGTAAAACCTTTCCACTCTGCCCAAGTCCACATTTCATGGTGTCAATTAGCACAGACATCTCTACATAAGCTTAACAGGTGTGGATGTCTTGAAAGTAATTTTAAGCAACTGGAAAACAATGCTAGTAATAATGAATGTAATATTCATTATTTTTGAGTTAGTCCATTTGAGTATAGTGAAAAATATTTCTATTATGAGACTGGTATTTTTCAAGCTTTACATGGCTGCCTTGTAGGCATATACTTGATCTACAACCCAAACTTTCCTGCCAAATGAGTAGAGAGAAATAAGTAAATTTAGAACAACTACTCATATGACTTAGCCTTGACAAATGTTTCAGGACAAAAAGGCCTTTACTACAAAACTTCCTATTTTTTCCTGCAGACTAGGAAAGTTAATATAGCTAATTTATATGAGAACATTTGCATCCTAGGGATGATTTCTACTGACAGGTAATTAAGATTAATTAATGTAGAGCGTTTCAGCTTACTGCTGGTCCATTCTCACAGATGGAAAGTGTTTGTCCAAATTATGAATTATATGTTGAGAAGGTTGATCAAACATGCTTCTGTGTCCTGGCTCCAGAAAGAACAATCATGAAGCCAGTTTAGTTGCCACATTAAGGATCTTATTCTTTCAGGAAGAAAACACTTAGGTTGTAAACAGGTTTAAACATGCATTTAGAGTGGCCTTGTCAAATGTTCCAGATTGCCCTTGACTTCCCCACGATATAAAAAAGCAAAGTTTGCATTGACTTGCAGAGATGAGTTGAAGAAAACAGCAGGTACTTAGAAATCTCAGCACTAACATAAGTGATGAGTTAAAAATTTCAAGTTCAGTCTAAAATGAGATTTAAGCTTCTGAGCCACTGTAGTTTGAATTAGTATAATAATTTGAATTTTACAACTTCCCATTACTTAAAAAATGCACTCAAGTTATTCTCAGCACATTTCCTATCTTATTACGAAGTCATAGGAACAGATTAATTTCAAGAAATTCAAATGCTTTCCACCTCTCTTTTAATACTGAATAACATTTGGTTATCTAAGCATAGATCTGTAGTTGTAAATTAAAAGGGCATGTTCTCCAGCTGTAAGAGTAAATGTCAGAAAAAAGACTAAGTCCAGAACAGTTTAGGACAAATATTTCCTCTCCTACAAACAGATATCCATAGTATTGGCTGAAAACAATATCTATATTAGTCATTGTCAGTGAAAAGATTATTTGGAATAAGGTGAAACTTAAAATAATAATAATAATAAAAAAAAAGTTAATCTGTAGAGGGTTGTTTCTCTAAGTGGCAAAATTATCATCTTTGAAATTACTTGACTACTACCTAATCAGCTGTATAAGAAGATGAGACCCTGCATGTTGTAAAGGTTGTATTCTAACCATTCTTAAAAATTGAATTTACATGTTTACCATATTTCAATGCCATCTGTGGCCTGACATTTACATAATTTAGATGTATCAGGTGAACTGTCATTGCTAGGGCCAGGCTTATGACACACTTCTGTAAAACACAGCCAGAAAAATCATACTGTGAGACCACATATATATGAGGCCATACTAAGTCCCAAGATTCGCTGGCTGGAATCCCATCCTGCTCTGAAATTCAAGCTAATTAGCCAAATTGGTTTAGTAATCAGCAATTTCTCATGCCTACACTTGAATTTTGGATGGTCAAATACTTTGAGCAAAGACAGTATTTGTTTTTTTTTTCTTTAAAAGGTTAATTTTAGGTCAATGAAATTATTTAAAATGAATAAACTGACTTTTACAGCAAATATATTCTCTGTAGCACTGCCCATGTTTTCTTAAAGCCATGGAAAAGATCAAAAAGTCCAGCCCAATAAATGTTCAATCAAATAACAGACCACTTATCCTGCTGGTATGAAACTCACTCAGTGGAAAAAAAAAAAAATCCATATTGATCAGATTGGTATGAAAATATTTAGGATATTTAGATAACATTTGAGAAAAAACTTTCCTATAATTGATATCAATGTGTTACCTTTTAAGTATTAAGCCAAGGATCTGTGTCAAGCCATTTATTTATTTTTTCTTATTATTGATAGCCTTTCTCTTAATTCTACTTTATAACTCAGTAATAATCTCTAATATTTGAATCTGCATAATGCATTAGAAATAAAATGCATTATGTTCTTTTTTAAGGTTGATTTTTATGCCAAAAAAGCACTTCTGTCAGCAGGAAAGATGTTTTATTTAAGCTTTCATGTCTCCTGAGTGTGCTTCTCAAAAGAGAAGAATGGGTTATTTATTATTTGAAAGATGAAGGTGGTATTAGAAGACTTGACTATTACTCTTTTCTGCAGCTTCTATATGGCAATAAAAATTACTTCTAATGTCTTTGATGTTTCTCTGTGTACTTTCAGTATCTTTGATACTTTAGGGAATATCTTCCTAGTTGCATGCAAACTATTATGTTATGTACAGAAAAAGATAATCTGATTTGCCTCTAGTAATCTTTTCCTTTATGCTTCTAGGTATAAATTATTTTGATAGAATTAACTGCCCATCAGTTAACTCATACTTTGGTGTGCTATGTTTATTTCACAGACTGTATTACTGCACAAATTATTTAGCCTATTCAATTAAGTTATCACAGCATGCCATACAAAGTAAATCTATTCAAAATAAAAAATCTACAACCACTTTCAAATAGAGATATCAGAATCTAACTCAATAATGTAGGCAATTGTGCATCATTAAATGGATGACTGAATAGCTACATATTTAAAAGAAACTTAAATTCAAAATGTGGTATTCATAACTAAAGATTTTGCAGATCATTTTACAAATTAGACTAATGGAATAGCAAAAGTGAATGCTTTGTCTTCAAAGTCTAAGTCAGGATTATTAATAGAGAAAGAATGAAAGAAAAAACCAAAAAATGACGCATAATGAAAGAAAAAAAAATAGGACCTTCATGACTAATAATGGGCTATACCTAATAAGGGTAGTTAATCTTTCAAATTATTATTAAAAATCAAATAGAAAAATATGAGGTGATAATTTGGAGATATCAGGTGATATGTTAGATAGACATTGGGTATTTATATGATAAACATTGTATATACATTAGAGATATGAGATTATATACTAGAAAAAACCATAAAATTAATAAAGAGGCTTTTAAAGTTGTGATAAATATATTGTATAAATTAGTACATTTTTTCTCGTAAGTCATGTGATACAATGTGTTTTATTATCAGGAAAAAAAATGCATAAAAATTCTGCAGTGAAAGATTATTTATAGCTTGAAGATTTTATCCTTTTTTTTTCCTACTAAAATACTGGAACACAGACCACACAGGTAATTTAATCCTCTTTAAAGCAGGGCATGTGAAGTCACTTTAGAGTACAGTCAAATATTTCATATGTCGCAGTAGAGTTTTTAAACAAGTACTAATTAGTGATCAACTACTCAAGGGGCATAATCTATACTGCCACAACCTGCACCTGAAATTTGCTGTGGAAAAAGAGTTTGTACACACATAGTCACAACAGCATCAAAAGCAGAAACAAAAAATAGCCTGTATTGGCTCAACAGTGGAGAGCTCACTCATTTATGTATCTTTCACAGCAGAAAACATGTTAGAAAATTCTTCTTTGTAACAGCAATTAGAGTGAATACTTTTCATTAATTTCAGAAAAAAAAAAATCATTTCCTCATGTGAAAATCATCTTTAGCATCTAAAGGGCCTCTTCCAAATTTCAAGAATAAACTGATATTATTCTTCTTAGCAGTAACTATTATTCAGACTGCTCAGTGAATTCCAGTACAGTGTTTCCAAAACTGCTCTTAAATAATCTTACCTATCCTCTATTTGAATAATACCCAAGTCTGTGCTCCAACTGAATTAAATATTTCTCTTCCTGTTGTGAAGAAAAGTATTGACTGCCACAAAACCTACAACCACAGTTTGTCTATGGGTGCTTATCTTAATTTTTTAACTGTATGAAAAACTGAATTGGCAAGAATATATTAAAAAAAAAAAAAAAAAAACCCTAAGAAAAACTACCCACCACAAACAAACAAACAAACCACCAAAAACCTCCACAACAGCAGCAACAACAACAACAACAACAACCAAACAAAAACCACATTGGAAAACAAAAGACAAAACAAAGCAAAAAACCAAAGACAACAAAACAAACAAAAAAACCCCACAACCGTCCGCCCACCCCGTCCCCCCTGAAAAAAAAAAAAAACAACAAAACCAAAAACCAAACAAAAAAAAAAAAACCCAAAAAACAAAAAAACCAAACCAAAACAAAACCAAAAACAACCACAAAACCCCTTTTGCCAACATTTTCCTGTTCTGGCACATCTGAAGAAAATATTTATCTTTGGTTGAAGTGTATCATCTTCCCTTCAGTGATTCATACATTCTACTTTCCAAAGTGGCAGAAAACCTTCTGTGGCTTGCTTTAGCCTTTCAAATCTGCCTACACTGCTTGACACTATCTGGTTGTGCAATAATTCATCTTATGAATGAGAATTTTTTATGTCTTGTTACTTTTAAATGTTTTCCATTAGAAAATTAAAATCTGTCTCACTGGCATTAAAAGCATTATACCTTGCTCTCAATTTAGATTTGGTTAAAATCCACAAACTACAACTGTGCAAAAACTGCATACCTACCAATTACATGACAGACTAAGCAACTTATTTTTGCCAATTTAAGATTGAGGGAAACCTGAGGAGACCTTTATTTTTTTTGTTCATATGAACATTTTAACAGGATGGACATATGTGTTGTTAAGCTAAATAGTGTCAGAACAGGGACACCTCTGATGTTTTGTGAGACCCTCAAGGACTACAGATAACAGTGTGCAATCCTGTGATTTAACTCAATTCTTTTTAAAATAAGATTTATGTACAAAACCCAAAAAGCAACAAGTCACATGCTACTCCCGTGAAAATGGTACAAAGTCTTAGGAAGATTTCATTTATTATTAGCTTGTTCTCAAATAACCCCCAAATCTACCCTTTTTACTGTGTAGTAGTGCTTGATCCAATATCTTCTGCACTTGTCTCTCTTGTTAATCCACATTCCCAATTGCTGTGTAAATTCAGTTTTTCATCAGCTGTCTGATAGGTTCTTCTCACTTCTTTTTTAGCCCTTGTTAAAAACAGTAAATTCCCTCAGTCTCAAATACAGTTGGCATTTTCTCCTTTCTTCCTTTTCATCTTTGTTCCATTTGCAAAAAGCTGCACTTTCGCTCTGCTACTGGATATATTTCAATTTTTCACATTAGTCACTCCCAATCTACTGCTGTTTTTTTTTTGTTTTCAACTTTCCTAATTTCCTTATTCTCTTATTTTAGCCTTTTTATCTCTCCAGATGAGACTATACACTTCTTAATATGCTAAATCTTGAGACATTTGTGTCCTTAAAGTGTCCCTTAAGATGGATATTTTTGGAACTGGATCCAAAATACTAACGTTAGTTATAGCTCCATTATCAGTTAACTGGTACGAAGGTGGACTACCAGGGAAAGGGGTGGCTTCTTTGCCTCTCTTCCTTCACTGCACACTCCCTCAGGTTTCTCAGCAATCACATGACAACCATTGTTTCTTATCAAGTAAATAAATTCCCTCTTTTTCCTCTCAAGGCAATCTAAATACTCAAATCTGCATAGCACAGGCCCTGAGAACATGTGGTTGGAGACAAAGGACAGAAGAGGAGTGCCTTTTTCAGCAGCAAACATATTAAAGAGCAGCAGGCAGTACCACAAATGCTTTTCTTTTTTTTTTTTTTTTTTTTTTTGATCCCCAGACCTACTCACTGAAATATTTTCAACACTTTCTCACAATCACTTAATTCATTTAAAAACACAAGAACAAATTTCATATATGAGTACTCTCACTGGGCATTATACTGTCAGTTGTTATTTTCCTTTCACTTACAGTGGATGAATATTCAGATTATCTCCACGCTGTTTGTTAAAAATAGCTTTAAACTACTTTTTAATGTCTACCTGCTGAATCAAGAGAAGGAATCATAGAATCATAGAAGGTTTTGTGTTGGAAGGGACATCAAAGATAATCAAGTTCCAACTGTTCTTCCATAGGTAGGGTGTCCTTCCACTAGACCAGGTTGCCCAAAGATTTATTCAACCTCATGTTGTACAGCTCTATAAATGGGTTGTCCACTTCTCTGGACAACATTTTCTGGTGCCTTGCTACTCTCACAGGGACCTTCTTTCTCATAGCTGATCTAAATCGAAATCCTTTTCCCTTTGCAAAGCATTAGCCCTTATCCTACCCCTACCCTCCCTTAAAAAAGGGTCCCTCATCTACTCTCACCATCTTTCCTGAAGATGTCCCTGGAGCCTTCTGTTCTCTAGACTAAATAACCCAAATTCCCTAAGTGCGTCCTCACAAGGTTTTCCAGCCCTCTGATCGTTTCTGTGGTCTTCTCTGGACTTGCTCCAAGTGATCCATGTCTGTTATTTTGGGAACTATGGAGCTGGATGCAGCACTTCAAGTGGAGCCTTGTGGCAGCAGAGTAGAAGGGCACAATCACCTCCATGGACGTGCTGGTCTCACTTCTTTTGATGCAGCTCAGAATACAATTGGCTTTCTGAGCTGTAAGTACTTCTTACTGAATCATATTCCATTTTTCATTCATGCTCTCAAGTCCTTCTCCTCAAGGGCTGCTCTCAATCCACTAATCACCCATCTTGATTTCCTGATGGATTATTTTACACTTAGAAAAGATGACAAAATGACGTACTTTTCAAGATTAAACAGGATACACTTAACCTTCAATTAGCTATAGTGTGCTATCCACTCATCGTTTCTTTTGGGTACTCCAAATAATTCATGCTCAAATAAAGTTTGAAAGAATTTTTTAATATGTGGATTTTTTTTAATCTTTCTTTTTTAATCCAAAATTTAGTTTTCTGCTCTAGTTATATAGATTTGTTTCTAGATTGCTAAAACTGATAGAAGTACCTCCACTGAAATTTTGCAATTCTTGTTAATGACTCTTCTGAGGTTGTTTCATGGGACAACCATTGTTTCATGGTCTCTGTTTTGAACATAGTTATTTGACTGATATTTGCTATGATTTCTGTGTTCTTAATCAAGTGAGGAAATTGCATTTTTTTAAAAAAAAGAACCTTGTGACATAGTTTTCAAGCTATTAATGTATTTAAAAATTGAGATATCCTTTAGACACTGAGCAGCAGAATAATCTTTTTTCCTTTCTTTCCAATAAGTTGAAGATATCTACCAGTTCAGTATCAGATGCAAAATTATTGTTTGCCAATATAATTACCACTGTTGATTAATGAGGTCAAGAAAAGACTACAGTAACATCACAGGATAAAATGAAATTGTTATATCAAGTCTTGTTTTCTCTAAATCTCTGTTTAAATACCTTCCAAATGCAGTGGTAAATGAGAAAGTTACAGCAGCAAGATGGCTTTGGTTTATTTTATTCTGTTTTGCCCATTGTTTATTGCTACTACACTAGCAAAGAGGAGTTTCCCCAGCACATAGTTTAAGATCTAGATTTTGTGACATGAATAAATGGTAGCTTCAAAATATTCCATCTTTATAATGATAATGATAATGGTAATAAAATCTAATTCAGTCCCTGCATTTAAAACTGCATGTAGAAGGATTTAAGAACTGTGTTAAAAGGTAACACATATATTATGTATATACATAAATTATTTAAAAGTTTGCAACAAGCCACACTTTCTTTCCTGATAGAGTTACATGTTAGCATGATATAAGCAAATGTAAACCTGGTAGTATTCACAGATGAACCTGAAAAATTATATTAAAAGAAAATTATCAATAGAAAACACTGAGCATTCTTTGGGTCTTTTGAATTCTAATAAATTCCCATTTAATTGGAATTCTTCATTTTCAAGAATTTCTGAAGTAGCTGTCAAAATTTTTCTCTCATGAGTTTCCTCACTGTTCAAGTGCCATGATATATCTTGGCATAGTTCCCCAGTATCTAACTGTCTTTGGATAAAAAAACTCCAAAGCTTCTCCTACAACTAACTTACTCTGCTGTTTTGACTCATCCAGATCCTGGAATCCTAATTTAATAAGTGGTATTGAAACTCTCTGACTTGTACTCTGGGAAAAAGTAAAGAATAGTACATCCAGCTTTCAAATTCCAGTCACTCAGCTCTGTTTTATAAAATCTATGATTTACATCCTCTGAGAATAGCTCAGCTCCCTTGACAAGCTTCAGTAAACGAGATTTCCAGGTGTTCTGAGACCCACAGCTGCCTCTGTAGAGTCCTGAGGAAAAATAGATTCTATTAATTCAGCAATTAGAGGTAAGAAGCCATAAAATTCTCAGAAGTCACACCAACTCCTGTCACTGGTTACTAGTGGTCCTCAAATAGATGACTGTTGAAGTACAGCAAATAGGTCTGGAATTCAAATGTGCCTGTATTATCAAAGAAGCACCTTCAATATTTTCAGAAAAAAATGCTCTATGATCATATTCCAGAAATGCTTTCAGATTCTATTTTTTTGTTTCATAACAAATAAAATAAAAATAAAAAGAAAAAAAAAGAAAAAAAAAGAAATTCCACATGATGTATGCGAACATACAATTGAGCTTTTTTAAGCATGGCAAGTCTTGGCTCAAAAAGGTCCTAAGAGGTTGTGAGCACAAACTGTGTCAAGTGTGTTAAGTGATTTTTTTCATCTTGAGGTATAAACTTGGTTGGTGTCAAACTCCAGGTTTTCTATCTTCCTTGCCCTTTTTATCCTTGAGAGTTTGTCTGTTCTGGTTTTTTTGGGTTTTTTGTTTTTTTTTTTGTTTTTTTTTTTAATAAGATCTGTATTTAATATATTAGATCAGACAGGGTCATTTCCATTGACTATTTTTACATTAATTTTGAAGTGAATATTTTGCACCTTCTGTAAGAGCACTTGAAAAGAAAATTAAACACTGTACTAGAGACAGTGAACTAAAAGGGAATGTGAAAAGCAAAAACAGGATCAGAATAAAGACAGAAATTCCAATTACTTCTATATACTCTTTTCTTTCTTGCAAGTAAAAAAATAATAAAAAAATTAAAGTTTAATCAAGTTTTATGACTGAAGCTAAAGCAGCTGATAAATTGATGAAGGAATCAAACAAGTCTCTGTTTCAAACAGCTTCAGCAGCTGGAAGTTAGGTGGCAGAAGTTGCAGTATGTCAGTTGTCAGAATGTGAGATGGCTTTAAATCTCTTTATTTAGCCAACTTCTTGGACTTGCTTCCAAAGAGTCCAAGTGTTTCGAATATGACTAGACAAAGCAAATTAATTTCCTTTGTCAGCATGCATACACAAGTCTTCTTTACATCTGTTTCAATGTCCAGTCTTTTCTGTGCTAAATTTACAAGAATTTGGATATTTGATAAAGTCTCCCTGAATGAAAGTCACTCCTAAAATGTAAGGCTGATACTCCCAGCATCCAAGGAGAGATATTATGAGGTCTCTGTGCACCTTTCTCAAAAAGAACTTTGGACCAGACACACATATGCTACAGCAAGATAACCACATGTGGGACTCACATCTGTAAGCCTGAAGCAATCTTTTTATCTATCATTATTTTAAAAAGCTGCCAGAACTTTGACAACCTCCCTGCACTAGTGTACCTAGCTAAAGCAGAAACGGAGTGTTTGGATGAGAGATATTCACTTACAAATTGCATGCTTGAGGATGGGTCTCACAACACCATTCTGAAGTTTTCCAATAAAGGGGACATGGATAAAATTTCCTGTAGCCTAGAGTTATAGTACTATTGCCATATAGCTTCCTATTCATTTTCCTTTTATTTCCTAAAGAAGCAAAGTATTTCCCTTATTTATGATGATAATGTACACTGAAAATTGAAGCACAATACTGCATTCTCAATTTTATCTGTTATAAATGTTTTCAAGTAATTAATATTGAATTAATGTTTTAAATCTGTATGACACCTTCACTAATTCCAAAACAATTCTTTTGGATTAGTGATAATACAGCAAATATAAAAAGAATTAATAATGATAAGAATAATATTTTAAAGTGCCATCCTCACTTAAACAACCAGAAATTTCATATTTTTTAAACAAGCTTCCATGGCAGGTCTTTATAGTAAGTTACAAATCATCATTATTTCTGTTCATATTCTTGTGCTAATATTAATCACAGTAGATACTTATGCATGTGTGCAGATAGCAGTGCATTAGTGTATCTTCTAGAATTACAGAGGAATTGAATGTCAAGTATAATTACAACAGGCATTGTTTTGAGATTTTTCTCTGATGTTCATGCTTTGCCTTTTTGTTTATTTATTTTAAGATCTCCTTTTCTCTTTTGTATTCTGTATTTGAATTTAAAAGAAAAGGCACAAAATATCAAACTAGCGATTTAAGGAGAAACTTGCTTTAAAACTTATCAAATTAAAAGGAAGCATCCTCAGAGAACAGAGTGATTTAAAGAGACCAATCTGAAATATCCTGAGGACAGCCCTAAGGAAGGGAAAGCTCCACGGCTTACCATTTAAAAAATCCTGGTAACAGGGAAAGTGTTTGAAGCTTGTACCCAAGACCATAGGGCACCTTAAATATCTGCACTGTGGAAAGCAGGTAAGCTCACTCCCTAGCACCATTGTACATTTTGCCTCATGCTAGCTAATTCTCTCCAGGCAGCTCCTAGGAACCAGCTGGGGAAGAGCCATGGATGAGCCATATTATTCCCCAGATTCAGTACAGTAGTAATTCAGTTTATGAGCAGAAAAGAGTTTAGCTGTAAGTGACAATCAGAAAGAAATGCTCCACCAGTTGTCTTCAGGGGGAAAGAAAAGGGTCTACTGTAGTTTATTTTCTAATGTGGGTGCAGCCATTACAAAAAGCTGCAAATTCTCAAAATTATGAATGCTATTTATTTAGTCCATTCATCCTTCCTCATGCCAGAAGTGTGTTTTAGAATATGTCATGTTGGTATTACACAAGTTCTTAAAGAGAAATTGAATTACATTGTTCAATTGCATTAATAAAATAAGACATCTCATTAAAGCCATAGTTTTCAGGTATTTGTACAAACCAATATGTACTTTTGCCAGAACTAAATTATTTAAACAACATATTAGACACAGTATTTTGAGTCAATTAACTATTCAAAATACTGAGAAGTGAAGGCACAACTCCTAATTTTAGATTTTTTTGGTTCTCCTACCTATTAAGCAATGGCATGAAATGGTAAATAAACCACAAAATTTTAAAAGAACAACACTTTAAAACAATACAACTACTTTTATTATTGCAGTTTAAAGAGAAAAGGATAATTTCAATTTCAGAACTAAAATCAGTATTTCAAAAGTTGTGTAAATGAAAGAGTTCCATTAGTCATGCAATAAGTGAGAGTATCACCAATTTAGCAATAATTAATCCTTCCATGGATCATGACATTTGCTTATCTAAGACTCATTAAGTCAGCAGCAAAACATGCCAAACCCACCTGGCTTTCTGACCTCAAGAGCAATTAGAGATCTTCAGAAAATTAAGTCATTGAAAGCAATTATTGAAACTGCAATGTAGTGTTTTGTTTTGAGGTTTTTGTTTTTTTTTCCATGAATCACACTGTTAATTCCACTTATAAATTTGGCACATGGAAATAATAACTTTTTCCTCTCCTTGTGATATTCTATTCTGACATGGGTGACAAAGCTCTGATTCTCACAGGACCTTCTCTGAAATTTGTGGTCTGTCTCTTGTGTTTTGTCACTCCCAAGTCTCCTGTGGCAGGTGGCTCTCTGAAGACATTTCAGTGATGAGAAGCTATGCTTGCATGGTGACTTCACTGTGACACATGTCTGTACAATCCCCTGAGAATAAAGCATCCACAGCCATTTCCTTTGCTGAAAGAAAACAGCTCATAGAAATGCAAACAAAATCAAGAACAGTAACAGAACAGTAAAATGTACTGCTGGAAATATTTCAGTGATATTTATGTTTTCTTCAGCAGTATCACTCTTGCATTTTTTTTAAATGTTCATGTAAACCATATTTTTAAAATAATTTCTAAATGAAATCTTCAAAACATAACAGGTAATTAGAGATTATTTTTAATTTTGTCTGCATTGGAGATGCTGTCTAAAATTTCACAGAAACTTTGTGAAAACCCTAACAATTCCAAGAGAAAACACTGGAATGAAAAATTCCTGCTCATCTTTAATACACAGTTAACCACTATTCATTTTCCTGTTTTATTCATATGAGAACTAAAATTAACTTGCAACAGTTGAGGAAATAGATAAAAGCATTTTAAATACCCGCTCTAAATCTGTGTTAAAGGAGACAGAAGAGGTAGAAAATGCACAGGAAAGATTAAGATAATTTATGTATAAAAGAATAAAAGACACCGAGAAGATTAAATTTAGTCTTTTCTGGCAGCTTCATAGCAACAAGTTAGAGATGGAAAAGGCCTATTAGATTATTCATTTCATCTCTCTGTCAAGGCAGGATTTTCTCCAACTATATTTTTTCCTGTGCTTTGTCCTCTCTAGTGTTGAAAATGCTAAATGATGAATCTTCTACCACTACTCTTAGGAGACTATTCCAAATCCTATTACATCTCCCTGTCAGAATATCTACAGATATTCAGCCCAAACATTCCATTTTTAATCTTACCTCTTTACTTCTAGGATAGCTGGTTTTCCATAGAAAATATATTTTCTTCTCCTCTCTTCCTCTCTGTCCTGCTATCTCTCTCACCCTCCTTAGTTTTTGTTTAGCTGAACTCTTATTTTTAAATTATTTATCATTAATTTATCATTACCCTTTATTCCCTTATATCTCTTTTTCTTGTTTTTCTAGAATTCTGTATTTTATCTGTTCTTTTTCTTAGTAATGGCATCTAAAATTTTCAGGTGCCTAAGTAAATTGTAAAAAAGTAGAGGATGAACCATAGAAATTTGCTTTAAACTGCCTCCTTTCAGGAGCTAGGCAAAGACGAGAGTCATGATACTTCAGGAAATGTAATTTATAAGAAAGGAAAAGTCAATGTAGATAAACAAGGAAGGGATCATATAATGATTAAAATATTTAATTTTTGTATTGTCAACACACATTAAAACCATTGAGAGAGAATCAGTTAAAGCTAAATCTCTTCCTAAGTGTTTTTGAGAAAAAGAAAAATATAGAAAAAAGGATCTTTAGAATTATCAGAAGGACATTTATGTGGAAACCAAATCTTATTGTGAAATAATTTACAAAAATATTATTTAATAACCTTTCTCTTCTTTCATCCTGTGATTAAAATTATTGCTTTCATCATAAACTAGTATGAAAGTGTGCTTACAACTTCTCATGTTTAGATACATATATGTATATATATGTGAATAGTGTATAAAATCTAAGCTTAGACTTGATGTCAGTTTTTCAATGGCAGCTTTTTTTCATGTGGATGAATCTTCATTTTCAATAAAAATTCCTGAAATATTACATTTTCAGTGAACCCGTATATGTGATAAAGCTACAAGCTGAAACTAAACCACAGAGAATATATGTGCCCAAAGCTAATATAACTGATATATTTAAATGTTCCGTTATGATCATAGTAAAGGGAAATTATCCTTCTAGAAATTATTTAATAAATCTTTTCATATATTTGCCATAATTTAACTAGATTTAATACATTTTGATGAATTACATATTGTCACTGTACAAGAGTGGTCATCTAAACTAGCTACCCACATATCTATGAAATGTCTGAACTGTAAAATGAAGACATGAAAGAACTTTCTCAGATATGGTAGAAACACTGCAGTGAAATGGAGATCAAAATTAGACACTGCCACTTAATAATGAAGCCAATGATTTAAAATTCCAGACAGAAAATTAGCTCAGACTAGTTCTTTATATAGTCTTAAACAGCTGTTAACACTAGGATTTTTCAGTCAGGTGAAGGACAGGTTTTGATAATGACATGATTAAACACAATGAGCACAATGAGGACATCAGACTTTAACGGCAACAAAAGTGTTTCCATGTTCTGCTGCATTGAAGAGCACAGTCGTCTCCATTTAATTCAATGAAAGAAACCATGATAGTGATCTAATCCCATTATTTTCTTTCCATGGAATGGATTAGAGACTCTGAAGGATTCTAAGGGGTTTTGTGTGTCGAGGTTTTTCCAAAAGATACCTTGAAAAGAACATTTTCTCTCTTTTTTTTTTTTTTTTTTTTTTTTTTTTAATACATTGTGGCATTTTAGTAATACAATGCAGTGGAAACTTCATATTGGAAGCGATGCATTAAGACAGGGGAATTACTAGAATATATCTGGGTTAAACCAACAGTAGAAATGTGCATGTGTGCATTGATATCCAATGTGTTTCTCTACATCAAAATTTTGACTTAAAAATGCACTTCGAAAAGGACATTTGTCCTTAATGTACTAATTGACATCTCTTTCCTGTAATCTGATTGCTCTGAACAGGCTAATGAATGTTTTTTTCTGAGTTTAGGGCTTATGTCTTGACTGTTGATACTGTTACATGGGATGACATCTTCTACTTTCCCTCCATCTTTTTCTTTCTTTAAATATTATTCAGAATTTCCTGCGTTGGATGGGATTCACAGTGATCATCGAAATCCAGGTCTTGGATCTGCATAAAACAGACCCAGAACTGTACCATGTGTCTTAAAGAGTTGTCCAAATACTTCTTGAGGTCTGGCATGGTATTCATGAAGGTGAAGCTGGATGCAAGAGAAAATTGCACCTGTTGAGAGGAATACATTTAAGTACTCAGTCAGAAGCTTTCTTCACTAATGTGCTTCCACTGCTAGTAGAGTATTTTTTCAATACTTTTCAGATGACATAAAAGCTTTAGGTCACCCAAACAACAGGTCTCAGTAACAATCTCAAATTATTGCAAGCAAGCTGAGATGTGTGACCCTCAAATCAACATTCTCTGATAGAAAAAATTTGTTCTATACAACTAATTTATCTTCTTCAGTGCACCTGTTGTTAAACCAGAAGTCTTCTTTTTCAGCACTGGTTGTTCACCAGTTTTCCTTTCTCATAACCAGTCTAAAAACAATGGCCCCGTTTGATTTGCCTATCTATAGGTTAAGCTTTTAGTCTATACTGAGAAATGAGTTACACTTAGAAGAGACTTAAGAATAAGTATTTAAAACCAAAGACATAAACAGCTCTAGTAATTTCTTAGAGTAGAGGCAAAGGAATGGAATGGAGAATGATTTTCATTACCTTACTCAAAATACTTAATTTCAAAACGACACTTTTCAAATTGCACAGAAAAAAACAGAAATACTTGTAAACTGTTTGACCACCTTATACATGTAATAATATTTAATCCTTCTTAACAGAATGTCATACTGAGTTATGTTGCCTTTGCTAATCAAATGCAAATGTCATGACTGCAGCATCTCTTTTTCAGATTACTTAATAAGTCTAAAGAGCTTGACATTTCAACAGTTCTGCATTCTAAATATATTTTGTAAAAAACAAATGCAGAAAATGACCAAATCACAAAATCATTGATTAGGAAAATCAAAATATTGAAACCCTATGACTTTTTTTCCTCTTTGTTTCTTCCTCATTGATACAATACTATTTTAGTAATACAGCCATTTTCTTTCCATTCCACTGCTTTTATTTAAAAACTGAATTTTTAAAATATCTTCTTTCTCCTTAAAATTACATATTTGTTTTAAATTAAGAATAATTACCTAACCAAGGGGCTTCAACATGTTCTTAAGTTTCTTGTCCCCCTCACTCCAGTTTTTCTTGCTGAGCACTTCTCAGAAGTGTCTAGGTTTCAATGTGTAGATTTAAGTGTGCTTCATTTAGAAGAGGTGGGGTCAAGTGTTAAGAAATATTCCTGAGATTTGTGTGAAGAGGCAATCTCTAAAGACTCTTTAAGGGGATTTTCAGAACATAAAATAATGAAATAAAGGAAGAAGAAACGTTACAGTAATCCCATGAAAAGCTATACACTGAGGATATACTGGTCTGCTGCAAAAAAAAATAGACTTTTGTCTCCACGGTATTTGTTAATCCAACATCATTCATGGACTCAATTATAAAATCTAAAACAGTGTAAAAAGAAAGTTATATAGTGAATGGTCAGTAAAGGTGAAGAAAGCAAGGACAAGTTTTGCAAAAGAGTATCAAACTGTGTATTTATCATTAATAGATATCCAATAAAGAAACTCTTTGTACTATATTGATCAAGTGTTACATTAACAGGGCTGTGTATTTTTTATGCCCAATACCTTGCATCAACAACCAGAAAAACAACAAAAAAGAGAGAGACAGAAAAAGTGACAAAATTTTAAGAAAACACAATAAGCCCAAAACACAGCAACTCTACCTAATAATTTATTATTTTTATTTTGAGGACAAAACATTCAAACGTCTGGATGTAATAATAATGTTTTATGTAAGAGAAGGGTACATCTTATTTATTTTAAAATTTGCTGGTTTTTTTTTAAATAAACAAAACCTGGAATGCAGGAAATATTTATATCCATATAAAAATTATTCTAATTATTATTACAGTTATTCTAATATGTTATGAAACTTTTTAATTAGGAGAGTAAGGGGAGGTGCCTGTTCTCTAAATCCTCAATTTGGGGTTGAGATTAGACAGTGAATTGTTTTGTGCTCTATACCTACAGAAAAAAGCAAAAGATCTAAAGTATAGGTACTCTACTTTGTGAGGGTTAATTAGATTTATAATTAGATAATCACAATCTTTTGTTTTATTCTGTGAGATCATAAGACAATACCAAGGAACAAGAACAAAACAGTCTGAAAGAAATTCTGATGCAATTTTTGAGGACTACAGTGAAGTCACTTTCAAATGAATGCAGTTAATTTTTTTGTAATGTACTTCCTTCTCTGCAATATTATAATTATAGATACATTGCCTGAAATGCTTTCAAATAATAATTTAAAAAAAAATCAAATTAAGCTTATTTTTATTTTTTGACAGTCTTAACTGCAATATTCGTATTCCCTTCTACTGTCTTTCTTCTGCCTTAACAAGAATACATTTTTATTGACTTTACTCATGCAAGTAGTTGTCAGCATGTTTATGAAGAACTTCAGATATCCTGAGAGCAGCTGGTCATAGCATTCACTATTTGACTAAAAGACATATTAAACTTTAGCAATCCCATTTCTTTTGGTACAGTTATTTTGTGGCCATGTGAATCAAGAAAGCCTAAGCAATCTGAACCCTGTCCAGTGTGTGGAAAGGATGGCCAAAACGGTCCTTTAATTCACCAAGTTCTCAATTTTTGTATCAGGCAATTCCACTGTGCAAGCAATTCCACCATGCTGTAAATTAAGCAAGCAGAGCAGAAGACCAGCTTGGCTGAACAGGAAATTCATTGTGGATGTCCAAACAGATAGGAAATGTAACAATTTCTGAAAGCAATGTCAGTAGTTGCAATGAATTACAGAATCACAGTTTGTGGATGCAGGGTGAAGACATGAAAGACTAAACTCAATTAGATTTAAAACAGAATATTAAGAACAGCTTTTAAAACTATGTTAATAGCAATAGTAGGTCTAAAGAAAAGATTGATCTGGTAATTGTTGAAGACAGCAGACTAAAGGGATGAAGAAAAAGTAGAGGTATTCAATGTTTCTTTCTTTTCTTTCAGGTTTTAGTAATATTGATAGACATGGGTCAGCCTGGTCCCCTGAGTCAGAGGAATTGTGTGTGGGAATATTTGTGCTCTGTGTGTGGACAGTGAAATGTTCAGGGAACAGCTGTATAAATTGGATAACCTTGGGAACTGATGGGATTCAACCCTGAGCACTGAACGAGATAGTAGCTGTCATGACTGGACCACTCTCAATCACTTACCAAAGTTTTTGGGAGCCTGTGGAGGTCCTGATGACTAGAATCTGGTCAAAAACCATGTGAAGGAAGACCAAGGGGAATACAGGCCTGTTAGTCTAACCTCAGTTCCTGGAACAATGATGGAGGTTGTACAGGGTGCTACTGGAAGACATTTAAAGAATAATACAATCAGCAGGCACAGTTAACCTGGATTCACAAAAACAAAGTCCTTTCTAACCAAGTTAATATCTTTCTGTAACAAGATCATTCAAGTAGTGGATGAAGAGAAGGCAATGGATGTAGTTAACAGTTTTCAAATGCATGTTTTCAAAGAAAAGCACTGTAAGTTAGAATACCAAGACACAAATTTGGAATGAATATATCAGCATTGGTTCCTTGGTAAATGTTCCTTATTATTGAAAATAAGGCATTCTCAAGAGCAACAGACCCCATAAGCTGATATAAAAACCCTAATTCATTATTAGTATGCATTTCTTAATTTTGCTTGGAGGAGAGTATGCTTTAAATATATTTATGGATACAAAGCACCAAAAGAATATCAGACACTACTTTTTCCTTTTCAAAAAGGCTCATTAATTCTATATCAGTTGGTCCATGGCACTGCTATTAATTAATTTTTCTGGAGCTGATATAAAACAGGATATCTTTCAGAATTTTATAAATTATTCCTAGAAATTAAATGTCAGCAATGACATAACACCTGAGAATTCAGAAAGAAATAGCACCACCTAGATATAAGTTCAAACTCTTTCTTTGCTTTTCCACTGAAGTTTTCTTCATTAAAGGCAAGAAAATCACTGCAAAAATAAAACATATCTGCATAAAAGAACTCTAAGAAGAGTTACAAATATGTTCTATGTCAAGAATTCTCTTTTTCTGTACCTTTTTTGATGCTCCTCCTAAATGTATCTGACATTCATGTGCAATCAGATGCTAAATCATACCCTCACATCAATATGATTGCATATCTTAACCTGATTAAGTCAGTTTTCACATTTTTCCTGAGAGGGACACAAGGAGGTCAATTGCTTGTCAATTTAGACTGTTGCTAACAGACAGTTTTATGAGAAAGAACAGCATCCATGGCCTGCTACATCTCTAGTTAAATTGATAAATTTATTTTCAGAATAAAACATATTCAGAAACTCTAAACAAGAGGATAGCCTGGTGATAACCCCAATAAAAACACTGCATGTTATAGCACTTAAAAAGAGAGTAATAGGCTTAGGAAAAAAAGCCACCTGTATTGAGCAATTGGGAGGTTTGTCATTTTTTTGGGGTTTTTGTTTGTTTTTGGTGGGATTTTTTATTGCCATTTTTGTTGTTGCTGTTTTTAGGTTCTGTTTAGTTTAGTTTGGTTTAGTTTAGTTTAGTTTAGTTGTTTAGTTGTGCTTTGTTTTGATTTGTTTTGTTTTCCCCCTCAGTCAGCTGGTTAATTATTTGTACTTAAAAAAAAAAAAAAAGGAAATAAATTTCCTCTATTCTAAATTATTTTTCCTCCATAAATGCTTCATCTCAAAATTCCTTCTAAAACAATATTCTATAGAGGAAGGTTTTTTCTTTTTTGTTTTTGTTCTTCTAGCTCTAAGACCTGAATTGTAAAGCAGTATGATTTAATTTGCCCAGTCTAGGAAAGTCTTTAGTCACTTATATCCTGGAGATTGAAAATTATCTGAGATTCCATGATTTAGATGTAGATCCATACAGAACACTCTGCATTGGCTTTTCGAATAATCTGCCACAACTAAAAATAAGGCTTTTCTGTGTCCTGTCCCATTTATCTAGAAAAAGGCAGCAACATCACTGTGATTTCAGGGAAAGCATCACCTAAAATATGACAAAATTCACATGAGGGTAGAGATAGTAAAATCCTGTGTCACTGTTCTTTCTCTCTCTCTATGCAGATCTAGTGAGCTGAACTCTGGCTTGGTCCAGAGAAGTAGAGCTATTAGGCATGTGAAATGGGAGAATTGCACACTAAGGACAATAGGTTAGAAGCTATGAAAAAATAGTGCAAATGGGAAACTAAAATGATTGTAAAAGGGATTTATGAGAACTATTTCAAAGTCTTTATGTGCGACTGCATCTGAGTATACCAGAATCTTGAAACTATTTCCCAGGGGATGGAGCTGAAGAAAGAAAATGGATTTGTCTAAAGTAAAAGGTTACTGGAAGCATTATAACATCATTACAAGATAGAAAGAAATTACCATATTTTAAGGAAGGTTTAGACAATTTTATGAAAAAAAAAGATTCTGGGATATTTTTTTCAACAATATAATAAGATAGGACTTTTAGAGGTCAGCTTTATCTTGTTTGGCTTTAGAGATCCAAAATACATCATACAAACACCCTTTGGAGAAAGAGATTTAATAAGATGGGGGTAAATACATGTCATATACAGGTTTGGGGCTTTTTTTTCCTCTTATACTCTAATACATTGTGAGTATCTGTTTCATTCATCTAATAACAAGAAGATTTTAGCATATGCAATTCAGATTATGAATAAAGGCAGAATAATATTTCTTCTATAGTTGACTTCTCAATTTCCCTTCTGTTTTGTATCCTTATGCTTTTTAAAATTAATTTTAGAATTAATAGAACTTATATTTTGTCTTTCAATGCAAGTATATCCACTCTTCATGACTGCTCTCTGTATACAAACTCAGTATCATATGACATTGCATTTTCAGTTGGCTGGAACTGCTGAACCAGATATTTACCCAATATAAACAACAATAGCATCCTCAGCTTAGATCCACTAAGGAAACATCTGTTTAAAGCATTATAGATTTTCTCAGACATATATTTTTCACTGTTAAAGCATGGTGTATTTTCAGTGTTAGCTATGGTTTGCAAAACATGAGCTCTTTATTTAGATAACATAGTTACATTAGAGAAAGTGAAGCCTGATGTTTCCTGTCTTAGCTGGAAGAATTTTTCTTTTTAAGCTTAGTGATTTGCCTTCACAGATAAAGTTTTTAATTATACCTTACACTACTTTGAAGCCCATTAGACATCTAGAAATGCAGCATACTGTAAATACAATTATACTTATGAGAAGTAATTAATCTAATGGATTTTCAGTCTACCTCACCTAGTGAACTGCAACCTGTTCCAATTTATTATGCTGTTTCACAGCAGTAGTACAAGGGGGTAAATATTGTCTTTCATAATAATTTTGAGTGTTTATTAAGGAGATTCCCTACATATCTCATCGAATTAATTGCAGAAAACTACTTAGTTCAGAAGATGTCATGACTGCTGATAATAGTAAAGCAATACTTTAAGATTTTTGCTTATTAATTCAGTAGTACACAAAAATTAGTATTATCTTAAGTCATATGTAGGGATCAAAATTCTGATCTATCCAACAAGGATCCATCTGTCTGAAAAAGACTATTGTGTCTTTTCTAGAATATATATAACAAGATTTTTTTTTTTTTTTAACTGGAAAATAAGGAATTATTTTGGTCCATTTACATATTGGGGTTAATTGTCCAATTACAGTCTTAGCTCATGAGGTCCCATCCACTCAGATTGCTCTCCTCAATTCACTATTTACCCTTTTTGGGCCCAAAGCTGCAATGGTGTCCTTGGTTCCCAGGCTGGGAAAGGATTGTTTTATCCAACCAAACTGTGAAGAGAACTTGCTAACAATTTATATGAAGTTCAGAGCTACACAGTAAGGCAATAAAGAATATGAAAAATATGAAAGCTAAAACATGAGGTATCAGTACATTATATCAAGGGACCTGACATATGATTCAATACTAATATTGAAATGTGCATCAGAACATATTTTGCAATTACTGAAAAACCTGTTTTCTCTTCATCACAATGCTCTCAGGCACATGGTGCAGTTCTTGTCCTGTTTAGTACAAGGTGTGAAACTTTAAGGATCCTTGTGGGCCCCTTCAAACTCAGCCTATTCTATGATTCTAGTATCTTTTTTTCCCCCTATTAAAACAAATGCCAAAATTTCAAAATCCCAAATTAATAAAGAGACTATTATGACTGATTGGGATACGGAGAAGCTGGGGAGGGTGAGAATCCAATTTAAAAATTAGGAATTTTTTTAAGCTATTTCAGCTTAAAAAATAGCTATACATAGTTTTTCAAATACATGCTTTTTTGTCTTATGTTTCTCATAAACATCATTTATTCTGTCAGATGCCTTTTTATACTTACAGACAGTGAGAAAAATATTTTTCAAGAATTTGAAAATATTTTTAAATCCTTTCCATAGTTCTTGAAAATATGTGAAGATTTGTATTTCCTCAATTTATTAATAATTTACAGAGAAATATGAAAAGTTAAACAATATAGTGTTTTGCTTTCTTTTTTTCATCAGAACTATACTTCTGAGCAGAGACTTATCATTATTCTGTTGCTTAATTAGGTTGACAGAAAACTCTTTTCCTTTTGGTCACCGTACTATGCAACACAGCTAACTCTGCATTTCCTATCAGCATTGGTGGTAACTTTTTCCCTTTTTCCTTTCTGTAGCTGCCCAGCATTTTCAAGGCTCATGAGTTACCTGTTGCTTATGCACAGAGCCCAAGAGCACAAATGCAGATTGTGTCTCTGGCATGAAGATGGGCTGTAACCTGGTGAGTTGCACTTTAAGTGACCTGCTGACTGAAGAATCCAGACTAAAATGTCATGAAGATTAGCTATGAATTGTCTTTCTTTGCTGTGATTGATTTGATTGATAAAGGTTTGGGGAATTTCTCTATGCAAGGTTCTTGTGTTTTTTCCTTGTTAGTCCAAACATGCCAAGAGATATTGTTTGTATTGGCTAAGATACACACAACACCATTTATGTAATTAACTTTGAGATAATGTGTGAGTAAACAAACTATTTGAAACTTTTTACTTTGTTGAACCCTGTCAAGTTGAAATCACTTTTTTAGGATTTTCATGTCAAAACATACCAAATCAATGTCAAATTTGTTGTCATCTTTATCTTTGAAAATGTTAAAATGCATACACTTGAAGCTAAAAAGTAATTTGTGACATTTATTACATCTTAAAACATTATCCTGCAATTATGCATTGGTACTTTATGAATAAAAAGGAAGCTTTTAGTAATGGTTTATATAGGAAGTTCTGTTGGATAATTTGTGCAAAGTTTTGTTTTATTTTAGAAGAAAGAAAATCATTAGAAAAAACCCACAGCATTTCAAAAAGGCTTGTTAAGGTTCTAATTCTTTATAAAGTGCTCCACAGCACTGATATTGTTTGATTTTTTGAAGCTAGTATAAAACAGGACTTCTTTCACAGTTTTCTGAAGTATTCTTAGAAATTAAAAGTCAATAATGACATGATAGCTGGGAATTGTGAAGGAAATAGAACATAAATTTAAGTTTAAACTCTTCCTTTACAGTTGTGACTTAAATGTTCTTTATTAAAGGCAAAAAAATCACTGCAAAAATAAATTTAATAGAATTTGCATAGAAATATTTATTTAAATATAATGAAATTGCTGGATGGTTTGGGTTTTTTTCCCTTTGCATTGTAAGTGAGCAATGCACCAGAACTTCCACAGACTTTCTTACATGTCAGTGATCCATGTACCAGAGACATGACTGTAGTTATAACCCTCTCCTACTGTGGTGGAAGAGCACCCAGAAACATGTAACTCACATCCTTGGATGTAGGTCTGAGTGGAAATCTGGGTTGTATACTGTCTTTTACAGTCTCTTGGTCTTCCTAACGAGAAGCAAGTAAGCTTTCTTCTGAAACTTCATAGTCTTGAAGTAACGGCTGACATGCTCTGGACAATATAGACTTTTGTATTTCTGAGCTATTAGGATAAAGTCTGGAGTTGCATTTGCATGGGTTGTTTAATTTTGCCTGTAAACCATTTAAAAACATGGTTTAGACAGATTTGCACCTGCTGCTTCTTAAAAAAATATGCAATTAGAGGTAATTTAACTATTTTTTTTTTCTATTATGGAAGACGCACTATTAAACCAAATTTCTTCTCTCTAGTAATAACTCTGTTCTCTACTAAATTTCATGAGGGAATTTTGTTCTTTAATCTGTATTGATTAATTTTCCTCTAGTAACTGGGCTGCCATCCTTAAAAAAGAAAATTATTCCAGAACGATTATGCACAAAAGCTAATTTAGAATCAGATTGTGTTGAAGGCATATATTAAAAAACCCCAGACAAACAAAAAAACCCCAAACAGACTCAGAACTCTTACTGAAACCAGTGTGCTTACATAAATGTTTTGGACAAAAGACTGTAATTTTATTTAAAATAGTAACATGAAAGAATTAGCTGGATGAAAAAAACCCAAACTTTTCTCTTTATTATGAAAAAAGTTTTCAGGAGCATCATCAAATGCATTTTTGTCAGGACTGATAAGCTCTAATTTAATAGCACTGTCACTCTTGTAGGCAAACCAGTATCTATCACACAAACTACTGTTTGTGTTCTTTCTGTGGACTCAGAGAAGTACTAGTGAGTGGTGGATAGTGAGGGAGAAAGGTAGATAATTCTCTTTGAAAATTTCACCAGCCATTCAATGTAATGACTTAAACTGCCTCATTCTTCCACAATATCCATTAAGGATTTTTTTATTATTTCTTTGTAAACCTCTATCTAGCAGAGAGTTCACTGAAAAAAAACCCACAAAATAATCAGTGATAAAACTTCACATAGCCAAAAAAGCATATTTACTCATGAATACTTAAAGTTTTCAGATATCTAGTGTTTTTTAAAGACTTCACCATCTTCAAACGTAACATTTAACTTTGTAAAAGTTTATGGGATTTGTTTCTTTTAAGAAATCTGTTAGTTTAAATTGTGTTGGAACTCTGTTTCCGTTTTCACTTGTTTCAAACTTAACCTAGTTTATGTCTCAGTAACTGTTTTCTCTAAACAAAATGGACCACATAAAATCTCTTAATCCAATTTCTTTTATGTAAAGAGGATCTAATTTTCCTTTACTGTAGTTTGATAAGCCCATATCTTTCCAATGTTGCTCTGCCTTGGGGCTACTCTGCCTGCAATATATTGATATGTTTGAAAGGGAAGGTACAACAGGGAGAGGTCAACACAAAAAGTAACAGCTCTTTCATAAAATATAAGTTTAATCAGGTACATTTTTGATGCTTTAAAATAAAAATAATAAACTGCAAGTAATTTAAGAGGTATCAAGCTGTATTTTTAAAGAAGAATGAAATTGCAGGAATATGAATCGTGCCAGCTCTTGAATTTATAAGAACAGGTTTTGGTAGTTGCAATCAGAGGGCTTCTGAATCAAGAAAATGAGTATTTTGTAGTACCAGGACATAATGTGGTTCCACTGTTAGAAGTAATAGATAACTACATAGAGAGATGATAATGCTAATAAAAGCAATTTTGGTTTCTGAAAATAAAGCCTCTCTCTCTTACTCTTATTTTCAAGAAAATAATCTCAACTTCACAGACTTTTTTACTCACTGGACTAGCTAATGTGAGAGGAAATTTAAAAATTAGTAAGCCACTTATTTGAATTTTGACACCCTAGAATAAGTAAAGTTCATTTCTCTTGTTCAGATATTGTTAATGATTTCTCTTAAAAATATGAATAGCTGTTGAATGTTGGATAAAAAGAGATCATTGATCTGGAGGTATATGATTGACTTAAGAAGTATAGCCCTTTTTGTTAGCCACTAAAAATGGATGTGA
The DNA here is from genome assembly GCF_903797595.1 of Erithacus rubecula. NCBI lineage: Eukaryota > Metazoa > Chordata > Aves > Passeriformes > Muscicapidae > Erithacus > Erithacus rubecula. Next base: position 64,749,150 of record NC_136658.1, read on the forward strand.
ACATGAAAAATTATAATTTTAATTCACCTTGGTTATTTGAAATTACAGTTTAAAAAGCCAGACTAAGTAAGGAGTCTTGTAGTATTCTCAATTAATGTATGGCAAGCAATATGCCTTTGGCATTCTTTTTACAGGCATTCATTGACTTCACTAGGTTAGGGTCTGTAAAATGTGCTAAATGGAATGTCCTGATTTAGAGACTGACATTTGTTCTTTTTCCTTTCTTTTACATTCTGACCACCATTTCTGGACCACAGTTTATAATGATTAGAAACTATGTGTGCTATAACTGCTCTACAGCTTTGAACCTTTTCATTGTTTTAGATCTGTTTGCTATTAGGTTAATAGACTGCCTAGAGATATTGCAATATTAATACATTTATGTTTAAAGATGTTTCTCCTAAGTTATAACGCTTAATAGTAATTTTCAAACAGTCCAAGCCATGGGCTTCATTTTAACATAAGTGATTTGTTCCCATTTAGATAAAAGGAAGGTCATTTCAAGTCAAAATAAAGTACAGCTACTCTAGAATAAGAAATGTTTTCACATATGTTTGTTTAGGAACACTTTATTCTGGAATATCTGTTCATGAATAGCTAATTTGGATTGCCTTCATTGGCTGATGGGTGATAAGAAATACAAAAGAGCAGAATTCAAAGGGACTTTTCATTCATCATTCTCTTGGGGGAAGAGCAAAGTGACTTTATAGACTTTGTAAAAGCATTGATTATCAAGCAAGTTTGTATTAAAAAGTGTTTTATACTTTAACTGTGTGAGGTTATTAAAGGATTTTTTCAAATGCAATAGAAATTTTAAGTACTTATTATTTAGTTAATCATTTAAATCTTAATATCAGAGAAGTCCAAAAATTCAATAAATATGACAAAAATTACTTTAACAGATAATATTCTTTTTTTAGCAAGTTTAAAAGTTTATGTTATTTTGTGTTCAAGATTGGAGAATGTGTGTATAAAGTACGAACATTTTTGTTGCAAATTACTAACATCTCCTGTTTTTTAAGGTAGACTTTAAAATAAATCTCATCCTCTGAGTCCACTTTAAATCTCTCTTTCTACTGATCTCCAGCTCAATTCTACCAGGCTTCCTTTAGTCAAGATAGGATTTGATTATAGCTACAACAAGCTAATTTTCACCACCTATCCCACTAGCTGAATGGACAAAAAAGGCAAGAAACAGTCTAGAACTGGATCAATATGTGCTATGCAATCGTACAGACAGAAGTCCTCAACAGAACAGTGAAGTCTCCATGAAAAAGAGCAACATTTGAAGCACTCTGAGTTTTTTAAATTTTTGCATTTACTACATGGACCTAATGCAAAGCACTCCACATTGCCAAAACTCACTCCTTCCTTCCTCCCTCCCTCCCTCCCTCCCTCCCTCCCTCCCTCCCTCCCTCCCTCCCTCCCTCCCTCCCTCCCTCCCTCCCTCCCTCCCTCCCTCCCTCCCTCCCTCCCTCCCTCCCTCCCTCCCTCCCTCCCTCCCTCCCTCCCTCCCTCCCTCCCTCCCTCCCTCCTTCCCTCCTTCCCTCCTTCCCTCCCTCCCTCCTTCCCTCCTTCCTTCCTTCCCTCCTTCCCTCCTTCCCTCCTTCCCTCCTTCCTTCCTTCCTTCCTTCCTAGAATGCATCAGATGAACAAAGGGAAAACCATAAACCACTCTGCAGGAATCATTGCTGAAAAGTAGGACAATGGAAAGAAAAGAGCCATTGTTCATCATTGCATCCTGACCATGGCTCCAGAGTATCCAAACTGGCATTTAAAAAATGAGATGCTCTGTTTAAAGTGTGAGAAGTGCAAAACTTAATTTTAGTGTGGCTAGCTGAAATTATAAAAAAAAAGATTCAGCATCCTTAGGTACAACCTTAATTTTATACGTAAACTTCCATTTATATAGAAACATATCCAAAATTAATTTAAAGTTCATACATAAAAATTAACTATCTTTTATATAATATAATTATATAAGTACATACAAAATGTAACAGAGCTACACTGTTGAAAAATAGAACTGTATATTCATTAATTTGCATTCTGAGCAAGAATGAGTTCTTCTGGTTAGTTTAAAGGGAAAACTGTGGGACTGAAGGCTTACAATTACTGAGGGATATTGCTTTAGTCTCCTTTAGTCTCCTTGATAAGCCTCAGTGCTTCAAAGGTTCCTTTTTATAAAGGACTCAGTGCTTTTAGAGGCTGAAAAGGAAATTTGTAATGAGTGCAGACAAATTAGACGATCCAGGCAGTATCTCTTCCATCTTTAAATCCTCACATTGCAAGCCAGGAACAGAGGGCTAGATAAGAAGTGCTAAAGCTGTCAGACTCTATGCAGGCAGCAGAGTGTGTTTGCTACTGACTCTTGTATTGTAAACAGTAACTGAATGTGAGTATTTGATATCTAATTATGTCACTGTGGATTCTCCACTTACTACTACACAGGGGTCAAAGACATGCACAAGATACTTTCAAGTAGCTGCTTTCAGATTCTGATGTTTCATCTGTTCCTCCCCTCACAGTGAATATGAATGTTTGCTATTAGCTGTTAACCTGTAGCTCAGTCAGACCACCTTGACTTCTAATCCCAATCAATCTGGTACACCAAACAGTGCCCAGATGTTTGCTTAGTGAAAACAGTGTCTGAAATGACTTGTCCATTCAGCCTCTGCTTGAGAGTCTATTATTCATTTCTTATCCTTATTTAACTCTTGACTCTTTCACTGTTTGTCCAATCTTTGAGTTTCACTGACTAGGCACTACAAGAACACATTTCAGGAATAAGAATTTTCAGGGAAGAAGGGGGAAGGAGAGGACAAAATAGAATAGTTTTTACTTACCTCGTGCTTGAAACAGTGTTAGAAGAATAAGGTTAGATTGATCTTGACCAGTTTTTTGGTTTTTTTTTCATTCCCAATCCCTAAAATAGAATCATATCTACCAAACTGCTAATGCTTCTGATGTATAGAGACTTATTCTTCATTTTACTTTTCAAGTCTAAAGATGTAAATAAAAAGCTTTAGGAATTATAAATAGATCTAGTACAAAATATTAAAATTAAAAGCATTCTTTCTCTAAAGAAAATGTGTTAGTTTGTTCATACAAAATAGTTAATTGAATATTAGCCAATTGCATAATTTAAAAAAATATGTTTTTATGGTCTTTTATGGTCTAGTTTCTCAGATATTCAAGAAACTATTTTATTTTCTATGTATCTTAACATTTGGCTTGATAAGTAACGTAGTCCAGTGCCCCAGTTTTCAGATGGCTCAAGAACATGAGATGAGAGCCACCTTTGAAATCATTGTTCATGCTGGCTCCTGCCTGTGACTGAACTTTTGGTTTTCTGTTAGATGTTGTCTGCAGTCCCTGACCAGGGCAATGCTCATCTTCGGTGCAAGCACACAGAAAAAGCAGCAGCCTCTGGAGGACTTGTCTAGCACAGCTGGACAGTCAGGCTATCTCCCCAGTCCTTGCACTGCCTGGCTGCAATGCTTTTATGAGGCAGCAGTTATACACCAGTTTCACTTCCTCCTTGCAGTAAACATTTCCCTTTCTATACCCTTATCCTGGGATTCAACACTGGTCTCAGGCCTCAAAAGAAAAAAATAAATAAAAAAAACCAAACCAAAACCAACCAAACAAAAAACCCCACCAAAACTCTAAACTCTAAACAAAAAAAAAAAAAAAAAAAAACCCAAAAAAAAACAAAAACAAAAAAAGTTTGAAATCCCATATTGAAACTATTCATGAAAATGTTAAGTTGATGTTAACTTTCCTAAAACTTAATTCTGAGAAAACTCTGCAGAGGCTGGGACATCTCATTGTAGGACTGTTTATCAACTTCTGTAAAAGAAAGCCTGGAAAGGAACATAGAAAATCTTGTTCTGTACTTTCATCATGCGAATATGGTATCAAAGAGATAAGCCAGGTTTGGTGTTAGGTAGCTAATTTAAGGAGTTTTTGTGGCATTAGTAATGTAGACAAGGAGGAAGAGGAGGATGATGAAAGTGTTGGTGTAGAGTCTGCTGACTTTCTGAGTATTTGCATTGTGGAACAGGGCTGGATTTTTTCCATCAGAAAAGTAGATATTTCCCAGTTACAAAAGAAAGCTAATGTTTCTGCTTATAAATAGTACTGTGAAGTGCAGAAAATAGTGCCCTTAAACATGTCATTCCATCAACAGCTTTACTGCCTCAGATCTCAGGAATCAGATAATCTCACTGCTACATCCATACTACAGCCCTTTTTACATATAGGGGTGGAGAGTTTGTCCTGTATCTGCAAAAGTAGGGTCATCTATCTAGTGAAACAGACTTTTGGAAGGAAGAAAATAAAAAATGTTAGGCTTATTTACAATCGTGGTTTTGCAGTCTGTTATGAGAAACAGATGATGCTGATAACCGGGTAAGGTGGCTACTACATCTTTTCTTAAGGCTCTGTGCCAAGTGAGAAGGTAATTAATTCTATTTTCATCTTAATGGAAACCAGCTCCTTGACTGGTTTGGAAGGTTTGAAAGCAAGAGGAAGAGCTTCAAAACTTGCCAACAGTTGGCATTTACAATAAGCAACATAAAGTTACAGGGAAACATATAGCATAAAAACCAAAATGGTGGCCTGAATTTCAAGGTTTTGTTTGAGCCTTAGGCAATATATGGTTGTACAATAGAGATTAAAATTCAATTATTTGTTTGCTATATTACCCTGAGACTGCAGTATTACTATCCTCACTAGTGTATAAGTTCCAAATACACTTAGTATGCCTCTAAGAGTGTTATATTATTAGAATTCACTACAGAACAAAATCTATTTTGGTTTATATTTGCCTCCTCATACAAGCATATCTTGTTTGATAAACTTTGAATATAGTTCTAGAAATATTTTACAGCAATTAATTATTCTTACTAAAAATTTTTAATTTGATTGAAGAAATTGTCTATCAAAACAGCAAATAGAGCTTCAAATACTGAGTCAAAAGTTAGCCCACAGGTGGGTTGAAATAGTCCAAGAACCTTCAAATTACCCTGGAAAATTTCCTTGCATTCCTGCTTAACTATTCTTATGGTATGACTTCTATACTCAAACCAGTACTAAAGCAGAAAGCAGCACATATTGAAAACTATGTGTGCTGTTGTTCTGTCAACATAAAACCAAATGTGGTGACATTTTAGTTTCTGCATCATGTTATCAGTGAGGAAGAAAATTTCTATCTCTACCTTGCACAATTGCTCCAGTCATCTCCTCGAAAATCCAAGCAAACAATACAAAGAAATAAATTAAATATAGAAACAATACTCTTTCTGTGAAAATTAAAACCATGAAAACTAAAGAGAGAGTATAGCACTTTCTACTCCAAGATTTTTCTAATAATAACAGCTAAAGATGTGAGAATTATTTCTATTTGTAACTACTTTCTTCACCCCTTGCAATATATTATGCTAACAAATTTTTATATGTTCCTTAGAGTAAAAAGAACATTGTATTTTTCCAAACTGATCTATTTGGAGTCCTCATTTTTCTACATCATTTTCTGCTAAACATAAAACAATTTGGCAGGGTTTTCTGTTTGTTTGTTGTTGCTTTTTTTCCTGGAAAATTTGGAGGTTTTCCTAATCTCTGATAGTTTCCTAACAAATATCAAATATCAGCCTTGACCAAATGCTTGGGTAGTTGCATTCTGCAAGTATTTGCTAGCTGTTCTCATAGATCCAGACAAGAAACAGATTTCCCTGCTCTCTGACTCTGTGCTGCTGTCTGTATGCTCTGAGAGATGCCTGTGAATGACCTGTTGGCTGTTTTGGCCAGGTTCAGTTGCCCAGCACTGGCTGTGCAGGTGCCCAGAGACTCCTTGTTCACTGTCCTGATAACAAATTTGTTCCTCTGGCTAACATCTGTATGGAGCTCCTTATAACTAAGAGACCTTCACACAAAGATGGAACTGGAAGCCTTTAAAAAATATTCAGGGATTTTTTGTTTTGCTCATTCTGTTGACTTTCAACGCTCATTCATTCTACTTCAGAAGCAGAACAAAATAGTAATTTCAAAATTGTATGCGCAAAAGCCACCGCCTTGTCTTTTTCTAGTCTATAATTCATGCAAACATTGAGATAGGGAGTGGAAGACTTAGTGAAATAAAAAGTAATTTATTTACTGTAGTCAAGCCCTCTAAAAGCAGTATGGAGCAACAGCTGTGCAGCCTAGGAAAATCTGAGGACTGCCATGACATTTTGTAATCTTTCACCATTTCCCAGCTATATTGGAGAATACATCTTTTGAACCCCACAGTGAAATTCTTTTTATTGTGGATTTTATTCAGGAAAGGAAGAACATCTCCATTAGAAAGAGTATATCCTACCACAGACAAATGACCCTGCAAAAACTAAAGCTAGCTCTTCTCTGTCCACAAAATCCAAATTTTCAACATATTTTTTCTTGTTCATTCAGTAAACAAATTCATTCAGATCTGTAATTTACCAGAAAAGTGGAAAAATAATACTTTTTTTTCCAAGAGCAGACTGGGATAACATTTATTCTTAAAAAGAAAGACTAAGACAAAATCTTGAAGAAGGTGGCATTAGATATTTCACATAGCAGAAAATGAGTAGGAAAGGAAGAGAAGGAAGCTAGAACTAATACAGCAACATATTTTTTTAACATTCATACACGCACACACAAAAGAAAGTTAAAGTTTTTACAGGTCTTTTTTAATTCCTCCTGAGTACTTCTTAGTATGATTGAAGAAATGAGGTCTAAATAAATTTTTGAAATTATATGGTCAGGATTTAGCCTATAAAATAGAGCAGGTGTACTCCTTCCCTTGTATTAATTACTCCCTAACCAATTGTTTAGTGAGTCTGGGAGTATTTTCAGAAATATTTTGTAGAGATTTTATTGTTCTCTTTTTTTTTTTTTTTTTTTTTTTTTTTTTTTTTTTTTTTTTTTTTTTTTAATTTTCAATCCCTTGAATCTCTTGAGTTATCTTCCCTTATTTCCTGATTTTCTGGTGTGGGTGTTAAACAGCAGTTCTGGATAACCCTCTCCCTTGATATTGCCAGGAAGTTAACCTGGCTATCAGTTACAGCCCACCCCTGAAGATGAAGGTAACTTGGACTTTGTTAATAGATTCTTTGGAGTAGATTAGTGAAATAAAAGTGAGTGATCAGTATTTATAAATATATATACATAGGGCTCATTTTAGAACAGTTTTCTTGGAATGGAAAGATGACATTTATTTGCTGTGGCCATCCTCTGGTGCTCACACATTCTTCACCTGGTCTATTACCTTGCCCACCACCATCAAAGCACCCTTTGCTATACAAGTGGCCAATTGTTTAAGTCATTAATCATTAACATTTCAGTCTCTCACAGTCTCATCCACCTGCTTTTCTAAGAGTGTGTACATACAAAGAAATAAAAAGACAGATTCTGAATCTCACCATGTTTATTAGTGCACAATATCAGACTTGCACTGCCATGTCTCCCTCTAAAATGCTGATTTGTATTGACCAGGATTTCCTCTTTCATAAATGGATAAGGATGCCTTGCCCAGGAGCATCTTAGCCCATGGTAGAAAATCCATGTCTCCAGTGTGGTAAAACAGGGCTTGGAGTATTTTTAGTCAAGTGACATATTACATCCTTGATCTATTCAGGAAGAATTCATACAGTAACTAAATAACATTATTATTATTATTATCACACTATGTTTATGCTCCCTTGAGTGTGATTAATGCAAAGGTTTCTTTGTGGCTATTTGAATACAAACTTTGTTGGTATTTTTTTAGTTTATTAGGAATTTTAAGATCACAGAGTGAGTCAGGTTGGAAGGTACCAGTGGGGGCCATCTGGTCCAGCCTCCCTGCTCAAACAGGATCATCCCAGAGCACACAGCATGGGATTGTGTCCAGACCATTCTCGAGTCTCTCAGAAGAAGATTCCACAACCTCTCTGTGCAATCTGTTGCAGTGAACAGTCATCTACCATAAAGCAGTTCTTCCTCATGTTTAGGTGGACTTTCCTCTGCATCAGTTTCTGCCCACTACTGAAAATATATAATATACTAGGAAAACATAAATACATGTTTATATTTAATGACAATATATTATACAAATATGCATTATTTATGCTGGATTTATAAATTGTAAAATACTTCCTTGAATTTAAGAGATGTCTGAAATTTTTAATATTAACATGAGAGTATTTTCCCAGTCTTCTATTTTGTTTTTATTTTATTTCAAATCAGTGTGATTCTGAAGTGTCATATAAATGTTAGATTGATAATGCATATCTGATCTATTCTGACATGCAAAAGCACTTAAATAACATCACCAAAGTTTTCTGACTGTTATTAGAATCAGATTTCCAAATAGCAATTGATCCACTTATGCACTAGTTCAAATCTATGGATACCTATCTCCCAAACAGATTTGTAAACTGGTCATACTGTGGAAAACTTCAAATTAATTAAAATACTTCTAAATGGATTAATTAACCTCTCCACCCCCTGCTTTACAGGCACAACTGTGAATACCAGCCAAACATCCTATTGATTTTAAGATTTTTGCTTTGCATTATAAATCCTTTCACTGGCTTTTTCCACAGTATCTAGGAGAATTAGGAACATTGCATTTCCCTCCCTGCTGTTTGAATACTGGCCCAGTAATGGTTCCTTTGATCTTTTTAAACCGACTTTGAGCTCTGTACTATTCCTTCTCACTGAAGACTTGATTTTAAGGTTAGCAAGACTATAGTGGGGAATAAAGTTAAAAACATGATCGACTGCTGGAGCTATTCAGCTGTGCTGGCTGATGACTGCCATAGTATGATAATAACAGATTTTTTTTTAATGTGATATATTTCTTATTTCTTTTGCATTATTTTTTTCCTGGTTTTATGTATGTATGCATTTATTTTGCAGGATTTTAAGGCATTAGGCAAAGGTAGTCTATGAAGGGTTTAGCAGTTCTCAAACACAATGATGTGATAAACAGAAAAAAAGTATTTGTGAAGTGAGACTGAAATTTTAGACTCTTCCTTGAAAAGAACATATAATTAAAGAAGACTCATGTTACAAAAAAATAAGAAAGGACAAGGAATCATAAAGTTTAATTTTTTTCATTGTTTATTTGCTTTTTGGTAGGGAAAGAACTGGATAAAATAGACAACTGTTCTTCCTATTCTATCAGTAATTACATAAAAATTAGCTCAAAATAGACTATTTTATCTTTTGAAATAGAAAATGAAATATCATATAAAAATACTGCTTTACAAGGGAAAGCGTCACAGTTGTTATCAGAAGATCAAAAGGACAGTTCCAGGTGGCCTCAGAAAAACCAGCTTTCTTTATATCCAAAGAATATCTTCTACAAAATTTAACTGCACAAAACAAACAGATGGAAGTTACCTTTAGCAATTTTTAAAGAAAAAAATAAATTTTGCTTTCCTCTTTTCCCAAGATTTCCCTGTTCCACTTCTGCATTTTTTCCTAGATTCAGTTTATAGTCTGATACAGCCACATCAAAGCAAGGGAAAAGAAGATTGGGGAAGAATCTTACTACTCTTCCAGGCTAGTAATGTATCAATATTTCTTGATCCATTATTATAAAATTATCATATCACATTTTTCTAGAAAAGAGCAGTGAATTGTGGTTTGGTTGTTGATTTTACTGGGTTGGTTGATTGTCTTTTGTTTGTCTTGGCTCTGCATTGTTTTTGTTTAATCTGGGGTTATGTTGGCTTTTTTATTTGGTTGGTTTGGTTTTAATTAATTTTCAACTCTGAATTTCAAATTAAGGATTTGAAGAAGCTTTAGCAATACTTTGTGTCTGGACAATGGATCTTTTTGGAATTAAATTCTTTTCATGTAATACAGATTGAAGGTACACTCCCTTCATAGGACTAGACATGGAAATGTGATTACAGATGCATAATGTCCTTTTGTCATTCCTATTTATCTGCTTGATGCATAATTATAGTAAAATCAGTTTTGATAAAATACAGGTTCAAAAAACAACTACATGAAAATTAAAAGCAGGATATTTTGTGCTATTTTTATAATAAAATATAATAATAATAATTATTATTATTATTATTATTATTATTATTATTATCATCTGGAGATAAAGGAGTTCATCTTCTCATGCAAACAAAATAGGTAGGGTAATGATTTCCTTTAGTAATTAAAATCACACCTGAATTGAATATATAGAGCAGTCACAAAAACAATTTCTGAATTACAACAGTAAAGTCATAGTGTATGAGTTCTATATCTTATCTGCAAGTAAAATTCTAAAAATTATCAAAATGCATCAGCTCTAAGAAAATGTGAAAATTTAATAGGAGTAATTTTTTTCCCACTGTGTAGCAGAAATTAAATGGTCTGATGTGTATATATAAAGGACTAATATCAGAGTTAAATCACAGCAATATACACCCAAAAAATGCCTTTACTCATGTTTACTATGCAAAGTCAAAAGGGGAAAAGCAATTTGCAGAGCAACATTAACAAAATAATTCTAAGAAAATCACATCAGTATTTTATTATATAGAAAAAATAAAAGGTGAAGAAATCTCTCCACCGCACTCATAAAACACAATTATGATTCCTTGTGTCCATCTAGACACGGTGTATCTAGATTTAATTGACAGAAACAGAATTTAGAGTTAAAATAAAATATATGACTTTGCATCCGGAACTGTAATTAATCAAGAACAAATGGATTTGTATAAGGGACCAGAAACTTGTCATGAGAACTTCCCAGGAAAATGATCTCAGTAAATTAAAGAAACTAATTTTTTCCCTGAGAGACAGAGCAGTAGACAGTAATATGTTTCATTGCTCTTTGGAAGATCCTTTCAAAGAGGATGAAGAATCTAAAGGTCATGTCATTGAAATAATGCAATCCAGGGTAACTAGTGTCAGCTGTATAATACAGTAATCTCGCTGTTAAATTGGGTAAGGAGGGGTTTTCACTTTTTGAAGCTGACCTGCACATTAGAATGAATCAACCATCCACCTATCATTTTTTTTCCAATGCCAATTATAGCTGATGAAATATTTAAAAAAAATGTATGGGACTCATCATTCTGGTTTCAAAAGAATGCACACATATACTCTCTAACAATAGAGAAATTATATCTGTTTTAAGGATTAAAGATCTTACGCTTGCAATAAAGAAAACAGAAAGAAATACCTCTGTGGTCAGAAAACCATCTGCAGCAATATTCAGCTCTTCTCACTTCCTGTGGAGAGAAAGGCTATCACTCAAAACCAGCTTTCTCCTTTTTGTTATTTTTTTTTGTTTTTGTTTTTGTTTTTGTTTTTGTTTTGTTTGTTTTTTTTTGTTTGTTTTGTAATTAGGAGAAACAAATTGAAGCAGAAGAGAGCATTCAGTAGAGTGTCTGTGTGATACAATCTATTTCTCCATTTAGTATTTTAATTCTTTAGAACTCCAGTTCTAAGGTGACTGAACCTGTGTCCATTAGGGTGTCTTCAAAGCTGGGCACTACTGTAAAAACAGGAATTCAACTGTAGGTCAAAAAGGTAAGAAGAAGGGAGAAAATTAAACTCCACATAAAAGGAGTTCTTTGTAGAAGATGAGTATGTGTATAAATTGCTGAAGTTATCTGGAGGACTTTGTCAGATCACCAGAAAAAGTCTTCATGACTTCATCTGGGTTCCTATACTTCAGCAAATCGTGTTATTTGAAACAACCCAGGCCCTCAGATCATCTACACAGGGCAGGAAGACATGATAGAGATCTCATGAAGATCCCATAACCTCCTGGGACAATTTTAGTTTGAGTTTTACAATTACTTTAAGAGATTTGTAGGCATCTCTTCTACATGAAGATTGACATGAAGTAAACACATATAGCAGACATTTAGACACCCAATCTGCTCATATCTACTGACATTAGAGATATTTAAAATGTCTAAAATGTCCAAGAAGAACTTGAAGATCATTCCTGAAAGACATAGATGGTCTCCATATTTATTTCCCGTGTGTGTCAGACCAATTAAAATATTTAGTATATTCAAGAGTTTCTCAAAAGGCACAGTGGGCAGCTGAACGTAATTTCTTGATGTCAAGCTGAATATTCTCAACAAGTTTAATTACTCTAAGGATGAAACAGTGCTAGAAAATAACCAGCTTGAGTTGCTTTTGGAAATTCAGGAGGAGGTTTAGGCCCCTAAGGCACTACCCCCTTGTATTCTATTGAAACAAAATGGAACAAGAGGATCAGTGCTGACACCCTTTGTCTTGTTATTGTTTTGTATCATTCAGAATTCAGTAAGTGATTTGGGTCAGTCTTCAGCAGTGAATTTCACAAGTTAATTATATTTTGCTCAAAATATAATTTCCTGCACATGTAAAAAATTATTGTAGACTGAAACAAAGGACTTCAGCTGGAAGGAGTTTGGTGTTTCAGGAATGTCCTCATAGATTCTTGAATTTTCTGCATAATCCTATTCAATTTCTTTCTAGCAACAATATAGTCATATCAATGCTTACTTATTTCACAGTCACTAAATGTTCTTTCTGTTAAAAGACCTATACACTGGTTTAAGTCCCAACTTGGAAATTCATATGCCTAAAGTTTATAAAGTTAATCAACACAGAAAGAACCTCAGTTTACATTTTTTTCAAATTTTATTTTAGACATTTGAAAAGATATAAGGAATAAATTTCACATTGTGTATCATTATTATATTATAAATTCAAACAGCATTTAAGAGAAAAATATATTGTATAATTTATCACTTTATTTTGAAAATCGTGTTTTGCAGTACAAGGCTTATTAAAAAGAAACACTACTACCTTTCTTCTGTTGAATGGTCTCTAATGTAGACTTTTATCCCCTACTCTAAAGTCTATAAAGGTTTGCAAATTCCCCATCGAGTGTTAAGTTAGCCTGAGAAATGCTTCAGGTAAAAAAGAAAAAGCCTGAGTCATATAGTAGCATGAAACAAGATAAATAAAACAAAGCAAAACAAAACAAAAAGGGGGGGGGGGGGGTATTTTAAAAATGTTTGGAATGTGTTTCTTGGTCTTTTCTAGTGTAGAAAAGCCTATTGAAATAATAGACTGTAAAGTCTTCAAAAATATTCTGGTTACATCTTCCTCAGACTTGATGTGGTCAAGTCACTTGAAAATCTCTGCAGTGTTGGATAACACTGTGTGTAGGGAGCAATTTCAGAACAGCAAGAAAACCTTTATTACAGAATAACGAATTTATATTTTTGGTTGGATAGAAAAACAATAGTGGAGTATAGAAATTTGTGCATATGCAGAGAGAAATGCACAGCCACAAATACACAGGGATAAGCAAAAAAAAACCTACTAAAAAATGTAAATCCATTTCCTAAGTAGCTTAAATAATAAAACACAAATTTCAGTTAAAATAAAGAAAATGCAGAACTACCATTTTATAAATTTAAGCTGTATTTTGGATATCATTAACAGTGATTTTAGACTCTATTAATAAATATATTAAATAGTCTAATACTGTGCAACCATCTTATAGAAGTTGGAAAATTCTTTTCTAGTTATTTCTCATGTGTCCATAATGTTCTAATAAGGTCTGAAAAATTTACAAGGCAGGTTTGGGTTTCTCTTTTTTTAATGTGCTGTATAGAATTACCACACAGAGAAGTTATATGCACTAATCCCTTCACACAAGATAAAGAACATGTATGTCCTTTTTCTATGTCACTACATATTTTAGCATTCATGCTTCTATTAGTAAAATAAAGGAATGGGTTAGAAATTAGAAAATGGCAAGTAGTAAGAGAGATGAGAAATTATGCAAACACTGAAGTTAGTATTAGTGACATTTCCACCCACACTGGTAAGTAGTAAAGATGTTTGATACTTTTTAGTGCTTTTAAAGAGTGCAAAATAAACCAAGTTAAAATTGGAGGACATTAGCTAATAACTGTTGTCCAAATGAAATGCATTTTGTCTCTAATGAAATTTTCAACTGAAAATGTGAGGTAACTTGTCTAATGATTTGGGAAAAAAAGAATAGAAAAGCTGGCTAGTACTACTATTTCTATAATTTGTGATATTAAAGAGACAACTCTAGAATTCCTTGGGTGTCAAATAAATGGTAAAAAGATACCAGTGGCTGAATAACATAGAAATTTTTGGTAAAAAGATACCAGTGGCTGAATAATACAATTTTTTTTTCTTTTCAAAACAAAGAAGGAGCAGTAGGAGAAGTGAAACAGAATTACAGATATGGTATGCTCAGCATCAATCATTTCCAAACTTTATCCATAATAAATATGCTCCTCAGTAATGGTTTTTCAAAAGAGTCAAAATTCCCCTTAAATGCGAGTCCTGTGCTGCTCTAAGAAAGGATTAATAAACATTAAATAGGATTAATAAACATTAAAAAGGATTAATAAACATTGATTACACTTATTTGTAGAATATATTTGACATTCTATTTCCAAAAGCTGAAAGAAAAGCAAACAAAGTAAAAAAAAACAAACCAAAAAAAAAAGAAGTGATTTTCCAACTACATCATTACATACTGTTGTTTTGGGAGGAAAAAATTGTTTGAGTTATTTAACCAATTGTCAGTGCTATATTGCTATCATTTAAAAGCAACAAATGCTCTATAATGTAAACTGGACACGATGTTCTCATCAGCCCACAAGCCAGCTGCATTTTCTGTCCTTAGGTCTTTACTGTCTGTGGAACACTGAAAAACTGCAACAATATCTATTCTCCTTTCTGTTAATAACCTCTGTCAGTTTTCAGTGGTATCAAGCCTAAACTTAAAATTTTTTAACAATATTTCGTTTTCAGTATTGAAATATACAAATATATATATGTACATTCACTTTAAGTACTGTAAACCCTGATCAAGGTAAGAAGCCATTCCAATCACATTAAGAGCTCTGTCTGCAGCAGTAGAATTGATTAGGAAATTCCAGCTGAAGGTCAGCATAGTGTTCTGTACTTCAGCATGAATAACTGGACAGCATAAATGTAAGTGTACTTGTTTGTTCCTTACCCACAAAAGGGAACAGCCTTGGTGATTTACAACTGAAAAACTATCAGCTTATCCTGAAGTCTTTGGATTATTTGGTAAAGCTCATATCCTTCTTAATGCATTAAATTAATTCATTATTTACCATGTGAAAAAAACCCAAAAACAAAACAAACAAACAAACAAACAAAAAACCAAAAAAAAACAAAAACAAAAAAGAAACAAAACAAAACAAAACAAAAAAACCCCAAAACAAACTATAAAAAATAATGTGTCATTCTATCTTTTTTTTTTTTATTACTTGGGATATAGGTCAAATAGTATTTGTGAGCTTTATCTTGACAGGCTTAAGGACCCTATGTCACAAAAGAGACTTTGAAATAAGAGTTAGTACATCCAGATGTGTACTTGGTGGTATCTTATTCCTATAAATTATACAATAATTTTGGAGAATGAAATATTCATTTATGATAATGGTGATGAAATATATTGCTGTAGCCAAAATGACTGCCCCTCAAGAGATAAATTATGAACTTCTATAGAATTCTGATGCTGATATTTTAAAGAACTGATACTTGCCAGAATTTTAATATAGCGCACTTAGCAAAAAATATTCCAGAGTCCTAAGGATGTATATCAGCATCTTCATTTAACCATTCTAAACCCTGCTGGCTGCTCTGGGACACAAAATAGGTGGTACACATTGTAATACTTAATTATTTTTGGTTATTTCTCTACATAAAATTATCAGGTTTATATTACAGATACATATTTTGTTATAAACACCATAGATCAATATTTAGATTTAAATACTAAATAAGAGATGGTAGGAAGCTAAGGCTTAATGAGTGGAACATGGTGCATGTCTGCTTGTGACTTCTTGAAGGCATTATAGGAATTTGGTGGTAATGTATTTGAGTGATATTAAGAGAAAAGTAGTACTTATATATATTTTAGATGCAATTTTATATGCACTTAATTTTGAGTAAATATTTGTCAAAGGCTACACTGAATTTTTCCAACTCTCTTAAAATATGAAATAATGAAAAGAAAGGAACATGTATATTAAAAATTCAGACTAAACCAGAGTGAAACCTGGGGAAGCAAGCAGTTGAAAAAACAATCAATTTGCCTTACTTCTTACAGAAGCAAACTCTGTACTTAAGTAAAGAGAAAAATGATTGCTGCTGCAGTAATCATATTCAACAGCTAGTACTAAGAGCAAGTTAGTAAAGCAGTTTCACATTATTGGTTAAAATAGATGAGGGTTAGTAGAGAAATCCTTGTATTTTCACATTCTAGGACATAAATGTTACTTTTACACATTAAAATTAGGAAGAAGCTAAGTAAATAGTTCAGAGTAATAATCTCTTATTAGTAGAAAGTCATTAAGAAATATCTGCATTTAGAAACTGGAACCTTAAAAATATTGAATTAAGTTTTTATGTACATTGTTTCAGGTTTTCTATAAATATGTCATTAGTGGTGTAATACCACATACAAAATTCACAAGGTATCTTATTTTCTATGGCCTGTTAAATGAAGTGCTGCAAAACTTATTTTAAAACACGTTCCCATGATAGACTGCTGTAATGACCCACGGTAACATATATGCATCCCACATAGTGATCTTTTGAACAGCTCCAATTCATCATGGCAAACAGAATGTGTAACTTTCTACTTCAGAAAATAAAGACCATTAAAATTTGAGTTGAAAGAAAACTCCCTCAGTTTCTAGTGTTCACTGTCTTAGAAGACTGCACTTAAACACTAAATCATCAAAGTTTTTGTTGCTGATAACACATTAAAACCAACAAAATAAATTTTTTTTAATTGTTATTATTTTTGTGCTATGAAAACTGAACTAACCAATGTGTAATCATGTAATGGATAGGAAGAATGAAAATTAAACTATTAAAGCATTATTGGATTCACTTTCTAACATCCTCTATTCATCTTGATGTTGATAAGACCTGAGATATCCATTAAGACATGAAGCTCTTCTGGAAGTTTCATATTTTTATTGATGTAAATACTTTACCAGTGAAGTGACTTACTTCCTCTCAGGCAGTTTTAGAGCAATAAGGTCTCCATAAGCCTCTGAGCTTCCTTTTCTCTGAACAAAACAACTCCTTCTCCCTCAGACCCTCCTCACAAGCCTTGTGCTCCAGATCCTTTGCCCACTTGCCCCTCTCTGGACATGCTCCAGCCCCTCAATGTCCTTCCTGAACTGAACTGGACTCCAGACTCCAAGGGTGGCCTCACCTGTGCTCAATAGAGGAGAAGAATCACTTCCCTGGTCCTGCTGGTCACATCATTGCTGACCAAGTTCCCATTGGCATTCTTGGCCACCTGGGCACAGCTGGTTCATGTTCAGTCACTGTCAACCAGCACCCCCAGGTCCTTTTCTAAGGCACCCTTTTCCAACCATTCTTCCTCATCCTGCAGTGCTGCATGGGGTTGTTGTGGCCAAAGTACAGCACCTGACTCTTGATCTGGTTAAACCTCATACCACTGGTCTCCTCCCATGGATCTAGCCTGTCCAGATCCCTTTGCAAACCCTTCCTACACTCCCCCAGATGAACACTCCTACACAACTTGGTGAATCTGTGAATTTGCTGTGCATGGACTCAGTTCCCTCATTCAGATCATCAATAATGATATTAAAGTCTCCTTTACTTTAGAGCACAAAAATAAAATGCCATCCTAAATGTGGTTTAAAATTATTATTATTCAGACACAACACCTCCTAGATGGCAGCATCAGAAAAAAATTCTTTATCTTGAATAATTAAATACTCAATTTGCCTTTGAAAATCTCTGAAGGCACTTTTTCCCTTACTTTTCCTTTCTTTCTTTTTTTAAGCAACTGCATCCTAAACAGTGGTGTTTCTGAGTGTTAATAGAAAAAGAAGGAGTTTTAGTAAGTGAAGAACAATGATTCCCATCATAATTTTCTTTCCCATGCTCACAGCTATCTTTTCAGATATCATTTTCCCACTTTCTAATGGAGGTCGCAATAGTTCCATGGCACCATAGCAATTCATGCTCTAGGCTGTCAGTGCCAGGAATGTGTGCGTGTGTGTGTGTGTGCAATCTATGCATTTTTCCCTGCCTTGATGAATGCTAAATTTATGAAGGGACATGTTTAAGTGAGATTGAATTGGAAGACTCTTGATCAATACCCATCTGCCCAGTCTGTTTTAATCTCAAATATTAGAATGCAAGGAAATAAATCAAGTTTATCTGTAGCACATTTCTTCCAAATGATGCTTGTGAAATCAAAAATTAAAGATGCTGGAGCAACATCTTTTTTCTCAGGAAGTAGAAGGCCTTTCTGTATACAAGCCTACTACTCAGGATGTTTTCTCTGGTACACCAAGAGAATTTTACAGCTTTCTTATCAAGTTCTGCTTCCTCATCTTGCCTCCTAGCACTCAGTCACTTCTTTCTGATGTAACTCCGGTGATGGTATTTTAACTATGGGACAATGTGGAAGGAATGTGAAGTGGAATTCAGTCAGAGATTATGAGCAGTGAGAATACATAGGAAATATTCCTTTGGCTTTATTTTTAAATCTTTCAGCCTAAAGGAACAGTTTGCAAAATCCATTTATTCTCCCATTTCTATACTTTGCTCAACAGTTTACTGCACATTCTTCAATACTTGGCTATTTCTACTCCTGCTGTTCATTTAAATGTTAAAAAGATTCATCTCAACTCCAGGAGCTGTTCAAATACCATAAATTACCTGACTTAATGCAAAGAAATTCAGAGCTTAGAATGAAGCTCATCATGCTATGCATGCATGACCCCACTTCAAGTATTAAACTGGTCTCAAAACAATGACCATTCTTTGTTGCAATATTGAGGCTTAACTAGATGAGATGTGGGGCCCAGTTCTGATCCCATTAAAATCAGTGGGATTTCATTCTTAGCAGGATTTGAATATAATTATAAATGCTTTCATTTTTCATAAAACTTACCTATTTTTATTCAGTCTGTTCACACAGTGATATCTATTTCAAAGGTTATGTCAGAGCAATGAATTTAAAAGAATCAAAGGGGAAAAAAAAAGAAAAAAACTCTGTTCTTGCTCATTTCAGTATTCTTCAAAGTGACATGGCTAAATATCTCAGGAGGGATTTCTGGGATATGCTTGGACATGAGTTAGCATCGTATATTGCTAATAGAATATGAAATAAAGAACACTCTTGAGAATCAGGGGACTTAGACCTAGACCTGCCAAAATTAGGTCTCTCATTTAAAAATTCTGCTTGTGTGTGCTGCAGTCACAGAAAAGACTTCATTATGTAGCAGAAACTGAGAAAAGTACCATGTTTGACAAGTTCATTAGAACTCTTAAATATCTTTTTAAGAATAAGAATTCATTGAAGAAAACTGTTGCTTAAAAAAAATAATTTATTGAAAATCAGCATATAAATATTGTGAGAGAACTACAACTAGGGGCTGAGCTTAGAGGAGAATCAGTGGGCTTTCTCTGTGCTCAAGATTGTATCTTTTTGCTAATTCCTTTTTCCTTTTTAATTTCAGTGGTATATTCATATCCTTTCAAAATCTGGTCAAGGGTATCTCTCAGTGTTTTTTGCTGAGGTCCTGATCTTGTAAACAATTTATTGTAAGTGGGATGCTGAATGCACTAGCAGTTACAGTGAAATAATTCTTCTGCATGAATTCAGATTGGGGTCAGTTGAAAGACTGGGACACAAGAAAATGCCATGTTGGTAAATGTAGCCATGCCAGTACTTGCAAAGCTTTTGTGTAGTGACAAAAGGTCATTCTGATTCTGATGTGCAGCTGATGCTGCGTGTGATGTCTGTTAGAAACTGGTGATTAATATTATAAAGTAATAACATAATATATAACGACATTGTAAGCAAAGTAATATTTTCATCCCTTTAATTATTTAGTCATACCATTCATTATCCATCTTTCATGCTTGGAGTTGACCTTTAGCCTTAAATAGGTCTTTATTCTTTATATTATTAAATATTTTTTAGATAACTGAATTTATATTATAGGAAAAATAACTTCTGTATTTCAATCTAAAACTACAATTAAGTCTTATTAATTCCCTTTCCCAAGTGAAATTAAAGTCAGTATATTTGGAAAAAGCTTTTATTTACAGTACTAAAAACTGTTTTGGGGATATAGAAACAACCAGCCAGCCATAAAACCTTAAAATTCCATAATTTTTAACTGCGAGGAAGATCACCTCTTGTGAACCTTTAACAAGTGACAATCTGCTCCTCAGGCAGTCTTATATAAATGTATCTTTTCGTGATTCAGAAGTTTTAAGGCATGCAAAATTTATCACATCGTCTTGAAACATGAGTGGTTAACTGCTTTTAAAATGAAGAATATTTAATTGTGCTGATGAATTGACTGTAGGTAGTACTGCACATAGCTATCCATGTCAGGATATGAGAAAAATTTTGCTTGTAGACTAATTACTTACCTGTTTATCTAGGAGTGGTCACAAAAAGCTGGCCTTTGGCTTTATTCATATTAATAGTTATTAATGGCATAAAATAATTAATTATTAGCATGAAGGGTGCTGTGAATGAATGAATTTAGTAAAGCTCTGCTTGAAAGTTTAAGACACCTGGCCTGTCAGTCTCATGAGAATTTTTTCACAATGATCTCTAGTACTTTAATTGTATTATACATGGACACATATTCTTTTACTGCAATCACTACAATAGAATGGTAATTTATAATTAGTTTTCCTAAAGTGTTGCATTTTTCAGTAAAGATAAAATCATATTGAGCTACAGCAGCAATCTCTACTACTTGGCCTTTGAAATAAGTCAGCAAAAAGATTTATGATCTTCAGTCTCCCAATCTAATTAATATCACTTGTGACCCAGCCCATAATATGCCCCCAGCTTGTATATGTGTGCTAGTGGATGCTTAAATAACACTGCAGTTAAGATAAAATAATTTCTTACTAGAATTTTATCCCAGTGTGAACCTTTGGTAAATCTCAGAAATTCCTAACGTTTCATAAAAAGTCATTTGATTGTCATGAAATACATGATTTTATCCTAATAAACTGCATAGATTAATGCCTTCTGAGATTTTCTCCCTATTAAAAGGATTTAAAACCTCTTTATTCTAGTTCACACATCAGAAGAGAAAGTCTTTAAGAAAGCTACCTATAAAACATGGTCATGCTTTGCAATCTTTACAAGACTGTACAGTTCAGTTCAAACAAAAGGAGAAAAAGAAGTCACATCACTTGCAGACAGCTAAATAACCTCAACATTCACCTAAATGATTCAGATTTCCTATGTAAAATTAGGTGTTCCCTTCAGTGAAATTAAAGAAGCTTGTATGACTTAATCATTATCCCGTTTTCCGTGCAGACAAGCATGTTTAAGAAAGAAAGGGGAAAAAAAAGCAAGCCAGAAAAAGAGGACACAATGAAGCAGTAAAACACACCTAAAAATACATATCTTTAGGGATCATGGATCATACTTTCAAAATGTGTAAGATGATTTATGCCTTTAGATATTTTCAGTAATGCTTTGGGCACGATCTGTGCCTTTAGATGCAATCACAGTAAGCCATTGAACATGCTCTAATAAACTTCTGCAACTAAACACTTTTTGTTGTGCCACAGCATCACATGTAATCAGAGCTTCCATAAATTTAACAGAGGGTAGTCATCACTTGCAGAAAGAAAGCAAGATGACAGTTGGGGACAAATAGTAACTTTTATTTCACAGTTTGCTATAATATCATATTTGATTTTTGTTCTAGCTTCTCTAGTTTAGGAGTTTTTCCCTAGAATTTGAGTTGAATGGAGCACAAATATCTTCATACATTTACCTATGTGAGAGGAATGGAAAGATGGAAAAATGGAAAACCTACTGTGATAGGAAATACTATTTCACCTCCATCTCATTCTTTAATTTAATGATTATAAAAAAAAAACAAAACATGGAAACAATCACCTTTCAATTCATTGTTAGGAAAGATTTTGTGGATTTATTTGTATTAAATGGTGCTAAATATTCCAATAGTTAAACAAATTTATTGTAATACGTCTTGAGAAATTATTCTAGAAATCTTGTTCCTGGTAATCTTGCTGTGCCACATATTGTAGGTCAAGATGAAAATAATCAAATAGAAGTATTTGAATTCGTATTTATTCCTTCTGCAGGTCATTGTTTACTTTCTTATACTTCTGCTGAATCCCTTCAGAGGTGAAAGATCAGACCTGAGCACATCATCCGAGATGCTACAGAGGTTTTCGTGTGGCTGTGTCTATGTGTATGCTCATATTGTGCATGCATATATATATATGTATGTGTGTCTGTGTATACATGGTTATCTGACTAAAAAGTAATCAAATTAACTAGAAACACATTGCACATTGTGAGGATCAATGATTGCCAGAGGAATAAAGCAGCCTAATCTGTGAAGGACAGAGTGTTCACCCTTAAGAAAATACTGAAGAATGATCAGGCTATTGTCTCAAAGTCACCAAAAACTCATAGGAATGTGTGCTTAGCCTCTCTGCTGATTGTGTCTGGGCACACATAGCCAGAGCTACCTACTCCCTACGGTGCTGTGACAGGAGGACTCCCCACTGTGGGACTGATGCTGGTCAGATGTTTCTACCCCAACACCGTGCACAGGTTTTAAAGTAGGCTGGTGTACATGCTCACTTCTCTTGAGTTCTTAATATGTGTGGCTTCTTATGAGTAGGAATCTGTGTGTATGTTCACACATGTGATACTCTGCCATTGAAAATTAATAATAGCCAAACCTTTTAAAGGATTTAGAGCACAGAAAATTTGCAAATAAATGATAAAGAAACAATAATAAATAATTTAGAAATATGTGTTATGAAAGCAGCTAAATAAACATTAAAAAAAAAAAAGACAAGTTGAATTTTTGGCTCATAAAACAAGCATTCATACAAGTTAGATGATTTCTGCTACTCTTCAAATATGCAAGTTATTTGTTTTACCAAACAACTTATCTCATAGCTCATAATGGACCAGCACTGTTTAGGAATCAGTATGATTCTAGAAGGGGAATCAGAACAGAAGAACCTTATTTTCTTATTTTCATGGCTCTAACCTGGTACCTTTTATCTTCTGGCTATGTGGCTAGTGGAGTCCTGTCAGAAGAGAAACATATCTTCAGCAGGAAAATATTTTATTCTGTGTCCTGAGACACAGTGGATATCATAATCTATGGGCATGCACTTTTCAAACTGAGGGTCAAAAGCTTTAATCATGAGCTTATCATGGGGAAAAAAATTATAAAAGGTGGCCATCTCTACTTCTCTACTTTTAATGAGTTTCAGTGCAATCATATTTGCGCTCATCATGCTCAGAGTAAGAGTAGTGATTTAGGCTGTACTGGAGATGTAATCAATGTCTAAGAAACTCTCTAACTAAATATAGATTGCAATTGAGTGTGAGGGTGAAATAGGCTCCTCAGGAAGAGGAAAATGCAACAGTACTCATCATTAGGGGTCTTGAAGAACCTTTACGCTTATCAAAGGAAGGCCTCTGAAATTTTTAATGTCTTCATCTGACAGGGAGAATAAATTTCTATCTGGGAGATCCTGGGATCTCAGTTCTGCCTAAATTCCAACCTGAGAGAAATAGAGGAGACTTCAATTTTTCCACCTTATTTAAATGTAAATGTCCATACTAAAATTTGGTATTTGCAATATCCCTTGGATACACGAAATTTAAGCTTTTATGCTAATTAAATTAATTTGTCATCTTAATTAAATATAATTAAATATTTTTAAAATATAGCTGTGCACCTCAAGAGAAAATAATAAAATAACAATATGTGTTGGAAAATAATCCATTAATTTTCTGAATGTCACAAATACAAGAAAGCAGGTCAAATAGTTCATAAAAGCAGAAAGACATGATGATAATATGGTAAAATTTCTAGCACTTTGAAAGATTTCTTTTAGGGTTATCTTAGATGCTTTCTTTACATCTATGAAGTATTCAGTCTGAAACTAATGTCAGGAAAGAGTTTACAGACTTATTTCAAGAAAATAAAAATAAATCAGACACAAGAAGCCTTGTTTTTATGACAGTTTTTTGGTTGTTTTTTATATTTGTTTTTGTTGGATATCATGTTGTTTTGATTTCTTTTGTTTTGTTTTGCTTTGTATGTAGGTCTATTGTGACTGCAGACTTTCTAGAGGACTGATTATTCCTACACATTCCTGTAATATCTAGAAAGGTAAAAAGAGATTTTTTCCTTGGTAGAAAATTCTAAGGGATTTGTTTAATAAGACAGCACATAAAAAAAATACTCAAATATAATAATTTAACTCTTACAGATCATAAAGCTTGCAATCCTCTGTTCTATTCTTGCTATAAACAGTTACTGCAGCAGTAGCTTGCAAAGAGCATTCTCACATGATGGATTGGAACTTTCTCTGAAGAATTACAGGACTTTCTCCATTAAGCCAGAATCATCTCTAATTTGCAATCTGCATATCTCATTGAAGATGGCAAGATTATTAGAGTTCTATATGGAGAATAGATGAATGTTAAATTTGTCCTTCTGTTTAATATTCAGTTTGGAAAAGGTTAGAAGGTTGAAGTTTTAGATAAATTGGTTTCAGTTCACCTTCACACAAAATGAATGACCATAATGAAGATACCAGTCCTACTATTTGAATAGCCTGCCTTATTAAGACAATGAAAAGTGTTCATATGTCCAGTTTTACTCACAAAGAAGCAAATCTGGAATGTTAGTTTGGCCTCAAGAAAAAGCATATCAAATCAAATCAAAGATTTTGTTTTGATCTTGGAGAACGACTTGGAGAATTCCATTAATTGCCCTGGCAGGAAACAAAGGTCTTTGAAGTTCCCTTTTCCATCTTCTCTTGGGGTCAGAAACTAACCACCACAGACCTACTAATGTCTCTTGCTGATAATATGTCATCCCTTTCTATAACACTATGTTTCTTCTCACCTATTTCATCCACTTTTTCAAACTTGCTTTTCTGTAAGTGCAGGGATCATTTTCCTCTCCCCTTAAATTCTTTTTAGATTGGTCTCACTTCCCATTATTTCTTTCTTCTGACTGTAATCTGTGCTTCCCAGGTCTTCATTTCCCATATTAATGATAAACAGCCTAAAATGCAGTAAAAAGGCATCTTAAATCATGAGATCCTATTTATTTTTTTTTTTTTCTTTTTGGCAAATGTTTTCAACACTGTGATCTCGAGGCATATGTAGAAATAGGTTGAGTTATGCAGAAAATTACTCTTATATCTTTGTTTTGGGGATTGGGCTATCCATTATCCTGAAGCAGAACGATGAATACATCATGGCATCATGCAGCCTCATGAATTACTTCACACTGATTTCTACATGGCAAGAACAATAGGGTCTGTTTCTTTTAGCATAATAGTGAGTTTGTGACATTGTGAAATAAATAAACAATACTCTCCCTGACTTAAATTTCTCTTTTTTTTTTTTTTATTCTTAAAGGTCTTTTGCATATCTTAAACCAAATATTTAAAAGAAATTACTTTTCACGAAATAATAAAAAAAAAAAAAAAACAGAAAAACAAAAAAACAAACGATGTTAAATGTTTAAAAATTTCATTAAACACATTGTCCCAAAATCTGGATGAAGGTGTATGTTGCACCCTCCATCAAGCTTACTGATGACATACTGAGAGGGCGGGGTGTCTGATACACCCCTGAGTCATGCTGCCATCCAGAGGGACCACAACAGCCTGGAGAAATGAGCTGACTGGAACCAGATCTAACTCCTGCACACTTATCTGTGTTTTAAGTCCTGTCTCATAGTTAGGGGTAGAAGAAGGAGGAAAAAAAGAAGGAATGAAACCTAAGACTGAACTGATGTCTGTGAGAGGGTATCTGGAACAGAGGCTATACAATGTTAAAGGAATAAATTTGGTATTTATTAAAAGGCCTTCAAAGGATACACCTTGGGCAGTACAAGAGCCTGGCTGTGGCTCCACCCAAGATGGACACAAGATAGATGATGTGACACAAGTTTTCACACTTTTACAAGTTTAGGTCCATTTACATATTGGGGCTAGTTGTCCAGTTACAGCTCCAGGTTAGGACGGCCCGATACCCCCAGATTGCTCCTCCTCAATTCGCTGTTGTCTACAGTTTTTGGGCCCAAAACTGCAATGGTCTCCTTGGTTCTCAGGCTGGGAAAGGATTGTTTTGTCCAGCTAAATTGTGAAGAGAATGTGCTAACACTTTATATGAAGATCAGAGCTGCACACTAAGGCAGTACAGAATCTGAAAAATATAGAATCTAGAATTTAAGGCATCATTACATTATGTCAAAGGACCTGGCATGTGATTCAATATTAATATTATTAAAATGGGCATTGAAACATATTTTATGGTTACTGAAAAACCCGCCTGTTTCTCCATACAAAAAGGCATGAAGAAATGTATAGGTACATGCCTATCTGTACATTGTGATATTTAAATTCTTCACAGAAGTTTTCTTTGGAGACCCTCATCCCTAGGGAATGAGTTCCCATGCCCACCAACCATCTGGGCTGCAAATTTAATCAGACTACAGATCTTGTAAATTAATGAGCCTGTGCCTTCAGTTCAAGCAAGAGGATCTCATGATTTTAACTTTGTGATGTTCAGGAATATTAATTATTATCTTGCTTCTAGAGTATACTCAGCACTGCCAATTATTTATGCCAAGAAAGCTACATAATTTGGCTGCCTTTGTTCATGAAATGTTTCTAAATAGCAAGAAAAAAAAAATTCAACCACTACTAGGTTTGTGGGTCTTTAAAAAACAATTTTAATATTTAAAATAGCAAAATACATTGCTGAAATGTTTTGGCAATTATTATAATTTTTTTTTTTGCATACACATACATTTTTGTATAATGAATCATATAATTTTCTTTATTCACACCAAAATGCATTTTGATTAAACACAGAGTGAACTTTTCATTTAGCAAACATTTTTTCTTTTTGGTTTAAAATAAAAGACTAAGATAAATACTTAAACTAATAAATTATCATAAAGTAGATTATCTGTGGTATTAGGAAAACAGCATTGTTTTGCAACTTTTAATCATTATGAGATTTAATACTGGCTTTCCAAATATGTTAACTGGTGCATATTCATCAAGAAGTAGCATTCTTAACATATAGTAAAATCTAAATAACATCTTAGGAAACATAAAATCATATTTATATTGAAACTTACAATTTACTCTCACTCTTTGCAGCTAGTCACCTTTAAAATTATGAACCAGGCTATTTTGATGTGTATGCTGTTACTGTATGAAAAGCTGTTAGTTTGCTGCTGCAGACCTGAAGTGAAAGGTGACTTGCATTATTTTCCAGTCTTTTTGTCTTACTATTACCAAATCAAATTTAGGCTACATCAGTTGTAACTGGTCAAATAATGACAAAAAATCCGATTTTTTTTTTTTTTTTAATTTGGGGAGGTGACAGAGATAATTTCTTCTGTAGTTTTGTGAACTACAACTATACTTCAGACTAGAAGTACATGAAAATGTCTGAATAAAACCCCTCCTGAAAAATGTATTTTTTCAAAATGAAAACGAAGCCTTTCAAATGTATATAGGCTTATTTATATCAGTAAAAAATAATGTGTCCTCAAAACAAAATACCAAAACAAAATCCCAACCCCACACCCTACATTCAGTATTTTTGGTAATGTTTTGCTTTGTTATTTAAAATTTTATTTTCAAGAATATTCACACAGCCGAGATCAAGAAAATGTCTCCCTAAATGTAAGAAGAACAACATAAAAGTGTTTTCTTAGATGTAAAGAAAACCACGTCAAACAAACAAACAAAAACCCCCAAACCCCCACAAACCAAAAAAAAAAAAAAAAAAATAAAAACACAAAAAAAAAACAAAAACCAAAAAAAAGGAACCAAAACACTACAAAACATTATTCTCTAGTCTTTTCACTAAAATTTTGATTAAATTTTGTTTTTGAGCTGCCTTGAAATAAATTGGGAAGGGCTTTTTTTTTTTTTTTTTTTAAGGTTTTATTCATCTTTGACACTAATTTAGCTGGGGTCAGTGATCGGCAGCCAAGTTTCTGGCTTCCTACTTCCCCAGGTGAGCCTCTGACTGTTGTCATGTTACAGAGGTGTTTGCACCTTGAACTTGTTCAGCTCGTTGAATAAAACTCCTCAAGTAGCTGGTTTTAACTTTCCTCACACAGAAAAATTAATTTTCAAAAAATCTTCAGCTGTGCTAGCCATTTAATTTTGACTCTACTGGCTGGATTCACTTTTTTCTTTTAGCAACCTGAGAACTGTTGCATTTCAACTGACACTTATTGCAAATCTAGTAATTTTATTCTTTATCCTCTTTTCCAAGGATTAAAACAAATAAATATTTAGGATTATTTGTTAGAGATGCTTTACTCTGTCCACTGCCCCCTTCAGGTGCCTCTTCTCAAAGCCAGAGCAAGTCAGACGCAATCTTGCATCACAAAGATAAAGATCTATTTTTCTGCTTCAGACTGTTTTGATCAGTGGCAGATCTGACTTGTGGGATCATTCCTGAACACCTTCACGTTTTTCTCACTTGCTCTCCTTTCTGTAGCAAAAATCTATCTGAATTTTAATCTTTATATGGACCTCAAGTTTGCTGGTATTGTAGCCTACTAGGGACCCCTGTGACCTAGGACCATTTTATGCTATCTTTTGAAATTATTTACTTAAAATTGCTTCCTCATCCTTCTCTTTCACATCTTCTATGATACAAGATAATAAAATTCTTACATAGTTTTACTTTTAGTGTAATCTCTGTTTTGTTACATCAGTAGAAAAAAAATCAGGGTTCAATAATATTTTCTAAAGTAATAGAGTTCTTGATAATTCTTTAAGTGCTAGCATGTTTCTTAGGGTTTAGTTTCAGTAATCCACTAATAGCTGTAATAAACAGGAAGAGTAGTTAGGATGAAATTATTTTGCAGGTTGTAGCCAGCTGTGCATTTCTTCTTCAACATATCTTGGCTGAGCTATCTATGTCTGTGGCACTCCATCTGGCTTTTGACTGTCACTCCTTAAGTGTCTCCTGGAGCTGCCAACAACATAAATAAGACTTAGGTATTTCAGGGAGCAGAAGTTATATAATTTTAGTGCATAAATTAAGCCCAATATACTAGATAGGAGGGTAAAATATTCATTCCCAAATAGTGCCTTTTGATGTATGTCTGGGAATTTCTTTAACACCTGCCTCATCTGTGTCAAGTCTTGTCCAATAATATTTCAAAATTTTATATGTCATAAGCATGAGAATGGTTAAAACAATAGATCCAGTTTAAGCTCAGTTATATTAAGTGATGACTTCTGTCCCTGAGGCTGATGTCTACTGCAAATTCCTTTTCTAGTTCCTAGTCACACTTCTGAGAGCTATTAAGACTGGTCACTTATTAATATATGCAATTTGTTTTCTTTATACTAATTTGGAATAAATCCAATGTGAAAATCCCCCACAATTATATAAACTGTTGAGGTTAAGTTGTCCTCATCAAATGAGAGTTTTATCACTACAAACCTATAACTTGAATGTCAAGCTGTGTATTTATTCACAGGGTTAGTGACAATGGAAGTGTTCATATTTTTTGAGCTGAAAGATGCACTGTTAGATTTCTAACAGGGATAACTCATCAAAGTAATATCTAACTTTCTATCCCTATATACAACCACAATTTAAAATACACTATATATTACATGTCAAATATTTCCTTGTCAGAGTTCATACTTTGACTGCATTTGCTTTGCAGTATTCATTGTCTCGGTTATTCATATCTCTCAAAACTTATCTTTATTTTTATTCATTTTACCTTAAATTTCCCTTTTCCTTTCTCTTCCATATTTCTTTTTGCCAGGTATGTGTGGTTTCCTTCAGTGATTTAATAGTATCCTGGCATTGCAAGGTGTTGGTAAGGGGACATTTCAAAAAGTTTAAGGGAACGACCTAGCTGAGGAATCAGAAAAACATATTATCAGTTTTGTATTCCGAGCATCTATAAAATAATTTTTCTAGCATAAAAACAAATCCAAAATCTGAGCCAGTGAAAACACTCTCCTGCTTCTCTTAAAACAAAACAAAACAAAACAAAACAAAACACACACAAAAAAAAAAAAAAAACCCAACAACAACAAAAAAAAACCAAAACAAAGAAAATGAGGAAAATTGTTTTTTGTTATACATACTTGAACATTTCTGTTGTATTTCTTCAGCTGTCAAAAATTTTTACATACAATTTTGGCCTTCAAGAAATTCCCAAAGCTAGTAATTTTCCCAGCTGTACATTACCATTACTATGTGCTTTTTTGATAGAGATTACCCATGCACTGATGGAACATAATGTTCTATAACATGACATAAAGCAATAATAGCATGCAATATAATCCTTGTTATATCTTTAATAATGAGATAAAACTAAATTACAGCATTTGATTTTGCTGACTTAATTTCAGATGCTCATCTTTTACAGGAAACCTAATCTATGCCAGAAGTGGCCATTGAGGATCATCAGCATTGCAACTAAAATATAGAAAATAGAGTTCAATTACATCCAACTGTTAAAACTGAATTTAAGGACTGCAAGCTCATTTGCACAGAATACTGTCATTTTTCACCTTGCAAGTTCAAATATGCTCACAGTCTTTGATAGATTCTCCCATAGCAAACAGAATACTTGCATACAATTTACCCTTGAGAATCCCATCAGCTTTTAAGTGATTTTTGCACATTTCCTGAATATTATGGCATTGTTTAAAAAGCAATTTTAGATTATCACAAAATTAAAAAAAAAAAAAAAAAAGGCACAGGACTTTATATTTGTTTTGCTCCCTGCACATTCCTCATTTGCTATTATTTGTTTGTTTATTGCATTACAAAAATTTATTCAAACACCAATAAGAAAAGGGATTTATCGTGTAAACACTGTACAAATACATACTTAGAAAGAGCTGCTACTTAAAAGGTTTTACTATGGTAAAGATCAAATTACTCTACCAGCAGTTATTAAAGTTTCTTGATAATTTCCCCACAACACTCTGGAATCTGAGGGGTTTGAACTTTTTATTGTTTCACTTTGCCTGAAGTCCTGCAAGCTGAAATTTATGTTCAAAATTTATCTTTTCTAGAAAATTTCCTTACAGTTAGATCTGGATCTATCTTGGAATAGGAAAAGGAAAATTAGGTATTCTGGCATTTCGTAAAAGAAAAGTAGAACATAAATATTGAAATCTCTAAGACTCAGTGTGAAAACTCGAATTTTTCTTTGGAAAATCTTTCATTTTTTGTTACTTATCATTGTAAAAGTTTGCAAAAATTATCTCTTCAGTAGTGATAAATTATTTCTCAGAGTGTGTTCCCAAACTTCATGTTACTTCTTGTTAGATTTTATTTCTTTAAACAATATATAGCTTATTTCCTTCTGATCTTCTGAGCAATTGTAGGATTGCATTTGACCAAAGAGCTTAGTAGTAATCCAATTTGAATAGAATGTGTAAGTATGGCATGTCAGCCTTTTTATTAAGAATGAATGAGTATAGATAGAGAGAACAAACCTTAGGAAATCATAAATAATACAAATATATTAGAACAATTTAATTTTTTAAATACTATTGAAGTTCTTGAACAGTATGGCTCAACTTCTAATAATTGCTTATCAGACAAAGATTATTTGGTCCAGAAAGGATTTTAAAATAGCAGAAACAAGATCTAAAATTACAGTGAGGACTTACATCCTCGACATCAGAGACCAAGACCAATTATTTTCTATCTGCCTAATGCTAATCTTAGTATTACTTAAATATCTAAGAAAAAAATCTTGGACTTGAAAACCTTCCTGTGTAATTGAACATAAAAATCTATTTTGCATACATGCAATATTTATTTATGTCCATTTCTGGCAAAATTCTTATTTTCTAGAAAAAGCTTTCTGTATTCTGGTGATGTGACTTTGAGCTGTGACAGAATATGTTTAGTGTTGGTCGTACTGGTTGGGCTCAATGAACTTGGAGATCTTTCCCAATACATTTGATTCTATAAATCTATGACTTTATGTCTTCAGCCCCTTAATCACATTCATTCTTCTGCTGAAAGACTTTTAGTTCTTTTTTAGATTTTAGCTGAAAGGTAGAAGAGATTGATACATATTATGTTTTTTGAGGGGGAAGACACACTGCCATCATATTTAAAATACTTTCACAGTTTTTAACAACTTATGACAGATCCCAAAAGTATAAAATGTCACAAAGTGTGTGGGGGGGATATATATATAAGAGTTTTAGTTGCTCTTTTACTTTGATCATGAATTTTATTATAGAAACTGTGTACAACAAATTCCTCTACCTCTATAGTGTCTCACAGACTTCTGAAAACTCTTTGAATAACCCTTTACAATATTGCTATCAGTCTTATTTACAAATATACTGATATCTTCTTTCTGTTCATGAAAACTCAACAGTTTCAATGGATTTTAGTTTTCTAGTGATTAAACCTCCCTTCTTACCCTGAGTTCTTCCCTTCTGCTGTTCACCCTTGATGAAAGAGTACTGGAAGCCAATGGGATTCTGTTCAAAAAATATGGCTGATTGCAGCAGGACCTGGTTTGGAATATAAGAACTTTTCCTCCCTTTACTTTTCTTGCTCTTTAATATTTCCTTTCTGGTTTTTTATCTCTTTGCCTCCCTCTCCCTTTATAATTTAGCTTAAGTACTAAATGAGTATAAGACTAGGAAACAAATCATATAACTTAAATTCAAATTTGTAATTTTCCTATCACCATGTTTTCTCAATGAAGGAGGACGGACGGAAAGGAAGGAAGGAAGGAAAGGAGAGGAAGGAGAGTGACGGAAAGGACGGAAGAGGAAAGGACGGAAGGAAGGAGACAGGATATGAAGGAATGTAGAGGGAAAGTGAAAGGAAGGGGGGAGGAAGGAAGGCAGGGAAAGGAGAAGGGAAGGCAGGAAGGAAGGGGGAAGGAAAGGAAGGAAGGAAGGAATGGAAGGAAGGAAGGGCAGGAAGAAGGAAGGAAGGAAGAAGGAAGGAAGGAAGGAAGGAAGGAAGGAAGGAGGAAGGAAGGACGGAAGGAAGGAAGGAAGGAGGAAGGAAAGGAAGGAAGGAAGGAAGAGAAGGACAGCAGGCAAGGGCAGGAATGAGAAGGCAAGAGGGAAGTGATGAAGGAAGGAAGGAAAGGAAGGAAGGAAGGAAGGGCAATGGAAGGAAGGAAGGAAGGAAGGAATGGCAGGACGGAAGGAAAGGAAGGCAGGAAGGGACGGAGGAAGGCAGGGACGGAAGGAGAGACAGGAAGGAAGGCGGAAGAGGAAGGAAGGGAAGGAAGGACAGGGAAGGAAGGAAAAGGAAGAAGGTAAGGAACAGGAGGAAGGAGGAAGGAAGGGAAGGAAGGAAGGAAGAAGGAAGGACAGGAAGGCAGAAGGAAGGATAGGGAAGGAGGAAGGAAGGAAGGAAGGAAGGAAGGAAGAGGAAGGAAGGAAGGCAGGAAAGGAAGGAAGGACGGAAGGAAGGTCAGGAAGGACGGAAGGAAGGAAGGAAAGGAAGGACGGAAAGGAATGAGAAGGGAAAGGAATGAAGGAGGAAAAGGAAGGCCGGAAGGAAGGAAGGAAGAAGGAAGGCAGGAAGGAAGGAACGGAAGGAAAGGACGGAAGAGGAGGAAGGCAGTAGGAAGGTAGGCAAGGAAAGAGAAGGAGAGAAGGAAGTGAAGGAAGGCCTAGATAAGGAAGAAGGAAGGGAAGGAAGGAAGGCACGGACGGCAGGAAGACGGAGGACGGAAGGAAGGAAGGGAAGGACGGAAGGGGAAGGAAGGATAGTAAGGAAGGAGGAAGGAAGGACGGAAGGAAGAGAAGGAAGGTACAGGAAGGAAGGGAAGAAGAAAGGAAGGGGAAATGAAGGAAGGAAGAGGAAGGAAGGACAGGAAGGCACAGGAAGGACACGGAAGGAAGGCAGGAAGGAAGGAGAAGGAAGGACGGAGGCAGGAAGAGAAGGAAGGAATGGAAGGAAGGAAAGGAAAGGAAGGACAGGATAGGACGGAAGGAAGGACAGGAAGGAAGGAAGGGAAGGGAAGTAGGAAGTAAGGAAAAGGCAGGAAGGAAGGAAGGAGGAAGGCAGGAGGAAGGAAGGCAAGGAGGAAGGATAGGAAGGAGGAAGGTAAGGAAAGGGAAGGATAGCAAGGAGGCAGGAAGGAAGTAGGCAGGAAAGGCAAGGACGCTGAAGGGAAATGGAGGAAGGAAGGAAGGAAGGAAAGGAAGGAATGAAGGAATGGAAGGAAGGAAGGCAGGAATGAAGGAGAGGAAGGAAGGAAGGAAAAGGAAGGAAGGAAGGAAGGAAGGAAGGCAGGAAGAAGGAAGGAAGGAAGGAAGGAATGAAGGACGGAAGGAAGGAAGGAAGGAAGGAAAAGGAGGAAGGAAGGAAGGAAGGAAGGAAGGAAGGAAGGAAGGAAGGAAGGAAGGAAGGAAGGCAGGAAGGATGGAAGGAAGGAAGGAAGGAAGGAAGGAAGGAAGGAAGGACGGAAGGAAGGAAGGAGGAAGGAAGGAAGGAAGGAAGGAGTAAGGGAAGTGCAGGGAAAGGAAGGAAGGAAGAAGGAAGGGGAAGGAAGGAAGGAAGGAAGGAAGGAACGGCAGGAAGGACGGAAGGAAGAAGGCAGGAAGGAAGGAAGGAAGGAAAGGAAGGAAGGAGGAAGGAAGGAGGAAGAAAGGAAGGAAGGAAGGAAAGGAAGGAAGGAAGGAAGGAAGGAAGGAAGGAAGGAAGGAAGGAAGGAAGGAAGGAAGGAAGGAAGGAAGGAAGGAAGGAAGGAAGGAAGGAAGGAAGGAAGGAAGGAAGGAAGGCACAAAATATATTTTATTTAGAATCCTGTTCATTTCCAAAAGCAATTTCAGTGGCCAGCCTTATGTTGCACTCAAGAATTACCTACTTGACTAATTTTGTGAGTACTCAGTGGAGAAGAAATGCAGTGCTAAGGGGCTTCTTAGTCAGTAATGTGCTCTAAATGGTCCTCTGGCGTAGAAGTAACTGAGATGATAAATATTTTTCTTTCCCACATATTTCATTTGAGGCATAAGATTGTTTTGAATAATTTGTATGTCCATTGGGTGACAAGTAAAACTCTGAGTGCCATGCAGAAGTAACAACACTTTTACTCTTCTAACTGGAGCTAACTTCATATAAGTCTCCATAACACACTTTTGAATTACTGCATTTTCAGAAATAACCAAGAGGATTCAGAGATACTGCTGATTGCCTCAGGCACTATATGATTTGCCTTCAGCTGCCCCCCACACATCAAGCTTTTCTGCTTAAAGCTTCTGGGTTGCACAGAGAAAGCTTATGTTCAGACCTACTGTGACATGGAAAGCTACATCAAATTACTTCTTTCTAAAATGTTCTTTTTCATTTTATGTTACATTTTATACCTACTTTTAAAGTTCTGTCTATGTGAGATTTGTGGTGTATAAAAGAAGTTAACACAGCATCTTATTATCCAAATCTATCATATTGTATGCCATAGGCTATCATTCAAAAACACTTTAGGGTTTAGCAATTACATTCAAAATATATCATTTACCACTGAAAAACAGTAGCCAGAAAATTCATTTCCTCTTCCTACAATTGCTTATTTTCTCTGGTTAAGACAAAACCAAGGAAGAATCTAATGCCTGCAACCCTAATAAAAAATTCCATCTGTAGCAATATGAAAACACAGAAGTGCTCTACCAACAGGATAGATCTGTGCTTTTCAACTTGAACCCCTTCAGCTTTCATGTCCATTAACTCTCTAGCTGTCCTGCTGAGGCAGTCATCAAGATTGCCAATTGTGATGATGTTTATGCTTAGAATGTTTGTCCACAAGCAAACTTAAAACATTAACTAAGATAAAGGCCAGTAATTTTGGAAATGCAGCCCTCAGACTTGTGTAAAATATCTTCTGAAACAATTTCTGTGTTTTGCAATTGGATCAGATGAAAGGTTAAAAAGACATCCTTAGCATTTAACCTGATTAAATAGACAATATTTGTAAGCATTTTTAATTAATTTTGAGTGCATTCAGAAAGCATTGCTGCTTTCAGTAGCATTCACTAGCATTTTCAAAATTTGCAAAATTTAGAAGTGAAGATTAGAAAAATTTCCTAACAGGGTGAGAAAGAGGTTGTAGAGACTTTAGGGGTTCTCTTACACTATTATCACAATTTTATTAATCATACATATTTATTTGCAGCTTCACATACATTGCATGAAAACTCTGCTGTTCAAATTCCAACTTGCTGATTGTCACAGGAATAGGGGAGATTGCTCAACTCTTACTGTGGCGAGATTTTCTTGACCCTTAGTATTTGCTTTGTCAGCCCCAGGAAAGCCAAAAAGCCTCTTGTGCCCGACCAGTCTGTCAGCATCCTGTTACGGGGACTCTTCACTGATCAATTCTGCTGAATTGCAGAGTGGTTTGACTGACTTATTCAGGGACAAACATCAAGAGGAGATCTCTTAGCTGGTCTTCTCACTTCATTTGAGTATGTTCCATACTGCCAGCAATTTCCAGAGCCCAGGAAGGGCTCACACCAACAGTTAGAGAATAACACTCTTTGTTAATATAAAAATGTGATAGTTTAAAGTTCAAGGATTCTTTGTGATGGCATCTGACTGCAGAAAAATATTCAAAGCAATGCATAGACAAATTCTAATCCCCAATAAGAGTAATCAGTATACACCAAGCGTGGTTCTTACCTGTCCCTATGAGTGAGAGGACAGGTTCAGTCCATTGACTGATCCCAGGAGTTATTATGGAGTCATCCCTAATTTTCCCCATTTTCAACATACTTTTATAGTATTTCTTTAAATTTAGGTGGAGTTTTAATGACTTTAGTCATACAGACATTTCTTACTGATTGATGCCAAATTCTCTTGCTTTGATCTTATAGTCGATAAAATATAGACACTTCCTCATTGAGGGGTGGTCATACCTTGGGGGTGGG
Organism: Erithacus rubecula; assembly: GCF_903797595.1. NCBI lineage: Eukaryota > Metazoa > Chordata > Aves > Passeriformes > Muscicapidae > Erithacus > Erithacus rubecula. The sequence goes on from NC_136658.1 coordinate 64,786,191, forward strand.
TAACTTGATGATGGAATTGTATGTTAGTATTACAATTAGGTTAAAAAAAAATCAAGTTCATCCAAGGAGAGCAATTTTGCAACAGTTCTTGCCTTGAGAGCAAGACCTCCCATCTCCCCTGCCTGACAGCTGTTATGGGTTTATCAGCTGTAAAGTACCAAGGTCCCTGCCCTGCAAGGGTTTCAACTCAGCCTTGCCCACAGGGTTTGCACTCTGCTCCACCCTCCATTCCATCTCCCTCAGCAGGTGCTTATGGTTCCAGATTGTGGGGAATCACCATGGACCACATTCCACCCAGGAAAGAGCAGCCGCATTACTCATCCCTGGTGAGGCTGCATCTGGAGCACTCTGTCCAGTTCTGGGCTCCTTAGTACTTGGAGCTCCTGGAGGACTGTGAAGGTAATAGGGGATGGGAACAACTCTCAAGATAGGCTGACCATGCACTGGAACAGGTTGCCCAGAAGGATTGTGGAGATATCAAGAATTATCTGGATGCAATGATGTTCCTTGTGCTTAAGATGACCTTGCTTGCCCACTGTGGTTCCTTCCAACATTTCTCTTTCTGTGAGATCATACCTTAAAAAAGAGTGAAAGAACAAATGAAATATTTCAATAAAATTAGGCTTCTGACAAAGCCAAATTTACACAGAAATATGAGTCATGACACATCCTGACTCCAAGAATTCTTCATCACAAATACCTGATTCTCATTACAGCCCTTAATTAAATTGTCTTTACAGCATGGCCTATGGTATGTGATATATGGCATGGAAATGTTAAGGAGATAGAGTATTGTGGGGAAAACATATCATAAACATCAAGAGTTTTTCTGGCAATTTTCAACCACTGATGCCTTATCAATTTATATCCATTGATCACACCACTATTGATGTAGTGCAACAGGAGAAAAAATAATTTGAAAAAGCTGATCCCATCTAGAATTGGGTAGCACAGACTACTGTAGTCCTGTTGTAGACACATTCTAGATGTGCATATATATTATATATCAATATTCACAGGATACAGAGATACATAAATATAAAAATTGGAAAATACTATTTTTCACATGTAAATTTCAAGACAAGAAGATATAGAATATCAGCCTAAGACAATAATTCAAGGGTTTTTTTGCAATTTATTGTCTGTTTTGTATACTTTGGTTGATGTGTCTTTGTGACTACTATGTTCATCCCTAGAGGAAACAGAATTAGGAAAGTATACAGTACAATGAAGGCCAAAAACCTTTTATTCCAAAGTAATGCAATTTAAATTAATTAGTAAATGTATATGCAGAAAAGTAAGCAGAATAATATCTTCTCTTACCTTAAAAAAATACATCAGTTTTCCATCTTCTTCCTACTCTTTGCTTTTTTGAAATTTTTGATTTCAAGAAAATCTTTATAAAGGAAATATTTATATAAAAGTATTTTTTCAATTAATTAATCAATCAATCAATCAATCAATCAATCAATCAATGTTAATAGCATAGCAAATAAGTACATAGAATAGAATCTACCAGCTAAGGTCCAGGGGAGTTAAAATTTGAAAGTCAGAAAAATAGTCTATTAGTTGCACACTCCTGATATGGTACTTATTTGGTTGGAATTTTTTATAAAGCTGAATTGCACTTTACCTGTAACTAAGAATGGATGGAAGATAAGAGGATTATTTTGTGGAAAAGACAGATAAAAATTGTTCTACTAGGCCAAAAAATACCTCCAGCAATCTATGTATAGTTCTGGAAGAAGATGAAGAACACTGGCAATTACAAAAGCGTTTATTACTATGGATTGGGAAAAAAAATCTCCACTTTCTATATATTTACTAAGGGTATGCACTTTTTTGCTAGCATTGGCTTTATCTTCAGATATTGGTCATAAAAACCATACCTAGAAACCTTTTGTTTATATTGTTTTTTAGCATATGCTGGTTGTCTAGAACATCCTACTTGAAGATGAAATTCATGTAATGCAAATGCAAATTGCCTGCATGTCAGGTGTTGAGAGATATTTACATTTTCCTGGAAAATGCTGGTTCTGCACTTCTCAATGAATACTGAATATCTACACCTTGATCATAGCTCATGGCTTTAATATTTTGTGAATTGACAAATAGTCTGATGATACTACTGAATATGTGTAACTAACTCCTCCTTGTACATCAACCTTTCTTCCAGATTTCAGATAGGGAGTTGTAATTGCAAGAAGCAGGAGGATTTGCATTTACTGTACATACCCAGAAAAATAAAATTGTATATTATAAATAAATAGCACGTATTATAACATTTTGTTCAGCAATTTTTTATATAAGTATATACACCCACATATAAAATGCACATATTAATTTCATTGCTGGTTTTAGTTGACAATTTAAGTAAACATCATAGTTTAAGTTAAAAATAGTAAAATTAAAAAATCAGTCATACTTTTGACATTAATCAGCAAGGAGTGCTTACTCTCTTTAGGATCAGATGTTCTATTTGCCCAGGACAAAATAGCCAGCACAAAGTTGATTCCTTACTCTTCTTTTTGATTTTCATGAATACCAATATGCAAGCTGATGAAATTACCCATCACTTATTTAACTGGCCAAGTACACTAATTAGATTCTGCTAAAGGACAGCCATTCAGAGAAGTAGATTAATTTATTTTTTACTCATCAGTCTCACAAACAGATAGGACCTACTTATTCTTATCCACACAGTGGCTGATGTATTAAATGCCTCTGTAGTTTTAAGCAATGGCTGACATTCATCTCACTTCAGGAAATGCTAGTTTGGGTCCCTTGATAATTTGAAAGTTTACAAGCACAAGAAACTTGCATAATTAAACAAAAATATAAGGTTGCTAAAATTCATGGTATTAGCCTTTACTCAGTCTATTCATTAATATTTTCTTCACATTTAATTTAAAAAAAAAGTCTGTTTAAAACCAAATGTGTTCTAAATGACAATTGTATAATGCAGAACAATACAAGAAGATTTTTAGACAAGCAGTCATGTAATATGTTAGAGTTAAATTCTACATCAGGTATTAAAATATTAAAAAACAGGGAATTAATTTACTCGTCTTTGAGAGTTGTCATAATACAGCTATTTTGCAAATGCAGTGCATTTAAACCTGCAGAATGTGAGATACACATCACTTTCAATTCATTCCAGGGATGGGAGCATAAATCAAGTAATGGGGATCAGAGTCCATTAAAACAACAGTGCCTTGTGAGCAGCATCTAATAAAAAATAAACTTCACTTCTTTCTTATCAGCACACATCCATGAACCTACACATGCCTTTTAATGGAGAAATTATCACGGTAAGTTTTATGTAGAGCACTAATATCTAGCTTTAGTAACAAATTTATATTTTTTTCTAAATTATAGTATGTTAAAACTTTGGATTTTCCAAACTGTACAGCGGAACCAGTCAGCCATTCTAGTTGTTTTGCTAACAAAAATGCTTTCTGAAGGTCATCAAGCTGCTATCTTTCAAGTTTTATAAAACTAATTGCAAATTCCATTTAATTTTATTTTCTTTACTGTTGCATATGTCAGCAAGATGAAATGAGTCTACAATAAAGACAAAAACAAGAACATAAGGAAAAAGTACAACCCGCCAACAGACTGCAAGTGTTTGTTTTTGGTTTTTTTTTGTTAGACTGATTCCATGAGTTGGTAAGGCTTTAGAAGTACCGCTAAACAAGCTTGATGTTTCGTTAATATTTGAAAGATATTTTTCAAGAAAGAATAGAATGGATTTCTTTTACCATTATTCTTTTTATAAGAAATAAGAAGATATTATTAGAAATATGCAGCTGCTTCAAAGATTAGATTGGTTTCTCCCAGTTTTGGAACATCCACTATCACATAGAGTATTCCACCTTCATCAGTGTATTTTTTTTTTCCCTCTCCAAAGTGAAAGGATGTCTGCAGAAACTATTCCAGACAAGAAGAAGAAATAAATAATATGGCTATACATAATTTTGTGGCTGTGTTTTCTCATTCTAGGCCTCAGTCAGATCAAATTTGGTAGAACCTTTTGATTTCTTCAATATTATTTCTATGGATTCTATCATTAAGGGACATCTAGAATGCATTTTTCTATGAAGCACACAGACTGTGATAAATCATCTGAAGAGGAAATTATAAGAAGCCTATTAAGAAGTAGTAGTACTATTATTCTTTAAGAACATTACAAAAGTGATCAAGAACTCAATGTGATGTACCTCTGTGATCTGGGTATAGCATTACTTTTTGATGAAAGCTAGAAGTCTGTTTTAGACATGAACTGAAATGTTGAGATTCTGGAAGATCTACTTCTTATACATTAATATTCAGTAATCTCAAAACCAGACTCTGAATTTCTGAATTACCCAAGTACAAAAAATCTTTCACTGGCTATTGTCTGTTGCCCTTTTCTTACAGATATACACCTGCATGTTTGGTACAAGATTTGTCAGTCTTCTGTGAGTTGCTTATCTGTGATGCTAAATGGGTTTCAGATTTCTGTGGAGCACGCCAACATTTTAAGACGTTGTATATAGCAAGAAATTTAAGAAAAAAGGTCATTATTATTGATCTGTTAGTGAGCCTTGAGCTTAAGCTGCAGAAACATAAACTGTGAAGAGCATCTTTAGAGAAAGAAATTCATTAATTGAGAAAAAAATGTAAAAATTGTTTCATTGTCCTTCCTTAACTACTTTGTTTCAAAAAGTAAAGCTGCGGTAGAATAAATAAAGGTTAACTTTAAAGTTAAAGGAGAGGAGGTATCTGGGATTTTCTTTCAAAAAGTCCCCAGAGAATTGTGTCAACTAATATTCAGCACTTGCTCTGAAATGAAGATTAATGGTTAGGTGAGATGTCTGAGTTGCATAAGCTTTTATCAGCCATCTGTTAAACCATGAAAATAAACTATCAAAATAGAAGTAGTTTTATTTCAGCAGAAAAGCAAAAGGCAGGCAATTATAAAAATTGAACAAAGCAGAAACAAAAAATTATTTTTTATTTAACTAAGTGTTTTAAGTTATTATGACTTTTAGATATATTTATTTTGAGAGTTGGTTAAATTACTACCATTCTGCTAGCATTCAATTTTCTTGCAGAGCAGTACCCATAAGACTGTGTCTGATATGGGATTATGATGCACTTTTTTTTCCAAAACTTGACATTTCAGAAATTTTAGAGACCCAAGATAACAACTTTGAAGTTGGATGAACCGTAATCCTTGAATAAAATCAATATAAGACTCAAGGTTTTCTTACAAACCATATACTATATATATATTTACATATATATATATATAAGGAATGAAAGAATGCACAACTAACCCAAAATCTTAAAGGATCTGAGAAAAATTTGGAAACCACTTATCTCATCGAACTTATTCAGCAGCCATTTTAAGAGCTTGTTTTCAAAACTGCATGAAAACCAGGATACTTTGCATCCCTTCTTTCTCATTGTTTTTGGGTTTTGTTTTTGTTTTATTTTCTGACAATTATGTCTGGTGGGATTGAGAAAGTTTTATAAATATTATGGAAGCCTGGAAATTGGGGCATTCTCACTCCTTTTATTCACAAACTTCCACTGCCTTGTACTTGTACTTATTTTCTTTTAGGCATCACGTTTCCCTCCTCTTATTGCATCCAATTTAGACTTAACAATTGAAAGTCATAATCCATTAAATTTTTTATTCCGAAAATATCAGCAATTGCATACTAATTCACACTATATTGTCAGCTGACTGTATTTGTTGCTTTATTTTAATGTTTGTATCATACGATTTTTAACAATTACTTTTTCTCCATTACTGTGCTCATCTACCTCTTTGGGGAAGGCAGAGTCAGAATATTTTTAGAAGTGTATAAAAACAGGAAAAATTGAATGAAATAAATGGAACCAAAGGGAATAATACTACTTTAATATTAGGGAAGAAAAATCACAAAGAATGAAATAAAAAAATAAAATATAATAAAATAAAAAAAAATCATGAACATAGGTTCTTACTTCCATCATCTTTTGTAATACCAAAGTTGGTTAACTAAAATTTTGAAATGAGAGGGATTATAGTTGGAAATCAGGGAATTCAGAATAATACAGTTTAAAGATAGAAAGAAGCTGTGAAAATCATCAATTATAGTGTTCTTTTCTCATATACTATCATTAAGGCTGTCATCAGTAAAAGTAATAGAAGTTTTCTCCAAACTCTTTATCTTTTTTCCCCCTTAGTTATCCTGGAAATGATATGCAAGTGTTCTATGTTTTCTATGGGATTGCATTTCTCACATCTTATTTGCTTAATTTTATCTGATCTTCCCCAAAAAATTCAGGTCTGTGCATAAAAGGTACTAGCAGTGGTCTTGGATTTTTGCTCAGCAATGAAATCAGACATTCTTTAGTTGTATTAGCATGTTTAAGAAGGGAACAACTGAGAAATAACGATGTTGATATATTTTTTTTTAATCCAATTACTTCACTGGGTATATTTTTCTTGTGTTTTTTTCTCCTTTCTCTTCTATGTGGCAATTAGCTTTTGGGCTGATCTCATTATATTGTCTCCTGAGAAATTATTCTTAAAACTGTCTTTGTGAGAATCTGTGAGTCTTGCTAAAATAAGTGCAAGATATCTGAACATTAGTGTGGATTTTTTCTTCCTTTCCCTTCTACTTCCACCCCTTTCTATTGTGATTTGATTAATTTTTATTAAAAATTGACAGTATATTGCTTAACTATTTCTCTAAATTATGAATCAAATTTTAGATGGTATGATACAAATATGAAAAATTTTCTCACTCATAATTACTACTGAAGTATTTTCAAGATTTTTAGGGAATGGTTAAGATTGCCTGAGGGAGCAATTAATGACCATTCCTATCTTAACTAATAAGATAGTTACCATGTATTCTTTTTGTACTCATTTAAAAAAACACAACATTTCCATCAATGTCATAATTTTCACTTGGTAAGAAAGATGCCTGCTTCTATACTGTCATCATAACTATTGAATCTATCTACTTTGTAAGCCTGTAGCCATACTTGTCTTTCTTTTTTAAAATACTCATTGTGTTTTTATTCCTATATATCTTTTTATGTATATTTCTAATTTCTAATATTAATCATAGCAAAAGGGGAAAAATAAAATAATAAATATACATGGATTTAAATTTCCTGGTCATAAAATATAATAATTTTTTTATGAATCATAATACAGAATTATAATTTTCTGATTGTCTGAAGAATTACATTAATTTCTTCTCAGTGTCTCATATAGAGTCACTCAATACCTTCTTTCTTCTTTTTTGACTACTTATTGTCCACACTGAAGTGTGACTGAGGAAAAGTTATGTTCATTTAGTTTAATTGTCAGAGAATGTATATAGATTATTTGTTTCAGCACAAGAAAGAAGAAATGTATAACTACATACATACATAAGAATAGGATATATATAGGAAGCAGACGTACTTTTGATACCTTATACATACATAGCATGGCATGACCTCTTCCTCATCAAAAGGAAAAGCCTCAAACTCCATATTTTCAAAATACACTCATGTTGATGAAGAATTTATTACAGTGAATGAAGACAAAAACCTCAGCTTTATAAAAACAAAATAGCTCTTTTGACAATGTTTTGTGTGTTTGTAAGCACTGTCTTCCTTTACTTGTATAAGTAAGAGAAATCCTTTTTAGGGGGTTCTTTTGTTGCAACAAATTAAGATTTTCTAACAGGGAAGTAGATCCTCACCTACTAAAAGAACATATCTCTCTTATTTTCAAATGTCAGTATGAGCTCTTCAAAGATGCAGATGTCACATATGTTGTATATATTCTTTCCCAGACAGGGACATAAAATCTGCTATCATGCAGTGGATGTGAATTTAACATAGAATATTCTAGATAAAAAGCATAACACTGTCTTCATTAATGACCTTAATATTTGACAACAATTGGTTTATAAAAATAAATATAAAATAAGCAATCTAATATAAAATATTGTGTTTTGTTTGGTTTTTTTTAATCTGTTCACATGGCAGTGTAATCAATACTATTTGTATGTCAAATTGTAATAACTGGAGCCATTACTTAGATGATAAGACAGAAAAATAGTTCCCAAACAAAATGGTATGATTTTCTATCTGAATATTGCAGATCAGATTTTTTCTTTTTTTTTTCTCCCTTCTGCCTTTTACTGTTGATGGGATTAAATGGGAACTGTTCTTTTCGAAAGTTCTAAGGAAGTGGAGGCTATGGCTCAAATTTGTTTTCTTTGAACATAAACTATTATCTTGTTTATCTGTGTCCTTAATGAACGAAGTACAACTTTCTAAGCAATTTATTATTTTCTATAACTTTTGTGTTATTACATAATATTTTAATACTCATAATAATTGCTACAGAGTTGCATTTGGGAACATACAAGAGGCATTAGAGACCAGAAATTAGATGGTCCAGGTAAATAAAGAAATCATACAGCTCACAGGAAGATGCTGGAAGTCTGTGACTTGTGGAGTTTTGAATTAAGTCCTTCTTAGAATATGATGTGATGGCAAGTGCCTAGTCTACATCCCTAAAACTTAGTGAAAGTCAATAATGCTGTAAGAATCTTCTGAAATTCAAAACATTGTTTTTATTTTTAATTATTTGTACTTGATTGAAAAGCAACTAGATCTGGGTGAAGAAGTGCTGAGTGAAATATTCATTGTTTTCTGTTTTTGACTTAGCAATTGGAGTGGAACATTAAAAAATATTGAAAATGAAATGTCTCGTTGACATTTTAGCGTAAATGTTTGTGGCAGTGTAGCTGTTCGAGAAAAACATGTCTGTCCCACTGACACTGTCACATGCTGTTAAAGAAATAACTGCAGGATAAAGCTGTAGCTGTTCATCACATTAAAAGATGAGTTTACTCAAGGACTAAAGCAACAAATGCCTTTCACTTAATGAAATAGCTAATACATGGGAATCTTTTCTCTTCAGAGCCTGGCTAAAGAGAGGCAAAAAATATTCTCAGAAACTGGCAAAATATTGTCTAATTTCTAAAACTTAAAGAATTTTCTTTTTTAGACCAGGAAAGGGTTATACTTCTCTATCTTCTTTCAGTGCCATGTTATGTCTGGGGCTGGAAAAAGAGGTGCCAAAATATTGTGAAAAGCTGTTCTCATGGCATTTTCTTCTGAGACTGCTAAAAAAATCTGACAAGAAATCCTCTTTCCAGATTTCCAATTTTTTTGGGCTTAAGTGGCTTGTGTGGTCCTAATAAGCTTCAGCTAAATCTGTGAACATTTAGATGCTCGTCTCAATCAAACTGAAATTCCAAACCTTCTGAGTCTCACCCATCACCAATCTAAACCTGAAGGCTGTTATTCTACTTCCATCAGTACTTTTCAAATGAACATCCATGTTCTTGAAGGAAATGTCAGAGTACACCAAGTATAACAGACTGTACTAGGGAAGCACATCTCATGGATGCATTGTATATGGCACATCAATCAAAAGTTGAAGGATCAATTACCTAGTCTCGAAATTCACTTTCCAAAGTTTACTAGCTTTTCTGACATGCAGAGTTATGCACTATGCAAGAGATGCTTGCTTTCCTGTGAACCTAGTGATTACCTAATTTTTGACATTTTTAGAAAGGAAGAAATGCAATGAAAATTGGTCTTAAGATAATGGGCTAGAGAAATACTTATAGCCTCTTAAACTCATGTGCCACTTGTAGGTATTTAAAAACCACAGAGAGTAAGGGATTAGCAAGTGTAAATAAGGACATCCAATGTGTTTACATAGCAGAGGTATAATGAGGAAAGGGTTGAAGAGGTGGAGCAGAAAGAGTCAGAAAACATATTTCACTTTCCTTTTACATATTCACAGGAGAAATAGAAGCATGGCAGAAAAATAAAGGAAGTAGAATGAAATAAACAAAACTATTCTCTGTAAACAGAGCAATATTAGTAGCAGCATCAGGGATTACTTTGATGTCTAAATAGATTTTTTTCCAAGGAGAGAATAAAGTCACCATGTCATGGGTGAAATTTTACCCTAATACTCATCTCACACACAAGACCACATTTTCCTTTGAAACAATAACATTTATATATGTTATTTATTTCTGTAAGTTTCAACAAATTCCTAGGAATGTTACTATCAGTCTGGACCCAAAAATACGAGAGAGTGTGAAAACTAGTTGAATACTTAATACACTAGAACTTTGAGCTTTACTTATTTTTCACAATCTTTATCAAGTCAAAGAAATGTAGAGATGGTTTGCTTGCAGAGACATCCTAACACTACCTACCTACTGAATCTGTGTTGTTCACTACATAATGATCTATCAACATAGATTTCATTGTAAGATGTTTATGGAGTAAAGATATTCAGGATTAAACTTTTTTGTTTCTATGGCTAATGACTTAAAATACTGAAGAAAATTTCTGATCTCTAATTGAATACCTATTTTACTTTTCTTTCCTAATGTCAACTATTTGTCACACATACCTGTTTTAGGTAGACAGAGTTTTAGTTGCAGGCCCTAAATCTCCAGAACTTCCTAATGTAGTAGTACGATGTTAACAGAATTGACCAGACAAAATAAAAATACCATACAGAAGGAGTTAAAAAACACACTCATTAATTATTTCTCTGTTGCCCAGGCAGTTCTACTTCAGTCTTACATCAGTTTCAGGCAGCATCAAATCAACCACAGTTCAATTTGGTTTATAATGTGCTTCCCCAGCTGAGGGATACAAACTGTTTTTACTTCTTAAATGAGACTGAATGTTTATGATGCTGTGATTTCTGCTGCCTATGGAGAATCTAGCAACATCTTTTTGTTTGTAAGGAGCAAAAATAAAGTGGTGCATCAAGACAAGTTCTACATTTTCCATGACTGCTTAGGAAAATGACAGGTTTTACCCCCTAGAAAGCAGCATTCTAATAGTTGCTGTAAGTGACTTGTAGTAACACCAGACCAGATTGTTTCTTCCTCATCTATTGCTACTCTCCTATTTTACTTTTTATTGAATTTATCACACACTCATTACAACTTCAGAGAAATAAGACATGAAAGAAGACAGCATTTTACATGAACCACAAAAGATCAACATATCAAGGAATACTTCATAGTGAAACAATTCTAATACAGCTGTACAGAATTAAGTATTTATGCATCTGAAATGTACACTTGTAACACATTAGTGAAATGTATGCCATTTATAAATCAATAAATTCCAAATTTCAAGTCATAGAACACATCCTGTTTCTGGTTGTCAGAGTTCACCATTGCATCCCTTAAAGTCTATCAAACCACAATGGTGTTAATACAGGTATTACACTGGTAAAATAGAATTTGATTTTTTTTATTTTTTCTGGTACACAGAAGCATACTGAAATGTGTGCACACAAACCACTAAAATTAGGGGGAAAAAAAGAAAAAAGTGTTGCATTTTCACAGTAAGCTGTGTAGGGCTATAGCTAGATTACATCACAGTACTGAGAGTGAGTGTTTGTTTAAGATTATGAACTGTGATACATAAATCAAGAAACAAAATATTAGAAAATATCTATAGTCTAATCAGCCACCATAAGCCACTTTTAAGAATCACACCAACAAAAACATAGGTTTTATCTTTCTGTTACATCTTTTCAACCCACTGTATCCACATAGATGCCAGAACAAGTATATTTCCAAATATGAGCATAAAACTTATTTGCTAGCTAATACACAGGTGAGACAGGCAGGACAAACAAGCTACTAGGCTAAGTGTTGATCCCATCCTCTAAACCTTCTGAGGAGACAGTGCAGTCCTTTTTGGTGAGAAAGCCAATGGTTCAAACAGATTGATCCATTTGTTGGTGAGATGCTCTTCTTCTTACTCACTTAGGATTTTAACAGTTTCCAGTCCAGGGTTTTTTATTTTTAATCTTTAAGATACTATTATTTTAATTTAATTATTTGCTATCACTATCTAAACTGTCTCATCTTTTTCTGTGATTTTACTTCTGTTATTTACACTGTTCTAGTTTATATGATTCCTTTCTGCTTTTTCTCATCTCTGTCTTATCAGAAGTGTAAGCTGGAGTTAGACAGCTGTACTGTGTCCAAACCAGAATTTGGATCACAGACAGCTGAAACCCTGGAAGGAGGATTACAGGATAAACATACTTGCTTCAGGTGGTGAAGATGAGTTGGCAACAAACACAATTCAACTTGTGGTAGTTCCAGTTGTCTGATAGCAACAAATCTGTTGGAAAAGAAATGCTTTTACTTCCTTCAGCATTTATTATTTTTTTAGAAATACTACTCACTGGCTAAGCCCATTACTATGTGGTATTTATTTCATGCCGTGAAGAAAAAAAAATAGTGATGCAAAAAGCCAGCTTGTCTTGCAGCAGCTCCACAGAAACAAAGGATACAGGACATTTGGTGCCAGTCTTGCCATGACTCATCACAAAGGAAGGCGTATGGACACACCTATTATGAAGAGATATGATTAAGCAGGGCTGGAACAAACGTGATATATAATGAAGCAAATTATATTAAAATGATAAGTCCCAATATTCTGCAGCAGCTTAAGGAAGAAAATTCCTTATTTTCTTCATACTTCATGAAGAAAATTATCTATTTTACATTCCTGTTTTTATTTTTCTTATATTCCCATTAGTTCTTTAGGGCGCCCTAAGAAAAAATATGGGACTAAATTTGTTGTAGTCCTTACCATCCACAGGAAATCTTTAAATAGCTTATTTTGTTTGTTCTCTTTGTAAAATATGATAAACTCTATATTTTATCAAAAATAATTTTCTTTTGGTACAACTTGGCCTTTTAAAATTAAACTATCTTTTTCTGTTACTTTTTTATCCTGTTAGGGTATCTCCTTCCCATAAAATACTTTACAAACCAGGCTATAAAGAGCCTTTTGTAATCAGTAGGATTGCCTAGAAAGGTTACAGAGTCTCCTTCTGTTCACATATTCAAAGCCCCTCTGAACACAATCCTGAGTAACATACTCCAGGGGATGCTGCCTGGAACAGGGGAAATTGGACTAAATGACCTTCAATGGTCCCTTCCAGCCTTACTCATTTTGTGATTCTGCAAAGAGATTGGGAAGGGAGCATCCTGCACTTGTAGCACTGTCACAGTCCTATGATCAAACAAGCATACCCCATTTCTTTCTCTGGCTATGCATTTTTCCCATCTCCTTTGTTTAGACACAAGATTGAGGTTCATTATGTAGCTGAGTTCCCATTGCACTCAGCAATGAACAAATGTCTTATTGCTTTTTAAGAACACAAGTGTCCAGGAAGACTAAGGCACAGAAAAGAGCAAGCATTCATCCACTATTTAGTTCTTCCAAACCTGGGCTTTCACAGATATAGTATTATTTTGACACATGTTGATAATAATTAAGGATACTCCTTCAACTGCATAAAAATCTTGGTCTGTGTGGTAAGACACAGTGAGATACATATACAGATGAAGTGCTCAAATCCAGAAAGAACAAATAAAGAGTGTGAGCTGATATTATGCTGATACCATACTTACTAAGAGCATTTGGCATCATGTTAAGAAATTGAAACAAAAATAAATTACTAATATCCTGTGATGGCCATTAGTTAAAAAAATGAATAATAGGATGAATGTGATTCATTACTCTTAGAATTGTCGGTGGATTTTTTTTGATTTTAAGCTTCACATAGATAAAGCAGGTAAGTACAACCACAGTGTCATAAATAAACCTTGTTATTTATCCATAAAATCAGAGCTAAAATATTTGTATTATACTAGTAAAATTGATATACATTTCCTTAAAAAAAAACTACCTGAAATTGTACTAATCTCCAAAGTTAAAATCAGTTCCAAACTGTGCTTAAATAACATAAAATGTAATTAAGTGAAAGTAAAATTTATTTGTACTTATTTTTTTCCTTTATTAACAATCATTCCTATATTATATATTTATCAAAATAAAATGTCTTTCCATTATACTATATTCTAGTCTAATGATATGTGTGTTATATATTTCAATGAAAATCACCAATTTCAATTTCCCTCCTTCAAAAGCTAGTAAATGGAATATTATTTGAGGTTTCATGATTAGAAAAAAGGTTTTTTTGGAAAAAAAGCTGTCAAAAAGCTCTTCCACTAAACACATTCCAGGAAGTCTCTGTTTTATCGTTATTGACAAATTCAATCTTACTAAGGTAAACATCTCAACCCAACAGGCTAAACTGGTGCTATTGTAGATGAAAACACTGAAAAAATAAGTTTACAAGTGAGTAAGAATTCACAACAGGAAGCTTGTATCTTCCATTTTCTCTCTGTACTTATTCCTGCCTCTCGAAAAGGGAGTGAGATGTTGTGCAAAAGTATTAGTAAATAGCTATAAAAGTATTAGTCAATAGCTAAAGAAATACACTTACAAAATAATTTAGTCAGCTTACATTCTATAAAAAAATGCAATTTAAATACAAACTTTGCATCAGTCAGGATACAACTGTTTTTTGTACAATATTCTAAATATTGTTTTAAAGCTTTTACATATTAAAAACATACAAAAATATTTTTCAAAAGAATTAAAAATTGGACTGTAACCCAACCTCACAAAATTAAGTTACAGGTGTTGTGCTATCCACTAAAATCTGCACTTTCTCACTTCTCTTCTAGTATTGCAGAGTGGTCTGCTGGACCACTAAACAGCTGAAAGCCTGACTCTCATGTACCCCTCAGAGAGGAACTTTGCACCAGGCTCAGAGTTTCTGTGTTTTTCTGGTTAATCAGTTGGGTAAGGTTTATATGTGAAAAATGAATGAAGCCAAACTGCACATTTCTCCCAGACACCTGACTAATGTTGAATAAGTTTTGGGAAAATACTTGGTTTCATATTCCCAATTGTTGTAGGTCAAAAAAGGGGGAAACTAGTGAAGCAAACTGAAGAAATACATGTTTGTTAAGGCTGTTAATCACACCTTTTATAAATTCTACAAGAGCTCCCTTGATATTACATTTTAGCAGCTATTAGGGGGAGTATTATTCTGATTTTCATTTTAAATTCTAGTAAATAAGGTAAAAATGCAATACTTTAAAAATGAAAAATTGTTAAAATATAACAGACTCCCCTCTCAATCTATAGTGAAAGTATCATGTAAAGAAGATTAAAATGGGGTTAATGCTCTGCTTTCAGCAAGCATGAGCCAATTCCTCTTCAAGTGCTCATCTGTGGTTCCCTTGAGTAGTAACAAAGTGATATTTATCAGTCAGACATGACATTAAGCAGATTTTTCTTTTTATTTTCAATACATGGTTCATGAGTAATTTCTCTACTAGTTTGTATCATACTCAACCAGTGTTTAACCCATCATAGTATTCTAGTCGCCCATGGGCACTTCATACTGGGCTGGGAAAGGGTTAAAAAAATCAGCAAAATTCATTACGGATAAGAAGATAGTTAAATTTACTCTTCTATTTGATATCTTTTGTATCTGTATTCACTGCTAATAATATGTTTATTTTTAAAGTGACCAGTGATAAAAACAGTTATTTTTCTTTAAAACTCTGTACTGAAAAAATTCTTATGATGACGGAAAAAGGAATTTTGAGATGGACTACATGGAGAAAATATATATTTCTTCAGAACTGGTTTAGATTTCTTTTATTTGTATGAAGAAAGCTTCACTATGACTTGAAAAAGCTTTTTAAAGTCAGACTGGGTTTTCTCTGTCTATGAACACTGTGAAAAGATGATGACTAGTTCTTCCAGTTAGCTCCTAGATTACTTTAATTAGTACAGACTAGAATGTAGCACTTCATTTGAATGTAGATTCCAGGGTGTCCACATACTGGGCTACATACTAGGAGGGATAGCAGCAAAGTACATTAGAAACATGTTTCACTAAGGAGTATTGCTAAGAGAAAACTTATTCGAGATCATTAAGACCTTCAGCATCCAGTGAAAGAGAATTACTTAAAATTCTCAGTAAAAATAAAGAAATTGCATTCTTAAAAGTTTTTAAAAAACATGTTTATAATCATGGGAGGTAAGGACTGTTGTTTATTTATTTTTTTAATGATATTTAATATTCCCTGTGCTACTTAGATGCATCAAATTAGTGTTAAAATGAAAAGGTGTTTAGTTTGGATTTCTTTATTATCCTAGCATATATTTAACTGAGCAAGTGGAGAAGTAATTTGAAGTAACATTCATTTTCTCTGCTTTTTGAAATGTACAGTCCCATCCTCAGGAGTGCTACAGGAGACTGTAATCAGAAGGGACATTCTAACCTGAATGCCAGAGGCGAAAACTCACAAATTCTGCAGAAGAATATGAACAGTGCTTTCCCCCTCCCCCTAGATTTCTCCTTTGACATACAGCCACAGCTCCATCAGTGACCAGGAAATTAAGCAAAAGTTCAATCATGGACCTAGGAAACAGGTAACACTAATTGTATTTGTAGCTACTGTCATTTTAAAGGAATATTGCAGATTCATGTTGCATAAATAAAGACACAAAAGAGAATCAGGTTCAAGTGAAGAAGAACTTGACTATACATCCCTGATTCAAATATTTTGGATAATATTATGTTAATAACCATCATCACCATCATCATCAACAGAGAAAACAGATAGTAATATTTTTCCTGTGATCTTACACACATATCTGTGTGAGAGTATGCACATCACATTTACCCTTTCCCCTACGAAGGACACTGATAGAATTATATAGAAAATTGATCTAAGTGTTATTTATATTCTTTTTATTTTATTATCAAGTTCATGGATTGAAAATGCAGATATAAAACAATTATTTTGGGGGAGAAAAAGCTCTAGCTGAGAATGAAAAATAATTGGTATTATATACCTACAGAAAGTAGTGAGGTACTAGAAACGTAGAGCTGGCTGTGGATTTTGTTTTCAAAACGCATCTTTTGTCAAATATTCTAAATCTTCAAAAGAAATTTTCCAAGTAAATGTTAAGTAACACTAAAATGTTAAGTGACACTAAAATTAGTAGTTTTGAGATTGCTTCTCTGAGTCAGAAAGGTTCCTATTGTAACAAAGGAGTAATGAGGCATTCAAAGACAGCCCAGGAAAACATGCTTCATGGTCTTTTGCTGTTTGACTGGAACAATCTTGCTCCTTTTACATTGCAGTCCATAAACTTTTAGCCAAAACCATACTGGGCATGCCAAATTTTCCTGTTTGTTTTCACTTTGGCTCCAAAAATTTATTTTCTCTAGCTGAGAAAGCCATCCCAGCAGGCTTCATTGAAAGCAGTGCACTTCCAGATTTCAAGAAGGTGTATGAGACTATATTCTTCTGACAGAGTTTCCATCCTTGCTTACATGTTGTAGTTCTTGTTTTCCAGTTGTCACTATTGATACAGCACACAGAGTCTTATATTTTGACACTTTGGATTTTTATAATCTGTGTTCCTTGCAACTTTTCTGTTTCTTTAGCAGCTGACTACATGACTTCATTGGGATTTCCCCTATGTGTTCTCTGATGTGACATTGATCAGTATTTTGGGAAACTTGGGCAAGTTGGAATTCCTCAATCTTGCCACTTTTATATGCCATCTTTTAGGCCAGAAAACAATCAAGCAAGCTAATTAAAACCTTTCTAAAAGAAAATAAAAAGAAAAACAAACTCACTAAATAAAAATAGAAGCACAAACAAATAAAAACAAAACTAAAAAAGCAAAAAAAACCCACAAAAAATAAAACTTTTTTTTTTTCAGTACTTCAATATTATTAATATGGGAACAGAATTGTTTTCTCAATTAAGTCGGTGGTTTTCTATTACTTTGTTTTTCCAAGTGTTCTCTACTTAGCTATTCTAATTTATTGAACATATCTTTGAAATTGGGAAAAGACTACCATTTTCCTCTCCTAGTGTACTGCTGATTTCTGCTAAAAATTATTAAATGTTCTGATAATGTGCATCCATAATGCAAGCTTGCTTTTTACTTGGTCTTTACTCTTTTAAATTAGATTTCAGGTGAAACACTGTCATGACCCTAATGAACAAGTTCGTATTTTAGAGTGGAAACCTGATCAGGTGGTAATTCAAAACTCCGGGTGGTTCTTTTTTTTTTTTCCTTCTGTACATGCATTGCATACACATATGTGCATTCTTCCTCATTTCCCACCATCTGTCCCTTCTACAGATATGTCAGTTTTTGAGCAGACAAGGTGAGGCATATGAATTAGGCTTTATAGCTTGAAGAAATAAATTCATCCCTTAATTAGTTTCAGGAAATCTAATAAGGAAAATCACATAATATTGAATGTTCTAGTGTAGCTGTCCTTCCTGCTGGGTGTAATGAAAGGCTGATTTATGACTGATAAAAGAGTTATGTAACAAAAGAAGATCAACTCAATATGCATATTTAGTAGAAGAGGATAAATATTACTTGTCTATTCAACAAAACTTCCACCTCCTACACTACTAAGGTTTGATTTCATAATTCATAGATCACACAGGACAATGACTTGTGAATTCACCCTGACCAGTGGAGGACACATATACATTTCTCTTAAGCACTGCCATTTTCTTAGTCATTTATTTCCTGCTCAACAGGCGGTTCAGAGGCATTGCCAGCTTACCAGCCCGACAGTCAGCTCTGCAGTTCAAGGGAAGTACAGAAGTGTCTACCATTTATTTCAGGAGAAAAAGGCTGGCACACTTGCTTTGCTCATCCTTCAGCTAAATTCTTCTTGCAATCTCATTACAAATGTCTACTTGTGGTCTTATCACTACTGAATCATATTTGTAATCTAATGGAGTTGCAGTAGCAAGTATATCTTATGCACAAACCTATCTTGAAAAAATAATAACTAGATTTTATGTGTCATAAATCCATGATACATAACTGGGATAATTTTATATTTGCAAAGATATAATTTTAAGTATGAGTTTGCAAACTAAACAACCACTTTTTCTACTTCAGCTGCACATAGAGTTGCAAACACAGAAGTAAAAAACCTGGTGGTATTGACACGAGTCAATAGCATGACAACTTACTGGAGAAAAAGTTTAAAGTATTTGCCAAAGTACAGAAAGTAGGTGACCGATGAATAAATAGATCATGTAGAATTTGTGCAGTATGGCTGAGAACAACTAGATTATTTGTGTTACTTAATGTTTTATATGATAATGAACTTATGTTTACAAATGGCTAATAGCTCAAAAGAAAATAATGGAATAAGCTGATGGAATGCTAACAGTTTTCCCATATTGTGAAGTGGCTGACATTATTGCTTGGTTCCTCTCATATTATAGCCAGAAACTGTTTTAATAACTAAAATAACATTCTTACTGTCTTCCTACACCTGCTTTCTGAAAGAACACCAGCTGAGTTGAAAGAACTGGTGTGCTTGCTGGTATTCAGAAATAAAACTACCATATAATCAAAGGTGATGGTCTTTAGAATAATGGGAATGATAAGAAAACTATATTCTGCTCTTAAGAAATATTAGCGAAAAGTAAACCCACATTTTTATGCAATGATCCTGCTATGATAATATGAGTGTTGCTTCACTGGAGATCAGAAGTGACTGCAACTGTTTCAGACTGTATTTATGGCTTTTTACAGGTGCTCCTTTCAGTACTTCAGTGAGAATGAAACTCTTTCCTTTTGTAGGCTAACAATATCTTTGTTTCTGTACATCTCCTTTTTTCCTTAGCTTTAAGCCACTGACACAGTAGGCAATCGAGCCAACTGAAACAGAGCCATGTGTGTTTTCTTGTGTGCCTTGGCAGACATTTAGTCCTTAGATCTCATGGCTGAACTGTGAGATTCACTTTTTCCTCTTCTGAGAAAAACACCCTTTAGCCTAGGTAAAAGAAATAAGGAAAAAAAGCAAAAAGAAAAAGAAAAAGAAAAAGAAAAAGAAAAAGAAAAAGAAAAAAGAAAAAAAAAAAAAAAAAAAAAGAAAAAAAAAAAGAAAAAGAAAAAGAAAAAGAAAAAGAAAAAGAAAAAGAAAAAGAAAAAGAAAAAGAAAAAGAAAAAGAAAAAAAAAGGAACACAGACAGCATTTCTCTAGTTGATTTTATAGGTAACTACAAAGAACAGCTACTATTTTTTTTTTTATTTTTGGCTATAACTGAGCATACCTTTGTGATTCGTAGTCCTGAGAAGGCCACATATAAAAAACGGGAGTTTGTCTCACATATTGCTATTAATTAACATTGCGATAAAGTTAAAAAAAAAAAAAAAAGAATTATGTATACAATTTTTAAAATTTGAACATAGAGCAGATGAAAGTGATGAAAAGTTGCATAAAACAATGATCATTGATTATTTTTCACAGCACATTGTTTGACACTTGTTATCTAATTTTTTTTTTTTTTTTTTTTTTTTTTTTAATGCTGTGGTCGAAGACCTCTAGAAAAGACACTAAAAAAACATAAAATTCCTGCATCCTAAATTTGGAAAATCCTTTTTGGGTTTATTTTCAAATGCATTTAGAGAAGTTAAAGCAGAATTGGTACTGATATCATTGTTTAGATAAGCAATAACACATCAGTGTCTACCTGGTTGTTCTGTATTATCCTATTGTCTTCTAGGCTGGATTCTCTTCAAATAGTAATAGATGTAAGCAAATTGATGAAGACCATTCTCAAGAACAAGAACTTGAAACATATATGGTAGAAATTCCAGGAGAATTATGGCACATTTATTGCACAGTAAGAAGAGCAGGGAAAGCTTCTCCCTGCCTTCTACCTCCAGGTATATATTGCTTTTTTTTCTCTTGAACTAGGTATATTTTCTTTCTCTTGAATTAGGTATGACTAATGTTCTTAGAAGCTATTATTAGGCCTCACCTATAGAGAATAAAACTTTTAATGAATTGAATAATATATCCCATCTATAAAATATAAATGAATCATAAACTTTTATTTGTATTATGTAGAAAGTAAACACTTACTCTCAACAAAGATTTCATGGAAGCTGAAATCTACTCCCTTCAAACTTTTCTGGAAGGATTTTGCTTTCCCTTTTGCCAGACACTGAAGAGAGCCGTAAACAGAAGAGAGATGTTGGATTCCTGTTCCAGCCACTTGTCCTCAGCAGTCCAAAATCAGCATGATGAACCTTTCAGCTGTTGCTGCAATATGCCACATAAGGTGGGATATTTCCAATACCCTTGTTTATTTCAGTGCACCATCCTGGCTTGAACTTTAGCAGCTACAGTATGTGCCTATGTTTTAACTTCAGCCTCCTGTTGAAATATCAAATTAACCTTAAAAGATGCCATCTTGTTAACACAGCTAAACAATACTGGATTGTTTACTTTGTTTGTTTCCACATGCTTTTATTTTTGTATTTATTTATCTGTTTGTTCATTTTAAATGCTCAGTAATATAGTAGTACACAAATTGTCCAAGGTCATAGCCTGGACAAATGAAAGCTAGGTTCATCATTGTCCCCAGAAAACCTCTGTTATTAATTGCAATCTGGGAAGGACACAGGCCTAATTCCCATATTAATTAACTATTAAACAAAAATCAGAATTCTGAATAGAAGTTCTCAATGTAATGACAGCTGATTGACTGCTTCTAGGGTGTATGATTTCTTCCCCATAATACTTTGCTTTTTCAGTACTATTGAAAAAAAACCAAAAAGCATCAGAAAGTGTTCATCAACTGTTCCTTTCACAACAAAAATAAAAATGAAAGCAGAAATACATTATGAGTTTAAATTAATCTGTTTGCAGAGGGTATGTTTTATGACAGGTAAAGCTTCATCATTTTTTTCCACCTCAGCAATGATACGATTTGAAATTATGTGTTTCTGTGGTACCTTGCTTCTGTGGTACCTCTATACCTTCAATCAATTTTCAAGGAAAGCACAGCTGCAAGGAAATTTTTACTGTGCATAAAGGAATGGGGAAGAAAACTAGTTCTGGAGAGACTGATCCAAGATTTGAAGTGCTTTGAGAGCATGAGATTCCACTTGGAGAATCAAGGGCCAAGTTGATTATTTTTGGCTGGCAAGCCCAAGTAAATTGGTGAATGCAAATATTCAGAAATGTATTCATGCAGACACACACACACACACACACACACACACACACACACACACACACACATTTATATATATACACACACATATATATGTGTGTGTGTGTGTGTGTATATGTATATTCTCATAAACTTGAGCTAGGATATACAATATCCCCAAAAGTGATTTAAAAATGGTAGAAGGTCATACAGACTTGCAAGAAAAGTTCTTATAAGAAAATGACTGCAATATAAAGTCATAAAATACAGTAGAGGGATTTTAAAAAAGTCTAGTGAATTGAAGGTTTATTGTGATGGCTCTTTTTAAATGCACAGAAACCAAGGCCAAACTCAGCTATTATATGACAGGGCCATTTGTAAATAGGATTAAGTAACTCACTTGAGTTTTTTCTCTCGTAATTTATGTGGTAACCTGTCTTAACTAATATTTTATGAAATTAGTGGAACATTAGCTTGTGCAGTCAGGTCTAGAGAATCCATCCAATATATTTAAATTGCTTGCCTTGTGCAAGTGAATTGAAATATAAAGAAATGAAGCCTATTATTGTGTATATTTTCTTTCTGAGTACCTTGATTCCTGTTGAAGCTCAATTTTTATTAATTTCTTTTATATATGCAAAACAAAACTTCAGCAAGTCAGCTCATGCAATTGAATTCTTTGGTCTTCTTCATATTTCAAAATTATTTACCGTGTCTAGAATTTTCTACTAATGTCAAAAACAGCAACTAATTTCAGGCACTAAATTCTTCATCTTACTTTTGCATCAGTCAGGGATTTTTCCCACTGCAAGCTACCACTATATGAAGTGTTCTTATAACCATGGATAAGAGTACCAGAAGATTCTCACATAAATATTCTTAATTTTAGTTTGAGATCTGATAAAAGTATGCATTGTCTTAATTCCTTGTTCTATGTATCTAGCAAGCAACTGTACAAAATTAAATTTTGTAATCTATATGAGAAGAGTTTCCTTCTACCCAAGTTTGTAGGTAATGTTTTATGCAGACAGTCAGTTAGCTTGCACACAGATGTCTACACTGTGGGTATCTATGAATCACTAATGATTCCTACCTAAATTGGGCATCTTGGACAGGATTCATCTCATTTAACTCTAAACTTCAGAAACGTAGACATCTGTGACTATTGTCACTAGTTTTCTTCTCTTTTCAGTTAATGGAGATAAAAAATTAAATATCTAGAGTTGGAATTTTTTCATCATAGGATAAATATAAAACAAACATCAAAGCAAGCACTCTCCAGAGGTTTGTAGTGAAGACTTCTTTGTTTCTGTTTTCAGCATGGTGGTTTCCTTTCCAATCGGAAAGGAAAATATTTAGTTCTGTAGTTCCTCAATACTCTTCTAAAAATTCCTAATGAAACCTACCGCTTTGACTTTGGTCAAAAGTAAATTGTGCTTCTATTGACGCAATGTAAGAAAAGATTTTGAAACTTAAAAAATTCGATTAAAATTTTATGAAAATGATTTTTCAATTTTTTAATTTTTTTTTCCTGTAGTTAAGTTTAGGGGATTGATTCCTTATTTTTACTTAAAGCTGGTCAAGCCATCACAGAACAATATTATGGTGATGGGCTAGTAACTTGGAATAGACACCCTTCTGTCTCTTAGATGATGAAATTATCTCTATGCTGGGGTCTCTTCAAATTCTTCCATCTCCTTCTGCCTCTTTTACTTCAGTATGGCAATGTCTGGGGAATGCAGGAATCAATCTTAATGGTTAACCTACAAAACTTGTGTTGGTAGACTTAGGATTTAGTGTTGAGACTACAGTGTAATTTCAAAGGGGTTATTTGTTCAGTTCCATGAACTGTGTGGGTGGAATTCAAGCCTTTGCAACTCTGTCAGGGCTGTATCATTTAGAAGATCCAGTAGTGTTTTCAAGTCTCATTAAAGCAGAAAAATAAACAATTATTAGTTCTATATTTGAGCTTTAAGAAATGTATGAGCTGCTGCATAAGATGACATCTGAAACCTATCTGCTTCAATATTTTATCACTGATACTGACCTGACCTCACTGGTTCATAAGAAAATGCTAATTACCCTACTGTACAGAGTCTTTAACACTGCTCTTTAACACTTAATAATTAGAAGCTGTTATCCTGAATTTTAAGGTTTCACACACCACCTAAATTATACATCCTTTAAAAAATAAATCAACCATATGGAACTTTTTATACCAGTCTCAGTTTTATTGCAATAACTATTTGTAAACCATAGAAAAGCTTATATTTGCCCCAGTTTTGGTCCAGTAATCCCTCAGCTTCTCTGTTTTCTGAGAAATTTATTTACTCATTTATTTCTTTTAACCACTGGAAGGTACATTTTGTCACAAAGACCATAATTCTGGAAATCAGAACTATAAAATTTGTTTTTTCAGGCTGTTTGTCAAGACAATGATAGACATTTCTAGAGAGAAATATAAAGTATGCAATTGTTTCTTTTACTTTAAAAGGTTAACGATTCATCATTTCGTGAAACTCTACCTTGTTTTCCAATCTCTCCAGTAAACCAGGTGACATAGCTCCACAAAAAGAGTTGATAGCTCTCTCTATGAAGGGAAAATAAGTTAATGGAACTCAGCTTCTCACTTATAAACTAAACAATTCATCTCCTCATATAATTCTGATAAATTAAAATTCTGTTACAGAGGACATAATTGCTTTGCCAATGTTCATCCTGTGACAATTTCATTTCAAGTTCAGTCTGTAAAACATTTGGAGTGGTTTCGAAAAACATTTCTGCTTTTAGAGGAATATTTCTTAATTATTTATTTTGAAAATATAACTTGGCACAAGTTAAAATAAGCAGTTGGTTTAATAGCTTTCACAAGGTGGTGGATTATCTGTACCATGGGTCTCAGAAGCTGAGACTGGGGAAAAAACCCAGTGACCAATTGTTTTCTCATTATTTTTAAAACACCATATCACAACCTTGGTAATTAAATCTTCTTCACTCTAAGACATGGCACTTTTATTCATTGGTAGCTAATTTAGAAGCTACCAAAATGGGGAATTGTGATTACCATTACCCTTACTACGGAACTTGACTTTCTTTTTTAGTGAAGACCTTCTGTCATCTTTCAGCAGAATTATTGGAAGATGAGAAAGACTACATTAATTTATCTGTCTATCCCTTGAGTAGAAGATGAATCTGAAAATATTAAAATGGTCCTTAAAATATAGTGTCAAAATAGTTGTTTTAAGTGTGATATTACCTTTTTACAACTAGCAACTGTTCATCTCCCCTTGCAGTGGAGTTAATTTTGCTTTTATTATGACCATGGGTGCATGACTGTTTCAAAACATTGGGAAAGGGCAAAGAGCCAAAATCATTATCTTCACTTGAACTGCTTAATACCAAATGTAAATATTGGAGGGGCTTGAGTGCCCAAGCCATCCCTCAAGGCTTTATGCATCTGATTATAAATGTCCCTGCTGCACTGTCAGCTAGTCACCATCATAACTTCAGTCCAGTGCTGTCAAGGAAATAATAACCTACAGTTTTCCATTGCTTATCAGTATAAGGACAGTGCTTAAATAATACATGGGTTGACTTACCCTCAAATACTCCTGTATAATTGAAATTGCTATTGGCAATTTAAAAAATCAGGAAAAAAAAATCAGGCTGTTTTAGAAGCTAATTCTTCCTGTATGTTTCATGGAGCATTAAAACCTTTAGCATCCAGTGAGAAACTGTTCATAAAATGAGAAAGTAAGCTGATGGCTACCTTCTAAATACACTTCCAGTGGTCAGTTTTCTGCTCTTGTCTGAAGAATGAAAGAAGCTAATGTCTTTTTTCACTTCTTTATGGAACAGCAGCACCTGAGGGAGACAGAATTTATTGCATCAATCCACTGCCAGGAATACATTAAACACAGAGTAATAAAGGATGTATGAGTATGTTCTACATTCAGAGAGAAATGTGGAATACAAATAATACAGCATTTTCCAAAATACCATTCCTTAAGATTTACATTATTTTTCAAATTAAATTCTTGGTGATCATTACAGGTTCTTGCTTTTCTAAACTGAGAAATTTATTTCTTGAATTATTTTTAAAGTTCTGTGAAGCAGATAATAAACTTTAAAAGAGCTATGGTGTTTGTTCCATACAAACCTAACTTATTACTCTGTGCTATTCTCAGTCTAAAATCTTGTGCAGATTGTAAAGAAGTATGTACTCTTCAGTGTACGACAAACATTTATAATTGAGCTTTTAATCTTCAGGGCCTAGGAACCTATGATTTTCCTAAATGAAGCAAAAAGACAAAGATATGTCAGTGTAGTCCTTTAATCAACTTCACTCTGCATAGTGCATAGCAGAATGCAGCTTCTGATCAATAAATCTCATCAAACATCATATTCCGCCTAAAACCGGACAACTTCTGTATTAATATTTTATTTCAGATTTTTTTTTTTTATTTAAGCAGATATTTGAGTAAATTTTGAGCTTAATTTGACTTCGTTTTTTTATACTACCTCAGAGTATATATATTTTGATAAAATGTGGTACATCTTTCCAAATCATCAACTTCATCTTTGAGCTTGATGCCTGCAACAGAATTAATCATACCCAGCCAAAAACCCAGGTGATATAGTGCTATTTTCTCATAGCTTTGGCAGACAAGGTAAGCAGATACATGCTTTTCTAGACTAGCAACTGGAGCACAGAATGCTCAAAGTGTAAATGGGAAAAAATAGGTGTGTTTATATATGTTGCAAATTCAATTAGTGTAGAGAGCTTCTAGAAGACAGTTCATCTGAGACATTTAATCAGTCTTATGGAGAGTGTCTGAGGGAGGTGGGGGTTGCTCAGCCTGGAGAAAAGGAGGACTGGGGGAGATCTTATTGCTCTCTACAACTGCCTGACAGGAAGTTGTAGTGAGGTGGTGGTCAATCTGTTCTCCCAGGAAATGAGCAGTAGGACAAGAAGAAACTTCCTCAAGTTGCACCAGGGGAGGTTTAGGTTTCATCATCAAAGGAGTTGTCAAGCACTGGAACAGGCTACCCAGGGAAGCGGTTGAGTCACCGTCACTGGAGGTGTTTAGAAGACACAGATGTGCCATGTAGGGACACGGTTTAGGGGTGGATTTGGCAGTTCTGGGTTAGTAGTTGTGATACATGATCTTAAAAGTTTTTTCTAACCAAAAGGATTCATGGATAGGATTCATAGGATTTCATGACTGCATGACCTTAAGGCATGTCAGAAGAGCTGCCCATTAATGTTACTATTTCTCTTCAATGTGTAAACAAGATGACAAAGATGTCTAGCATGGCTTAGGGCAATTTCCAAATATTTAAGGTAAGCAGATGAGCTTGACAGTCAATAATACCTCTGTCTAGTTCATTTTTCAAAACATAAGCACACTTTAATATTTTTATTTTCCTAATGTTTCATTTAACCAGTCAAGTAATAGAAACAATATCATGAAAAAGTAATGAGCTCATGAAAAATGGCTCAGTATCATCATCAGACTTCATGATACAAGAAATGAAGTCATCAGAGTAAACCAAGAGAATAAGAATTATTTATAGAAATAATTCAAGACAATAAATGCCAAAGAATCCTGATGTATTTTTGTAAGAAATTTAAAAACAGGGAAAATAATGACAGGGAGGTTTTTTTGAAAAAAAAAAAATCCATTTATTTGATCTGTATCTTGGATATTCATTGCAAGTAAAGTCAATGTTTTGGACCACATTTGTCTGAATGTATTGCAGAAGGATGAACTAATGAAACTCAACATTTATTTATTTGCTTACTTATCTGAGGAACTTGTCCATACAATGATAAATTTCATTGCTGTGGCAAGCAAGTGGAGTTATTGTCACATTAGTGGAATTTTGTTTGCTTAGACCTACAATTATTTTGTCCCATAAAATAAGTGATCTGCTTAAGAGCATTTTCAGCTAGATATTATTCTCTTCATATTGCTCTGGAGGAAATGCTCCAGAGGATTAAGGAATCTTTCAAATACCACAAAGGGTATCTTGGCTGAAAGTTTGCATTAAAACACTGTTTCTTTGCTCACAGGCTTGAACTCAAATCACACCTCTGTCTAAAGGAAAAGGTTTCACATTGCCTTGCAAACTTCTCTTTTTATGACATTTTGGGATGGCTGACAGGAAGTTTTCAGGTTATACTTGACATTTTGATAAGTAAAATCACATGAGTAATCTTACCTTTGCCCAACTCATGCTGTGTTGCTTCCCTTTGCTTTTGAATTGTTCTGGAAAGGAGACAATACTTATGATAACTTTCTTTGATCTTTTTCATACCATATGAAATAACACACAAGCAATTTACATTTGCTGTTCTTAAAATTGATTAATGACCATCAAATGTATTTAACTTATTTAATTTCAGTTCTAGATTTTGCTTGCAAACCTAGAATGAAGAGAAAGAAAGTGGATGGCTTGAACATTGATTATCTCTTCACCAATTTAAAAGTCAAGGTGAAATGGATTTATATTCATCACATCTAAAAAGTCTAAAAAGTCATTAAAAATTCCCTTTTCCTAGACAATATAAGGGAGGGCAGCTGGGTATTATAGTGATTTTCAGCAGCATAAAACCTTTAAGAGGATTTTAGTTGGTTGCAGGGAAAAAAGCATCTGAATCAATGGTTTGCTGCAGTTCTACGAGTTTTTATAGTACAGCAAAGACCATGTGTCAAAAAAGACTGCCTCTGACACAGAGAGAGGTAATAGCTGAATTTGGAAGAAAAATTAAATGATAAATTTTGAAATAGAGGCCTGTGACTTTGATCTTTAATTACAAGGAAACAAATATAATTCACATACCTATATTCATCACAATAGCTGTGAAGCCCTGTCTTTTTCCTACCAGAAACAAAGTTGAAGAATCTTAATAAATATTTTCAGTGCTTTTAATAGATAAGCAATTTGGAGTTGAAGTGCACAGTGTGAGTTGAATTAGGATGCATGGGGAAAAATAGGCAAGAATTGGAAGAGTAAAACTGGATTAGAATATGTATTCTTTATTGTTCAGGTGGTACTCTATGCAGATTTTAAAAATATGTTCAAGTTCCTGAAAATTAGGTGCGAGACAAGTAAGGAGGCTGTGATAGTCAGTGTGGCCATTCAAGTGGCTCGCTATTAGTGCATAATTTATGGGAGCAATTGAGCATCTGAGCAGACTGAACCTTCTGTCATTAGATCAAATATGGACTGCTCTTTTCAGTCAATCAAGTTGCTTTTTCCTTATTATTTGCCTGTGATAAAAGGTTTGGAAATGTCAGGGGAAATCCTTTAATATATTAGTAATAAAAGAGTACACTGTGGCTAACATGGGAAGAAAAACAAAAAATTATAAAACCCCCTGATCTAAATACCATCTGATGTATTCAGAAAGGAGGTTCAATGCTGTGATCTGTGTGAATTTCATAAGTTCAACAAGGCCAAGTGCAGGTTCTACAGGAATCAAAGCAATCCCAAGTATAAGTACAGGCTGGCCAGAGAATGGATTGACATTAGCCCACAGGAGGACAACTTGTTTTAGTTGACAAGAAACTCATGAACTTGCAGCTCAGGAAATCGATATAAGAAGGGCATGGATCTCTTGAAGAGAGCTCAGAGGAGGCCATGAAGATGATCAGATAATTGAAGCCCCTATTCTATCCAGACAAGCTGAGAGAGTTTGTGTTTTTCAGCTTAGAGAAGAGAAGGCTCTGGGAAGACCATCAAGTACACGAAGAGAGTTGGAGAGTAACTTTTCACATGGACATGTAGTGACAGGACAAGGAGGAATGGCTTCAAACTGAAAGAGGGTAGATGTAGATCAGATTCCTGGAAAATAGTATTATTTTTAGAGTGGTGAGACACTGGTACAGATTGCCCAGAGAAGCTGTGAATTCCCCACCCCTGGAAGTGTTCAAAGTCAACTGGAATGGAGCTTCCAGCAACCTGGTCTAGTGGAACACCCATGGTAGAGGGGCTGAAACTGGATGTTCTTTAAGGTCTCTTCAAACCCAAAGTGTTCTATAACCACTCTTGCACTATTTTAGTGGTATTTGCTCTGTGTATGATGTGCATTTGTTCATTTGAGTTTATAAAGGGATGTATGAAAAGAAAGAATAGCCCTTATCCCATGCACAATAGCTTGTTTGGCATATGTTGGTCATAGAGAGGTTCACTTTCTCATAAATGAATCTGTAATACTTCCCAGCATTGAACTGCCTCTCAAACATGTAACTTTGGCTGACAGTGCTGAACTCCAAGGAGAGAGTGGGATACTGCTTTTCTGTGCAATGCACATTTGTGATTCTTCATCCTCCCGAGAGATATTTTGATTGTTGCTTGCTATTTACTGCTGTGTAAGTAAAAAACAAACAAACAAACAAACAAAAAATAACAAAACAAAAAACCCAAACGTGTTCTGGACTTTTATGACTGCAACAGACACTGTGTCACCTTTATGTCTACATGTATAATTCTGATATTTTGCTTGTGATGAGACTATTTGGTCAATTGTCCAAGTAGTGCATGACTAATACATTTACATAATAATTCCTGAGTTAATTATTATTGGAGAAATTAGTTAGATAAAAAGAAAATGAATAGTTTGCAGTTTGTTCACATCTTCCATCTGTATTCTCCACTTTTATCCTTGCTCTTTTAGTAAATGAAAACTAGTTTAAAAAACATATATTATATTTTCACCCTTCAGATTAATAAATAAAGACCACTGTTTTTAGACCTATATCATTCCTTCCTGAGTACATATTTCAATTTTGTTGAAGATTTTGCATTTTGTTATATTTCATATCATTAAAAAAAGAATTAAAACATGAGAAGTCTTGAAATTTCCTCTACAGACATCACTATTTTGATTTTTAAATACTAAAGAGCAATGAATTTTCAATGAATGAGCAAAAATTCTGAATATTTTAATATTTCATTTCTTAAATTTCATTTTCTTTGGTGCCCTCATCAGGCTCACACAACACAGAATTTTAGAAATGAAACATTTTCATTGAAGAACTGACATTTTCTCTTAAGATCTTTCCTGCTGAGAGAGGAAAGATGGCATTTAACTCAAGATTACTGATATGTAAATTAAGTTCTTAATGTATCGATGCCTATTTTACATACAGATTCTGTTCAGGCATCTTAAGTTTCTAGTGAAGCTGATTCAACACAAGTTATGCAGTCTAAGACAGCTACTCACCTGTGCCTGGTATAAGACACGTGTTTTGTGCCGAACACCTTCCTAGAACCCATTTACTTTATTTAGCCCCTTTTATGTACCATGGTTATCTTGGATGCTTTAAGATATTCTACTTGACCTTCAGCTGGTGCTCTAAAAGTTTTGACCATCTTGTATGTTCACTGAGGTGTTTCCAAAGACAAGCAGATATCCTGAATAACTAGGCTTTGATGAGAGGTAATGTGAAACTGTTGTGACTTATCAGACTTGGAAAAACTCCCTACATTTTTAGGTAGTAGTTTATAATTAGTTCCACTTTTTCCTCTTTAGATACAGAGGAAAATGTTCCAAAATATCTTGTGACACTGGGATCTGTTTTGAAGAAACAAATGAGACAGTATGAAAATCACACTTCTCAGTATTCTATTTCCAGCTTTATGTGCATATGCAAATAATTGCTAATAGTTTACAGTTAAAACATAAAAGGTAACATTGTCAATGCTTGTTATTATCAACTAATTATGTTACATCCAAGCCAAAATCATTCTGGTCACATAGTAGTAGACCCATGTATATTAACCAAAGTTTTAAATGCTCAGTTTAGGAAATTGTCTTTGCCTAGATGGTATTTAGAATCATGAGGATGGAAATTGGGTTAGTTTGCACCACTAAGTAAAACAGGAGAACTGTGTTGGCTTCAGGCAAGTGCTGAGAACAGGAGGTTTGCCCTGAGGATATGCACTAATTTAAGATTGCCTTCTCTGGTCAGTGGTTCGCTCCCTTTCAAAAGAGTACACCCCAGAGTACAAAAAGCTTCTCAAGGAATAAACTTTTTCAGATTAAGGTCGTCTTTGACTCCTGGAGTTGTGAAACTGGAAATACTAATAGCATAAGACAGGATGAATAGCTGTTGAACTGATAGATTAAGAAACAGAGAATCTCTTTGTAAAATGACAAATTATATCTTAAAACTTAGACTCCGTAGTCATACATTTGGTACTCTTAGAATCATATTCATATGGAAAAGAGGTGAATGTTAGAGGTACCTAACACTCTTGTTTTGAGCATTTATCACACAATTCATAAGGACATTGAAGAATACAAATACCCACTTATAGACTAGGTCATGGTTATGGCCAACAGATGTCATGTACCTGTATATGATGGATGGCAAGTTCAGGTCCTGAATTTCTGAGGAGTGATAAAATAGCAGATAATTGTGAAAACAGATACACCAACTGGCTTTGTTCAAATTCAAATTAACTTAGTGTACAGTCTACTTTTTCTTTAAAGCAAATTTGTTTTCTTCTTGAATGGACTTCATTGCATGCTATTTAGACCATCCAAGCATTAGATATCCCATCTAAATTCATATCCAAGGATACTACTGAACTGCTTTCACATGGGGGCCTGGTGCCATTTGTGACATCCTTGGAGGTTTTGGTGTTTTACAAGGGTATTGTGTCTCAGCTCCCTGATGGTGTACTGAATAGCATGTAGTGTCTTGAATGATCTTAGGTAACTGTGAACAAACAGCTAAATTTGGGTCAGAATTTCTTACACACTACTGAAGACAAAGTTAATAGATTAAAAGAGAGAGCCACATGCAGGAGCCTTGTCTCCCATCACAGTACAGGATGAATTACCTTCTGAAGGTAGATTTTTTTCCCCTCTATCAATGTTAAAAGCATCTATACTGACAATTTAGGCTAGATGACAAACTTTTAGGAAAACAAAATTAGGTTAGTGTATTACCACAACAATTGTGAAATATTGCCAGCTGTGATCTACATTTCTGAAATTAAATGCATAAAAAATTGAAGTTCAGGATTTACTCTTTTGGCCAACTATAAAAGCTCTATGGAATGTTATGGTGTCCTGTTCACACTGTGATCTGTTCTCAATGTATTTGCTCACACTATATTTTACCACACCTCAGGGATTCACTATTATAATCTGACTTGTGAATAAAAAAATTAGAGATATTTTCCTTCACTAAAGTGATGAAAAAATTACATGAAAGCTTCAAGGTTTTTTTTAAAAGATAGCATATGATCGAATACAAAGTATGCTTGAAGAAAAAAAAAGACATGAAAATTCAGTAGTTTATAAAAATATTTATATTTATTATTATTGATGTTAAAAGTGTATTTCTCTAATTGCTCTTATTCTGAAGCAGCATTCTAATTATTCTTTTTATGCTATAGGATTTGCATACTAAAATAATTTTGGAAGTAAAAAGATATTTCTTGCAATTGTTTTCTATCCTTTAGTGCTTCTCCTCTGTTTAACATTATCCTCAGAACACTTCTAAACACTTCTAAAACATTTTCACTCTTTCTTTCTACAATAAGTTCTGTAATACGTATGATGATGTGATCTAGGTTTTTATTTTTTAAAGTTCACACTTTGAACTTATATTAAGATTTCATAGTATGCTACTGCAGAGAAATTGTAAATCACGAATAAAAGATATAATGCATAGTAAAACAAATTTAACAGAAAAACTGCCTGAGATTTTTGATGAAAAATCTTGCTTGGGTGGTCATTGCCCTTATGTTTGATTGCCACCTTGCTTATTTTTTGTCAAATCAGCCCAAATAAAAAAAGGTCAGTTACTTTTAACACCGTTTAGTATTTAAACAATAGTATTGGAGCAAAGAATCATTTTTTCTTTTGGTCTAAGAGCCTATTAATAAAAAAGGTAATGTTGCAAAGAATTGCCACAGCCCTGGTACACTTGGATCCATACCTCTGCCGTACTTGCAAACCTGTTTGTCCCCAACAGTTCAAATTTTCAGTTTATTTATTGACATTTCCTTACCTATGGCAGGAGTTTCCAGGGACTGTAATAGATGAAGATTTTAATTATTCTTTATTTTGACAAAGGGATGTGAGATTTGACCTTTGTTAGCAAAGTAACAATTTAAATGTGAAGTGAACAAAAGATATTGCAAAGGTTTTGTCCTCATGCCAACAGCAACACTGAAACAGGCCATCAGCTACATTTTATACCTTAGTACAACTACATTTAAACTGAGATTCTTCTTATTTATTTATGAGGATATATTGTAATGTGTAACCATCTGGTATTTCAAATCCAGCTTTGCCTGATAATTTTCTGGTGTCTATGTCTCTGGATGGTATACTGAATTATAGGAGATCTGAAGTATGGAGATTTAACAACTCTCTAATTAAAGCTGCAGCATTTGTGCAACAGATGAAGACTATTTCAGAATAAATTAATATCAATAAAAACCAAGAAACTAGCCTGGGTGTTTTGTGGGAAGCTGCCAAAGCAGTCATAAGGGGTAGAATAATTTGCTTAGCTACAGTGGTAATACAAAAAGTATATCTTGAGTACCAGTGTAAATTAGAAAAGAAAGTTAATGAGATGAAAAAAGCAACATAAATAGCAGGTACCCTAGGACCCTCCAACTTTTGATTAAACAGAAGGAAAGTAAGTGCTTTGTGGTGAGTAACACAGACAATGTGTTAAAGCTTAATGAACAAATGTGCTCGGAAAAGAGGAATAAATCCAACAAATAATTTACATATGATTGGAATGTAAAAGTGAAAACTTTTTTTCTTTTTTTCATTTTGAGAATGAAAAGGCAGATCCTAATCCAAGAACTGTAATAAGATTTCTTGCATGTTCTGTATAAAACAGATTTATCCTAGCTAAATATGGGTCATGAGGAGATAGTCGCCTTATCCGAAATTCAATTGTCATGGATTAAGGAATGAAGTAAGATGAAGTTGTTTCTTCTGGGATCAGAAGTTAACAACAAGCCAGTGAAGATTCTTCTCCCAAAAAACACCCAACAGAGCAGATGGAATCAGCATTATTAAAAGAAGTAGTAGTTGTTGTTGTTTGCATGACTGAAAATGCTTTTATTTATTTGACTTACTTCTCTCTTACAGAAATGGAAACATTATAATCTGCAATGGGAAAAAAAATCTGTGTGATAGATCATGTATTGTTTAACATCAACCGTGTTATAAGAACATTTTCACTTATTGAGATAATAGCCATTTTCCTTATAAAGTAGTCTTTCATTCAACAGAAGATAAAGTGATGTATTCAACATAGATATTGGGACTTGTTGCTATCAAATTTGATGTAACAGCAACATAATTAATGAGGGATGTGAACATTAGTCGACTGTAATGCAGCAGTTTCTGGCACCTTTTACTCAATACCATAATTGAACTATGCTTTAGTTGGTGACATAATGAGGATTCACAGAAAAAATTATGAAGGAAAACCAAGGAAAAAAGACAAGAAAATGGTATACATCATGCACACAGCTATTATAACTACAAGGAAAATCAAATTAAAAGGTTAGATCAAAGTACATTTTACGGAAGAAAGATCTATAGTATGATTTTCTTAGATTAAAGTTTTTACATAAGTCAAAGGCTTTGAGGCCTTCCAGAATTTTAAGATCTGCTGTTCTTGAGGGACTGGCTCCAAAGTGGAGTATAAAGTTACACTTTTAGAACTTGTCACTGAGATTTAAATTGTTTTCTTTTCAGTTGTTTGAAAACCCCTGCTTGGTTTATGGTTCTTGTAGACAGTATTTTCTCAAGCACAAAGCCTCACTGAAACAATTTCTTTTACTTTCCTGAGTCCATCAGAGAGAATGGAAGAGTATCTAGACTTAAGGCAAAACAGATGTAAGGCTGGACAAGGGTTACCTGCCTCCACAGATCATGTGTCTTATCCAGATGATGTGTAGGAGCTCCACACATGAAGTGAGTGGCTTATAAGAGTCTGCTGAATTAAACCTGACAGCTGGCTTCACTTTAGTTGTCAGTAATCCAGCTCTTGCAGATTCAATTAGATGTTTTGGTTCAATTAACCAGAACCTTGAAGTGAATCTCCTATGTTTTCAGAGCAGAACCTTACTGCTTTCCCAAGCAGTTCTTCACAACCATGTGAAAGTCATGTCTGGCAGCAAAACTAAATAATTTGACAGGGCAAACAGGACTTTAGTTATTCTATAGGGGAAATCAGAAGCGCAGCTGAGAGAGTTCAGGGTCCACGCACAATGTGTATCGGCTTATCTGAGCTCAGTGTTGGCAAACAGGATATCTGACATCTAAGGTCAGATGTAAATAGCAGAACAACATCACTTACCTAATTGTTTTTGGGTCATACTGAGCCAAGTTCCCATCAGGAGAGAGGGAAGCAAACAAAGGGCTTGTTTAATCATGTAGCTAAATGTTACTTACACAGGCAAACCCAGTACTGAAATACCGATAGCAGTAACCTTATTAGGCACTGAAATTGCTGAGAATAGAATAACCCATATTGATTATTAAGGTTCACAACAGTCAGTGCCCTTTGTTCCATAGAAGAGACCTTAGGGACAGGAGTATTAAATGGTAATTATTGGTCTGACACATCCAGAAAATAGTATCTTGTCTTCCCCAACTGAAACACTTCATAGCAACAGTGACTGAAGCATAAATCACTAGGACCAGTTCTCACCCTCAGCTTCCCTCCTGACCTATTTCTTTTAGAAACTGCACCACTGAGAGACCTTAGGTGGATGTATGACTCAGACTACATCATACTTGCTACAAGGGGGAAATTGTTTTGGGCATCTAACTTCTAACTGAATATAAGGAAAAATGCAATCGTCAGGCTTCATGCAATACTCCAACCTTCAAATACGGTCAGGATTAATATCTCCCAAAGGATAGGAACATAGTAAAATCTGTTCTCCTTTAAAAATTTAATACAAACATTTTAGAAGTTATTGCATTCTGATGTTCAGGCTGAGTTAATTTTTCTTCTTTTAGAAGGGACTCAGATATTTTGCTGTATATGAAGATGGCACTGTAATTTTCCTTTTGTCAGCTGTATATCAAAATATTATATTTTGTTTTTCATTTAACTGGACCACAATTTCTTAAAAATGTTGGCCAAGAAAACTGAAGATTGTGGTTATATTTAAAAACAACTCTCTCCTATCAACTGGAGTTGAAAAAAGTGGGAAAACAGTGGGATACTAGCTGCATAAATGTCAATGCATAAAACTCAAAGCACATAACCACAAAACATGTTGCTAGAGATTGTCATATACATTTTAGTGCAGGGAACACTTGAATTTCCAAGGTCATATACATTTTTGTGCAAGGCATACTTGAGTTTCCCCGTGCATGTATTCATTAGATCCAAGAAGTATTATAAGATCTCTGTCAAGGAAATTAAGAGAATATTGGAAGATCA
Organism: Erithacus rubecula; assembly: GCF_903797595.1. Classification (NCBI taxonomy): domain Eukaryota; kingdom Metazoa; phylum Chordata; class Aves; order Passeriformes; family Muscicapidae; genus Erithacus; species Erithacus rubecula. The sequence goes on from NC_136658.1 coordinate 64,823,635, forward strand.
TTACAGGAGCAAAAGCATTATGAAAACCTCAGCTGCTAACAAGTTGGGAGATGCCAGAAATGCTCAGGTGGCATTCATATGTTCAAATTATTTCATATCACCATGTGTTCATATAGACAGCTTCCTAAAGACCAGGTACTTTCAACTGTCAAGATTTATTGACAGTCATAACTTTATCATCTTAAGTTGTAGCTAACTCTGTGAAAACTACTAAAATGAGTTATTGAATTCCATGACCTATGGATTATTTGAATATTCCATAAGTTTCAATGAGACCTAAACCAAGCTTTTAAAACATAAGACAATGTTTAATTACATACCTACTGATCAGAGACACGTGCTTGGCCATTTGTGTAAAACTCCTGTGCTAACTCTGATTGAATCCATGCCATATACTTGCCTTTCTCAGTTCCTTATTTTAACTTTTATTTAAAAAAAAAAAAATTCTGAAGGAAATTAATCTTCCCCAAGTTTATAGACTTTTTTTTTGGTTTTTTTTGCATTAATGCATAAGTCTGCTTCTCCTTATATTCTTCTAGATATTTTTGAGAACAGTATGCTTACACTTGTTCTTAATTCACAGATGTATTGCTGCATGTTCAGTATGGTATAACTGTCAAGTTCAGTGTATATAGCTTTTCATAAATTTAGAAGCCACTGGCCTTCTGCACTTGTTTTATTTCTAGCATTGAAAGGTCTGATTCATCACTCTATTATTCAAACTTTAAGTGCAGTGCACTTTCACTGGAGGAAAGTGGAACAGTGTGGTTTAAATCAGGTTTCATTCTATTTTCAATATGATGAAAATGGTAAAAAATAGGTTTTGTCCAGTTCAACTCTAATGCACTCCCTTTCTCTGTGCAGACCAGTACACTTTCAATTTCTGTCAGCTGTAGTTTGCTCTTGTCTTTCTAGAATCAGATTCCATGTCAACAAAGAGTCAAACCCCACTTCCAGTTAGCAATTAAAAAGTTCAAACAAAACAGAAGTGAAAAAGATAGAAAAATGTATCTACAGCAATAGTGATGTGCCACAGAAATTGTTCTGCTGCTGCTGAGGAGATAATTCAAATGTTCAAGACAGCTGTGATTGTTTCTGCCTACCATAACTTGCTTTTTTCTTTTCACTTTTGTACACTCTTGTACAGTAAAAATTTCTTTCCACAGCCAATGTGCTATGACACATTTCCTTGATGCTTAGAAAGAGCTTTAATTCATACTGTAAACAGGTGTGGTGCTATGAAAAAATCATGTACTTTTACACCGAAATTCCCTCTATATTAGAAAGTGTCAACATTAGGCTATAACATTTAAAAATATGACTAGGATTAAAAATTATGAAAGTGAATAGTTTTATCATTTATTTCTTCTAAGATACCAATTTAAGCCTTTTTAATTCTTCCCTTAATATGTCAAAGACGCAAATAATATTCTTACTGTCACATTGACATATTTGTTTCCATAAGAAATCTAACTTCAGTAAAAAGTAACTGTGCAGGTAAAGCTGAATGTCTTCTCTGAAAATAAAAGTTATTGTTCTCCTATACATCTAATATTGTTGTAATATAAAACTTATGGTATTTGTAGAAAATAATTATTTCAAAAGGTATTGGAGTAAAAAAAAAAAAAAAAAAAAAAAAAAAAAAAAAAAAAAAAAGAAAAAAAGAAAAAAAGCAACACTGTAAGTTCAGAAAAACATAATTATGTAATAGAATACTGTAGATTTATATAGATTACAATTTATCCTTATTTCATAGCTAACTTACCTAACTGTACTCTACTATACTTCCATGTGGCCTTTTCTGGAAAATATGTGATATCAGTATCCCAGCTCTTGGGATACTCTCAGAAACAGATAGTAAGTTAGATTTTTAAGTGTTGATAAATGACTGAAATATTTATAAATATTGGGAGAGTCCTCAACACTATTTTCAAAAGCCCTTAATCTCCATTAAAACTAATCAGCATTGAAAATTAATCTGGAAGGAGGACCATAGTCATGTGCCATGAGATTATAGAGTGACATTTATTTTCACTTCCCTAAACCTGTGATCTTTCAATTACTCTGTAAAAAGCAGAACAGTTGAAAAAGGAAACATTTTAAAAGATCTCTTTAAAAGATCCTGTTTTATTTGTTTGCTCCCTACAACATAAGGTAAAAGAATCAAATAACAAACCATTCCAGGTTTCCGTATTACTTCCAGGTAGGGACGTTACTTCCAGGTTTCCAGTTACTTCTGGGTAGGGAGGACAAGTGATTAGAAGGATCCAGCTGCTGAAATTGGTAAGCAGAGCTGTCTTTTTGGTGAGGGAAAAGATCAGTATTCCCATTCCCAAGCTGTTTATGAATTTTACTCTAAGCAGTAATTGGATAAAACAGGCAGTTATCCTGGAGGAGGCAAGACACATTTTTAAACAAAAATTGTAATTTTTTTTTAAGAGAGGATGATGTTTTCGTTTTTGGTTTTTTTTGGTGTTTTTGTTTTTTTGTTTTTTTGTTTTTTTTTCATAGTAACATCTATCTGGACTCCTGAGATGTAGGCATGTAACTTAAAGAGAGGAGCAGTTCATTGGATGTTTTCCATGCTCTGACTATTCCACTTTCCACAGTTGCATTGTACCTCTCTTATGCCAGGTATCTTCAGGTGAACATTCATATGTTCAGTTTAATGCCATAAACTTCACATCCAATTTAAAGCTTTGATCTTGATTTTTTTGATCACTTTTTGACTGTGAGCCATTTAGTGCCATCAAAATTAATCGTACTTGGGACAGAGATAAAACCATGATTCAAAACTAAACTCCATCACCATCAGGAATCTTATTTGACATTAACCTACATAAATTTTGTCAGATTACTTAAATCCCTTATACTTTAAGAACAATAGTAGCAAAAAAATATACAACCTGTGACAAATACGGGGTTTTCAAGGAGTTGATTAAATGCATGCCATCACAAATCTGCTGGAAACACACAAAGCTGAAAGTGTTTTATACCTGTGCAATATGCTGTGCCTGTACAATAGGGTTCTATGTCACAGGCACAATGAATCTTCTTCAAGGACAAGTAGAACTGTGCTGCTTGCTGAAGAGCTACTTGGTGTGTCATTGCACAATTCTGCAGGGTTTCTGAACATCCAAGGAAAAGCATGATACATCATTGACCAGTGTGGCAGGACAGTGGGTTTGAGCAGCACCTACAAAAATGTGGTTTTGGCAGCTGAGTCAGTGCATTGCTCTAAAACACTTTAGAGTATTTTGATGCACAGTCTGAGGAAGGGTAGCCTTTCAACTGAGATCCACTTCACAGTTTGTGCCTGTCTTTATTTATAGCAAGCCTTCTTGTGGTCAGAACAGCACTAGTGAAATAACCAAAAGACATCTCAAAACCCTCTATCCATATGCAGGGAGCTCTGGATTAAAAATGCGTTTACAATAATCATTAAAATAATACCTACATAATATCTGCATAAATATTAACATAACCTCCAGTGGAGAATTCACTTTAACTTCTTCTGCCCATTGAAGAAATTCTTTAATTCCTGTTAATATGCTCAAAGTAATAAAAAATGTCAAGTCGTATTTGGAGATCACAGGAAGAAAAACACAACAAAATAACACATAGCAACATGAAGAGACAAAACAAAACGAGAAAAAAACCAACTATAAGCAGAATAAGAAATGTAGAATTTGGATGAAGAATTCAAAAAACAAGCCTTAGTAAGATTAAAAGAAGAAAAAGAGAAAAAATAAATGATAGTAAAAGAGAAGGATAATGTCAAACAATAAAACTGGATCATATCCTTATCATGTTTTCTTTTTTGCCTTGAGGACAAGACCCGTGGTTATGCAAGAAACCATAGGGAGAGAATGGTTATAGGAAACTCACTGAGAGTTCTGAAAACAAATTAATGTTGTGCTAGAAAGAGTAGTACTTAGAAGATGTAGTCCCACTTTCAAATTTCTGCACAGCTAAATACAGATAAAAGTAAAATCCGATTATTTTTCAGAATGTGAGATAAACGTTTACCATGATCAAAACTTTCCAGTTATATACTAGGCTGTATCAAAAGAAATGGAACCAAAAAGGCAATCAAGGTGATTCTACACCTCTGTTCCACTCTTGGTGAGACCTCTCCACCTGGAGTGCTTATCCTGTTCTGGGGTTTCTGACATCAGAAGGATGTAGACCTGACAGAGTGAGTCATAGGAGGTCACAAAGATGCTCAGAGGGCTGGAGCACCTCCCTTGAGAAGACAGGCTGAAAGAGTTGGGAGATCCTATAGCAGCCTTCCAGTACCTAAAGAGGGCTTCAAGAGAGCTGAAGAGAGACTTTTCACAAGGGCATGCAGCAACAGTACAGTGTACAAGAGCATTAAACTGAAAGAGGGTAGATTTATGTCATCACAGAGGCGTTACTACATCTCTGGCTCGGCCTTGGCCAGTGGTGGATCTGTCTCGAGCTGTATGGCATTGGATCTTCTATTCATGGGAGAAACTCCTGGCAGATTCTTACACATTGCCCCTGTTGCAACATCCTGCTACTAAAATCTTGCCGTGCAAACCCAAGATAATGACCCATTCCTGTGAGAACTCAAGAAAATTGGATGGGGCTTTGGTAAGTGGGTGGTCTTCCATGCCCATGACAGAGGAATTAGAACTAAATGAGGACCATTCCACCCCAAACCATTCATGGTTCTCTGATCCTCAGTGAATTCTATATTAAAAAACAAAAAACAAAAAAAAACAACCAAAAAACAGGGAGAGAGGGAAAGAGAGAGAGAGAGGAAGAGGGTTGATGGGGGCAAGAGAAAGTTTAGCATACAAGATATTCAGAAATTAATTTAAAAATTTTAAAGAATTCAGATAATTATAACTGTTCCATATTTCTAAAAATACAACAATACTATCCTTTCAACATTATTAATTTTACTTCTGTCTTTGATTATACCTCTAATGTTTTCTCAAAACCTTCATTTTAAGTAATTAAGGGTTTATAGGTGAGGTCTCTGCATTGCAGTAAGTATTGTCTTGGAATGTGATATATGTGCATATTTAGCTGCAGATTAGGACTGAGTGGCTATTAAATTCTGAAAAGTCACTGAACTGACATTCCACACTTATCTTTCTCCATGAGAGCTATAAACAATGTGGATTGTGGAAGGAAAAAATCCAGGGTTAGAAACAAAACTGTACTTTTACTGCTTTACATCAAAGCAATTTAGCAAGTTGCTTTGCTATGAAATTGCCATAACTTTCTCATCTAAATGCTATAATTTCATTATGCAGGCCTTTAGTGTACCTACATTAAAGTATACTGTCTCCTTGTGCACAGCTATTCACGTAAATGATGATGCAGCTATTTATATTGATACTTAGAGTCAAAATCATCTCACCTAACTTGAGTTGTCTGTAATGTGGAAGTCTAGACTGTGACACACTCCCTAAAATCTCTTTATAGTTCCTCCAAGTAAAGCAAGGAGGCATTTTTAGGAAGCAATTTGTTCGTTCTATTTTAAGCTGAGATTAATTGTTCCCTACAGTTGGTTCTTTCTCTCTCTCTAGGAGTATAAAGGAATATATTAAGAATGCTTGGGGAAATTAGTTTTGGCATAGATATTCAGAAGGAGATGTCGACATTTAGACAGAGGAAGCCTGCCTTCAGATTCTGCATAGACAAACAGAAAAGGCTATGGTAGTTCCAATTCTCTCTTTGCTTTGCAAGTAGAAGTGTCATATTTGAGTGAAGGCTTTAGCCAAAAAAACACTGCAATCATATTAAATGAAGACTCCTGCATAAGGGGCATGTATATGTGTTTTTAAAGACAAGCAAAGATTAGTGACTCAGGTTTCTAAAGAACCATTAATTGCTAAAATGTCATTTAATATGAAATTGTTTTTTTCAAGTGATTTTGCCTTCCTGGTTTCTCAGCTATGTTTTCCTCTTTGTGAGATAATTTGAAATTGCAAAGTAGCTGGGGACTATAAAGTCTCTTTGGGTAGGATTCAGTTCAAAAGACCTTCATATACATATTCACATATGAGATAAGTTTCTGAACTTCCACTATGGAGTCAAAATGTTGGAAGTGTACCATATATGCATCTAAATTCAGAAATATTAAATCTTTGAAACATAGAATCATGAAAGTTGGAAAATGCCTTTAAGGACAAAAAATCCAACTATTTATCTAACAGTGCCTAATCCATCACTAAACCATGTCCTGGAACACCATGGCTTCACATATTTTAAAAACCTCCAAGGATGGCAACTCAACAACTTCCCTGAGCAGCCTCTTCCAGTGCTTGGCAATCCATGCAGGGAAATAGTGTTTCCTAATATCCAAACTGCAACTACCCTGATGCAATTTGAGACCATTTCCTTTTTCTTATTACTTAGCAGAAAAGCCAAATACCACCCTGTTACAACCTCTTTTCAGGTTGCTGTGAAGAGAGCACCAAGATCTCACTTCAGCCTCCTTTCCTCCTGGTTAAACATTAGTTTTCTGTTGTCCTTGGTGCATTAATCCAGCCTGTCTGATCCCTCTGTAGAACCATCCTACCCTCCAGCAGATCAACATGCCCACCCAAACTGGTGTCATCTGCAAAACTATTGAGGGTCCAATCAATCTTCTCTTCTAGGATATTGATAAAGATATTAAACAGAACTGGCCCCAAAACTGAACACTGGAAGACACCACTTGTGACTGGTTGCTAACAATATTTAATTATAATCACCACCACTCTTTGTGTTAATGACTGTGTTGTGAGAGATTAAATAAATCTATAAATTGTAGTGGATGACAACTCACAAGATTCACTATCCTTTATTTCAAAGAAACAACAGGGCCAGAATAAGTAGAGGTCTAGTGTTTATCCCAGAGCTTTTAAATGATTGAGGTTTAAATCAGTCAGTAAGTAAGATAGTGTATGAAGTTCTTTGCAACTATCCCTGTTTCTAGAAATTAAAACTTTGCAAGAAGAAATTTTTAATCCTTAACATGGTTGTTAGTGTCATCAGTTTAATAAAAATTTGTCTAAAAATATACTTTTGCTTTAATGTGAGTTCATGAGCAGGACCCTGTAAAGAAGCAAGCCCAACAAACTAAATAAATCTTCACTTGGGCACATAGCTGTGTGTTTTAATTTTGTGATTTACATTTCTGAAACTGAGGTGATCACATTTTTTTTTGTTTGTTTGTTTTTCATAGATAGCGCTTAATGTTTTTTCTCCAAGTTAACTAAAGATACAGCAGTTTCACTTTAGATCAGAAACATGACCATGACTGCAAATAGATGTTTGTTCAAAAAATAAAGAAAAAAAATGAAAATAAGGTACATTTTTAAAAGAACGTTGCTCAGATTCCTCCGTTTGTTCATATAATCACATAAATCCTTTAAACGTGACAATTCAGTAGCAAATGAGTGATGTATAGAGGTGTGTTTTATTGTAGCTTAGTACTTTAAATCCACTGACTAGCAGGAAATGTACCACTTGAAGACAGTGGAATGAAGGACTGGTGATAGTTATCAACAGGTCCCTTCTGCAGAGTGAAAAAATCTGACTCTTAACACATAGCAAACAAAAAATCCAACAGCAGCTTATTAGTAAGTATTGAGCAAGGATAGCTTAGGCATATTTCCCCTTCCTGAATTTTCAAAAGAAATTCAAAGCTTTAGAATTTTCAGCTGACCATATTCTTTCCTGCTGTGTGGTGCCACTGTTATTATAGTAAAATTGGTCATAAATGAGCCGAAACCAAAATGTGTCTGCTCCTTCAGGGAGAGTGGTTTCAAATTTTTGTCTCTACTGTGTATTGAGGGAAGCTTTGAGGTATTCTGAATACTGCACACTAAAATTGTGTGATTTATGGCTATTGAAGACCACATGGCCTCTATGTAAAAAGGATATATGTTCTGAATATGGCTTAAGTATTGCTGGATATGCCTAAATATCTAGTTGTAATTGTAGACTAGAGGTAAATGGGAAGAAAAACAATCCATATTTTTAATTGTTTTCAAGGCTCTCCTACGCTCAGAATTTATGGCAAAGTCTATATTTTTAAATTTTCAGAAGACTAATTTACAGGTTTTAAATTTATGCTCCATTTCAGAAGCTAAAGAGAGTTAGCAAATAAACTAATTTGGTTGCCTAAGTACAGCATGCTTTTAATGCTAAAACAACTCATTCAGATTCTTTGGTGATTGAATAAATGTCTTTTTGTTGCCCTGGGTTATATCTAAAGAGCCTTGTCCTCTGTCCCACTGCTCTTTTCCATGCAGGGTAAAAAGAACATGTTTACATCAGTCACCTACCTGATAAAACTACTCAGACACAAGAATGAAGTGATTGAAGGAACAGAATTGCTTCAGTTATGTGAAAATTCCATCACATTCAAATAAGTTTATAATTTAGTCACAAAAGGTGTGCTAGTTTTCTGAGATAGTGAGGTTTCTTTACTGGAAATAAGTTAGCTTGCTTCAGTCTTGTCAACTAAACCAGACACAGAAGAAGTATAACCTTATTCATGAATTTTAATTCTAAATACCTTAGCTGAAATCCCTTAACAGCTGCACTTCTTTGTCTACCAAGGAGTATGAGTATGCAGTTACTGTTAAAAGTGTTCTGGACACTTTTAGAAATACCAAGTAAATATTAACCAAAATAATATTGAATGTGTTCAGCAGATAAATAGCTGCACATTTGCAGATATTTCTGCTATCTGAATTTGAAGTGTCATGTGAAGCAAGGGAAATATCACTCTGCATGATATGATAGTCATTGAGAGAAGACACTAATTCACTTGAACCCCGTTGGCATTCATTTTTACTACTCAGACTACTGATTAGTGTGTCAAAAGCTGGTCACCCAGTTTGTGTTCTGTACTCAGCTGGAAAGTCCCTCTTTCATAACTTAGATAGATTACCTGAGTCTATCTCTACCAGTTGTCTATTCTTTCTTCAAATTTTTCTTATTTCAAATGGTGTTTGCAGCATTCAGAGGTCTTACACAAGTGGAGACAAACTAATAGAAATTGCTAGAAACTAAATTATAACTTAAAATGTTCTAACATAGAGAACCTACAACTTCACCAAACAAAGAGAATATTTCATAAAACAATGCCAAAAAAGGGGATCAAAACTCTCTTCCTCTTGAGTGACTCTATCCTAGTTCTGAAATAAGTTATAGGCAGTGCACCCCACTGGCTGCTCCAAAGTGCAGGTTAATGATAAAAGAATAGGAACATAAATAAGACTGACACTGCTCTGACAATTTTCCCTTCCTTTTGTCTTCAATGCAATACCAAAGAAATAGAAAATGGTCGCTGCTCCTTTGATACTGAAGACACACTCTGTAAAGCTGAGCTGTTTTATTACTTCTCACGTGACAATATAACTTATGAAATATGTTCCAATGTAATCTTGAGCATCCCAATTGTCACAGTCTCTCCTGTCACACAGGTTAAAGTCTTTGGTCCCCTCTTTCATCTTTTACTTGGCTTTGATAAGAACCTCTAAGTATCTACATTCACTACCTCCCTTTTGATTTCCACCCTTACCACCCTTTTGATTTCAGTGCTGCAGGTAGCACTTGTAATTTAAGATACCTCTTCAAAGGTCTCACTGATGACCTCAGTAAGCACCTCAGAAGATGATTCCTCTGTGGTCCTGTGGTTGAAAATCTATTAAACCTATGTCAAATGAAACTTAGCCTCTAATAAATGAAAACTAGAATGAACCAACAACCTTGGAAACTATTCATTGCCATCATGCTTTCCACAGACTACAGGTTTCTTTTTCCTTTTGAAGTGATTTTTTTTCTTACACATCTGAAATGCTCAGTGCCCTTACACGAGTTTTATCTCCAATTATTCTTGCATAAAAGCCATGCATATCTAGCCTAACATAATAGTGCTTCCCGTACAGATGAAACACATCTCTATAATTTCTTCCTTCAGAAGAGATATGAAGAGTTGTTTTATTTCCAGGAAACTAACCTGCTTCAAAGATAGAGTACATTGTTAAAGATCCATACAGGGTACAATTAGGAAAGAGGGAAATATGACATATCACGCTCAGGATCTAACTCGATGCATTCCATTATCTAGTCTGTGAAAAAGTCAGATGAACAAACATAGATTAAATATAATCTAAGCATGTATAAACAGAACATAGACTTATAGATTGCCTTCTAGAAATAAGAGATTGGTCTCATCATTGCAAATATTTTCAAGGCAGATATTGAATCTATCCCATACTTTATATATCAGTCTAGAGTTGTGAAATCTTACAAATTGTATTTAAATTCAGGTACATGTGGAATAAAACAGAGAAGACTTTGAAAACTCTGCTGTTTTGTTTGCTTTTAATCCAGTAATTAGAATCAAACTGTGTGGAATAAGCCTTGAGGGGGTTCAGAGGACTCAAGACTTGTGCATTGTCAGGTGCTACAGTCTTACTTCAAACAGATTTAAAAAGATCATAATTATCTAGCATGTACTACATAGGCCGTTTAAACAGGCACCCTTCAAACTTTTATGTTAGCCAGACAAGTGGTACTTTAGTATGTGCAGACTGATCTTGTGAAGACTGTCTGAATGTGTCAATACTGAATGCCCTGTGACCAAGCTGAAGCTTTAAATATTTACAAGTTCTATAAGGCGATTTCTATGACCTAATCAATTTAATATTGAGGTATCAGAGCTGGGCAAATGGGAAAAAAATTCAACTGTGCTCTCTTGTCACATCAAACATTTGGTCTTGTGCTTAATCTCCATAATGAATTTTGCTCTTGTAAAGCTTAAGGGATCAGATGAAGGATGTGCAAATCACAGAGACCCTCATTCCTCACCCACCCCCTCACCATGCTTAATATACCAAGCCCTCAAGCTGCCATCACAATTCATCTGTCAACATGCCACCTGGGCTTTGTAAACTTCAGCAATGATAAAATTTCACAGTGTCATGGTAACATTTGAGTACATATGCAGAAACCTGGCACATAGTAAAGAGAGGAAAAGAAGCACCTATGCCCAGGAGAAATTCACACAGGTGAATGGGATGAAGACTATAATACTTGCAGCAGTAAGGATTAATTAATATGTTATGAAGAGGCAGACATGAACGCTGGCTACTGAGACACGTATGCAACAGATATTCAGGATTTGTAAAGACTTTTTAAACATATGGCACAATGTATCTTAGTCCAGAAAATCCATGTCTGTCATAATATGGTCCAATATCTCAGCTTGAAAATTTTGCCAGGCACAATTTTGATTCTTGTTAGTTCTGATACTTTACTGTGTTGTATTAAATTAATTATTCTTCATAAACTTGTTCCAGAATTAGCTCATTCAATAGCTGTATAAAACTATGTGCAAAGTTCTCCATTCTGGGGGGAAAAAAAAAAAAACAAAAAAGTGTTAACCAACCAGTAAACAACAAGTCTCTAAGAATCAGTACCATTCCACCAAGGTTTGCACCAATAGCAGGTAACAGGAATACAGCAGTAAAAGAAAAAGATGATAAGTGAACATAAGAAGACAAGTGAATGCAAGAAGCATGACAAAATTCAGAGCCTTCAAAAGACAAAGCATTCCAAGGTATACCATCTGGAACTTAACTGAGTCATGCATCTGGTCATGCCATGGGTGGATAGGAAGACTGCCTCAGAGAAGCTGAATCCCACACTTTACTCCCTCACAGGAAGAGTGTGCTTACTGCTACACTTTTTTATAGGGTGGATTTTTTCAGGTTTAGGGTTGTTTTCATGATGCTTTTTCCCATTTTGTCACTTTGCTTGATGAGCCAAACAGAACAAGGAAGGGAACACAAATAAAATCTATTCCTTATTTTAAAGGAACATTAAAGGATAGGACCACAGCAGACAGAAACTTAAGAAAACTGCTCTAACTTCACATATTCCAGGAGATAATAAATAAGTTACTTGCAATCTCTGTCTTCTTGGATCCTTTTTTATATACAACAATGTTGTCTGCTTGGTTTAGCACAGTAATATATAAACTTTAACAGTTTAAAATGTTTTTAATTCCAGTTTGCTGAGTATCATGCTAACGATGAAGTATTTTCATAAGAAAAACACCTGTTTTCTGAGGAAAGAAGGTTTCTTTTTCCTTTTTGTTTAAAATTTGTTACGGTTTTGTTGTTGTTGTTTTGTACAGAAAATGTGTCATGAGCCCCTAGAGGTATGAAATTATTTAGTCATACACAATATTTCTTGTCAGCCTCACTCTTTGAGGCGCAAGATAGAAGGAAAGATTTATTGTATAAATATTAAGGCATCAGAGATCTCTTTAAAGTGGAGTGCAGAACATTACCTGAGATAAGAAAGGCATCCTTGCATATCCTGGCAATACCATCAGCACTAAAAATGGAAGCTGAGAACATACAGACTACTAGAAAACTGTTTGTCAGGAGCATTTTCTGATGCTGAATCTTCATGGGACCGCAGTTTTGCAGCTTTCTTAAGTCAAATAAATGAGAAAGGAGTTTCAAATTTGCTCATCTAATGCTGATATTAGCCCTGTAAAAAAAGACATGGTCCAAAGAAGAGGCCCAAAGATGATGAAAAGGAGGGAAGCCTGACAGAAAGAAACACAGAGGGAACTGGATTTGTTCAAGCCTAGAGAAAAGAAGGCTGGAAGAAGACCTTATTATCATGTCTCAGTATTTAAAAGATGGGTAAAAACAAGGCTGGGACTCCCTTTTTACTATGCAAATAGGAGGGGTAATGGATACAAGTTTCTCCTGTGGAGGTTGTGATTGGATACCAGAAGAACATTTTCATAATGAGAACAATGAGCCATTGGAATACTCTCCCCAAGGAAGTGGTGGATTCCTCCAATGGAGGACACTTCAGATTCAGCTGGGCAGGGCCATGTGGTCTACATCGTGGTTTTGCCAATAACTGTTGGAGTTGATAATCCTCAGGGTACCTTCCAACCCAATATGGATTTTTCTGAACTTCTGTGTAAAATTTTTGTAGGTGAAAATGGTTTTATGTTAAAAATGACATTGCTTTAGACACGTAAATCTAAACTTAATTATTCTACCTTTATTTTCATTGTAACATTCAAGAAGTCAGATGCATATGGAAAACAATACATTTGGACCTTATTATAGGACCTTTGACCCCTTCTAATGGAATTATAATCACTCAAGAGCAAATAGCCAATTTGCTAGGTGACTAATATTGCAGCCAAACCTTCTTCTTTTCCCATGAATGAATTGAAAATTCAAAATATTATAAAACTACTTTGAAATAAATCAAAATGCATTACTTTTAATGTAAAAGTATGCAGTAAACATAAATACTTATATTTTCCAATATTAATTTTCTCTGTTTGGATAAGGTTGGATGAAAAGTCTCAGGTTGTTTTGTGCATCATCATTGCATCTATTTAGTTACCACATTAGTTTTAAACTGTGTGACAGCATAAATATTGCAGGACATATATAGCACCATACCAACCCTTAGTGGTCCCAATTGAGTTTAAAGCTTGATTAAGTATAATCAAGGAACTGAAAATAATTTATTTCTGTTTTCACCAACCGTAACTCTGAATAATCATCTCAAAGCTAGTACTTTTATAAAAATTATGAGTCATGCTTTTTAAAAATATTAAGTATTCATAAATATTAAAATATTAAATATTTTAATTAATTGCTGTTAAAATAATACCAAGAGACAGTCATGAGCAATGACAAAAATGAAATTTCCTTAGGAGGTATCATTCATCCTATTCAAAGGGGATTTTTGAGTTATATCTCCAAACAAGTTTAGTATATAGCCAGGTGTAGGTATGCATGTTCATGTATATATGTACATGTGATTTTGTACATAGGCACAATACCTATATATATATACATATACATAGTATACTTAACACACAAATGGGATGATTTTTACATGACAAATTTACACTACACAAAGAGTTTCTGAGGATTTGCTCTCTTTCCTTCTCTTCTGTCCCTCCCTTCACATGTATACATAGTACATCTTTTGTGTTCGGCAGGGTTCTGTCACTCTCTTAAGGCTTTCGTCCACTTCTTAGAGGCCTTCATCCTGGCAAGCTGACAGTATCCTTCACTGCTTATGGAATATTCTAATTCCATCTTTTTTTAAGCACTTCACATTATGTCAAAGTGCCATTCTGGATAACTTTGATCACATAGGATTTCATTTGAAAAAACCTGTAGTAAAGACAGCTGAAGTAGACACCTTCCCGAACATGTCTAATTCACTCCAGACTTCTTAGGTATCCCAGCTTCAGTTATCTATGGCTTTCTTTGATATATGTACTTACATGGTTTATTTTGATTAATGGCAGTAATTAATTTTGGGGGTTTTTTACCTCTTTAAATAAACTAGTGATAAGTCTGGGTTTTCCAACACACATAACTGAAGCCTAAAAGTTCAAATCAGTATAAAAATATTTTATACATTTTACATTGTCTTGCTTGGAAGCAAATTTGAAATTTTGCAATAAATCTTTTCTACTAAGCAATTTGAAACTGCACAGGAGTTCATTATTTTTCTTATTAGCTAATTTCCATAGCAATATCATGCTGATAAATATCATCAGCGATGCCATAAATTTTGCTTAAATTAATACAAACAATGATCCTTTATTAATATGTACAATGGAGCACATATTAAATAATCATTAGATTCAAAAGACTGTATTTTCTTCACACTTTTAGTTTTCTGTGTGCATGTTCAAAAATTTACCAAATACCTTTTCAAACAAGCATTATACTAAAACCCATCTCTGCCCTTTGTTCTGCCCTTCTGCGGTTTAGAAAGCACAAAGGCTCAATAGCACTTAGGAAGAGAATCAGACATTTCACACAGAATCACATGGAATATTCTGAGTTCGAAGATACCCACAAGGATCATCAAGACCTCCTCTAAAGTGAAAGGCCCATACAGGGATTGAACTCACAACCTCCCTGTTATTAGCACCACATTTGACTTCAGAATACTTGAAGAGGGAACACAGCAGTGAGAAAGCCATCTGCAAATGATGTATGAGATTAGCCAGAGGAAAGGGTGGGAATAAATTATGTGTTCTTTTAATACAAATTAAATAGATAAACCAAATGATGTTTTTATCACTCCAGAGCAAAGCAGCAAGCAGATTGTCTAGTGGGCTTGAGGGCAATTCTGAGCAATTCTACCTCACATCCTCTGATACCCTGATTAGACCTTGGAAGCACATAGCACTGGAGGTAACTCCTGCCCTCCCTAACTCCTGGTGACATAAAATGAGGCCAAGACCTTAGCCTTCTAACATATGCATCGAAGTGTCTCCTCACTTTAAACTACACTCCACACCCTGAGATGGAAAAACAACGTATGGTTTTAACAATTTGTTGCTTTATCACCAAAGAAAACTAAGAAGAGCCTAAAAAAGAGATCATTAACTCAGGGAATACCCAGTCAACTAAGGTTGGCTAAGCTGTGCAATTGTGTTTTGAAGCAAATGAACCTTACTTTGAACCACTTCAAACAACTGGAAAAGAAAAAAAACAAAATGATCAAATCTGCCATGAGGGAGGCATATGTGAACTGCACATGGTCTGAGAAATGGGATAAAGGATCTAAATAGGTCTTTTACTGTCTTTATGCTCTGATTCATGGAAACAAGAGAGTACTTAAACACATGCTTACTTGCAGGCATCTGCTTTACGTTTATTGTCTTCAAATGAGAAAGCCAATAGTTAAGTTTATATGTGGTCCTGGATGGAAAGAAACATAAAACACTCTGTCAGTGAGGTTCTGATTTGGGTCCTTACCTTTGCAGCATAATCAAAGTAGCTGCTTAAGTTTATTGCAAATTATTTTTGGGCAAGACACAAATAAACTGTCAAGATCAGCTCTCAGTTGTGAAATACAAAAGCTCCAGGTGTATATTGTAGTTTACTTAGTGTTAGAGATTTGGTTTTATACACTTGTAGGAGAAAGATATTGTAAAATGCCTTAAGAAGGCACTGCAGAAAAAAAATTGGGGTATGTGCAGGTGAAAAATTGTCAAGAGGCATGTCTTATTATTTGGGATATTAATTTCAGTACCTCAATTCAGAACAAGCATATCCCTGTTTACATTTTTCTCAGGTTCACAGTAATCTTTACTTTGTGGACTAATTAAACCCCAAGTCATGGACCACTTGAAAAATAAATAAATAAATAAAACACTTCACTGCACATAGATCTACCCCTGGGGAAATGATGAGAGATCAAAATATGTGACAGATGTTAGTCACATTGCTTAATGCACTACTAGAAATTGGTTGGATACTATGGTGATGAGTTGGGAGTGAGAACCTATATAGATTAGAACCATTTACTAAGATGTATCCTAAACATACTCATTACACAGCTATTACCAAAAAAAAATCGGAGAGGAGATGATGCATGAGTTGTAGAATAGCAGACTTATAATAGTCTTTGTATATATATATGTTCTCCTAAAAAAGCCTTGTGTCTATTATTAAATGATAAGTAGAACAATTGTTTTCAATTTTAGATCATTTATCTATGTTTTAATTTGCCATTCTGTTCATGAAGCATCAAAGATGCAACAGCAAAGCCTTTAGAAAAGCTGCTTAGCACAATAATTAGCTTTTGTATTGAACATAAAAGGCAGTCATGAACTCAGAATAGAACAGTAATAGATGAACCAGAAAAACAGAATGCATCTGCCAGAAAAGATGGGACAGTGTTATTGGTTAAAGTACTGTCCATTTCACTCTGGATTCATGCAAGTCTGTTGGTTGCAGGTCACACAAGATAAACTGTGCAAATTGTATTTGCCTTTGATTGGATAGATGAAATTTGTTCAAAATTAATTATATAGTTTAATTAAAAGGAATCTTTAATTACAATCACAGAACCACAGAATATGCTGAGTTGGAAAGGACCCAAAAGAATCATTGAGTCCAACTCCCAGTCCTGTGGAATACCCAAGGGTCACATCATGTATCCAGGAGCATTTTTCAAATTGTTCAAATGCTTCTTGAGCTGTGACAGACTGTGACCACTTCTGTGGGGAGCCCATTCCAGCACCCAACCACCCTCTGAGTAAAAAACCTATTCTTAATATACAGCCTAAATATCCCTTGACACAACTTCAGGCCATTCCCTGGGGTCCTGTCACTGATCACCACAGAGATCAGTGCCTGTCCCTCTTCTTCCCCTCAGGAGGAAGTTGTAACTGCAGAGAGGGCTCCCCTCAGTCTCCTCCAGGCTGAACAGACCAAGGGACCTCAGCTGCTCCTCATACAGCTTCCCCTCAAGGTCCTTCACCATTCTCACTGCCCTCCTTTGAATTTTCTAATAGCTTCATATCTTTATTTTCAGTGATGACAAAACTGCACATGAGGCTGCACCATTGCAGAACAGACTGGGATAATCCCCCCTCCTTTACTGACTGGCAATGCTGTTGTTTCCTCATTAAATTTTCAAGGGATTTGTATAGGACAGAAAGTAATAGTATAAATACAATATTTTCTAACAAAGTTGTCCTATCAAGTGGCCAGGCCTATGCATTCAATGCTCATAAAATGGAGGAAAACTTAGGTATTCAAAAAGTTCTGTGGCTTTACCAAATTTCATAATCACCTTAGAATTTGCATTATAGTCTTCAATTAAAATATTCTAATGCATTAATCTATTTAAATTGCTGTAATTGGAAAATAAACCTTTCTTCCTGTGCTTTTATTTGTTGCTATCTCTGTGCTTGCAGTACAGAATGTATATTCATCATCTATGATGATACTGTTCTGTCTCCTTTTTCTTTGCCAGTTACTCCAGTTATCTCAGAAAAGCATGAAATGACACTTTATCAAATAATAGTTATTACATAATGGCTTGTAAATGAAGCAGGATTTCCAAAGTAAATCACAGTTATAAATTAAATTCAGCTGTCTCAGATACCAAAGGCAAAAAATGAGCACTTCAGAACCTGTATTTTTTAAATGATGCAACAGAATCTTAGAAAGTTCATTAAATTTTGGACAACTTTTTAAGATTTACTTGTTTAGATTCCCACATTGTAAAAACTCTTTTTTGTTTTTCCACTGTATCAAAAATAATGATTCATCAAATAACTTCTTTGTATAAAAGTAACTTCTTTGCTTATTCTTTTCATCTTTAACTTGTCTGAATTACTCAAAAGTTTTGCATAGAATAATCTGATTTTAGCTAATTATGATAATCTAATAATGAAAATTTCTCACAGTCATCTGACACTAGGAGTCTACAAAATTGGATAGGTGAGATCACAACAAAATCCAGATTTCTGTTAGTGAATTCATTAAAAAGGGATGAAATACTACTAGTTTTAGCAGTAATGCTAACAGTCATAGTACTGTATTCTAAAGTATTGATTTTTAGTTCCAGAACGCTTTGCAATTTACAGAGCCATCCTATTCAGAGAAGATTCCTGTTGATTCTAACATATGAACAATATGTTAAGCATGTTGCTGCAGGACACAAAGCAGCCCTTTAAGAGAGCTGCAATTTGCTGTCAGGAACTCCTAACCCTATTCTAACTGCAGTGGACCACATTGTCTCTCATGCCTTGCCAGAAGCACACAAGGTATAGAGCACTCAACTTGTTGGATGTAAAGATAGTAAACATAGCTCCAAGGTGAACTCACATTGATGAATGAACATTCCAATGCAGTTGTGAAAGATAAAACAAGCTTGACTTTTTACTTCAAATCCTTATCACAAATGCTGGATGTGATGTCTCATACACAGGTATGAAATTTTCTTCCCTAAACTTCCATTTGAATTGATTGCCCCTAAACTGGTACTCAAATTCCTATCTCTTGACATTCTAATCAGAATGTCTTTGGTTGTCAGGAAAAAAAAAAAAAAAAAAAAAATCTAAAACAATAAAACACTACATCACCCACTAGAAGCCATTTAGAGAAAAGTCCAACCGTCTTCTAAGAGAAAATAATAATATCAAAATTATTCTGTTCACTTCTACAAATAAACTGTTTTTCTTTGCAACTTCCGTCATTTAAAAACTCATCACTGTAGGCGCCCTCTAAAGTCAATAGAGCTTTAAGAACTGCAGAAGTAACTCAGCCAATCCCAATATATAAAGTGACATGAATTTAGAGAGACAGTGAAGAAAAACCACAGTAGACCATTTGGTCACATGCTTTGTATCAGAGATATTGTTGGCAAAAGATGATCCATTATGCATTAAACTTGACTGGTCGCCATATTACCACCAAGACCATATCGACTCCCTCTCCTCAGCTGGACATGGGGAAAATCATAGAATCATATAATTGTTTGTCTTGGAAGGGGCCTTAAAAATCATCTCACCCACTGTAGACGAGAGTAACCTACCACTAGATCCGATTGTTCAAAGCCCCATCCAACCTGGTCTTGAACGCTTCCAGGGATGTGGCATCCACAGCTTCTCTGGGAAACCTCCTTCAATGCCTTACAAACAAAGAATTTCTTTCTAATATCTAATACAAATCTACCCTATTTCAATTTTTAGCCATTAGACCTTGTCCTACCAATGCAACCCCTACCAACACAAAAGTCCCTCTCTAGATCTCCTATAGGCCTCTTTAGATACCGCAAGTCTTCTATAAATTATATCTCCTTGAAGCCTTCTCTCTCCAGGTTGAAGAACATCAAATATCTCACCCTCTTTTCATAAGAAAGATCTATAGGAAAAATAAGATGAAAAGCTTGTGGGCTGAGATAAAGAACAGGTGATCACTTATCAAAAAAAAAAAAAACAAAACATCATAGGAAAAGCAATCTTGGTTTGGGGAAGATTAATGTAATGTATTGCAACTAAAACTACAGTAGTATAGTGAGAAAACAAGGAAAATGCTAAAAATACCTTGTCTTTATTCCTAACCGTTGTCCTCAAGCCTATCTTTACTCTTTTTGTTCCTGTTCCTGACTTCTGTTTCCCTCTCCTCTTGAGTGACACAGGTGGGATGAAGTCTGGGGGTTGTGATCATGTAACACTTCATCTCTGTTGCTCCTTCTTCACATTTTTCCACTGTTTGCATGTGGGGTCCTTCCATAGGCTGTAGGTCTTAATGATCTTCTCTAGCATATGTCCTTACCATGAGTGGAATCCTTCAGCAATAGACTATTAGAGCATGGACTACTAGAGCAATAGACTGTTAGAGAGCCACAGGTCCTGACAGAAAACCTGCTACAATATGGGCTGCTTTTCTTTCTGCCAAGAACTCACTCTTGGGGCCATCCTTAGGCTGCAGTTTTCTCCACGTCATCTCCGCCTGCTCTGGTTTGGGATCATTCACAAGCTGCAATGTGGATACCTGCTTCACCTCAGTCCTCTACTGCCTGCAGAGGGACAATCTGCACCACTATGGACTTCACCATGGGCTGCAGCTCTTGTGCCTGGAGAACTTTGTTCCTTGAGGGTTGTTTCCATCATATTTTTCTTTGTCCTCCCACAGCTGCTATGCATAATTTTTGCTCTTAACTATGTTATCATAAGAGCTCTACCAGCTCAGCTTTGGGCAGCAGTGGTCATCTCTGTTACACATGATAGCAGCTCCTGGTCTCTTCTCATAGAGGACACCTTACAGCTCCCCCTACTACCAGAACCTTGACTCAAATCCAATGTGTCCGTAAACTTTTGAAAATATTCTTAGATCTTTACTTTAGAACAAATCTTATTGTTCCACTCTGACATAGCTTAGCACTGAACAATTATATCCATTAAAGGTACAATACGAGATAACAAAAATGAACTTAGACCTGTTATGTTGTGCTGTCTATGTTTGTTTTAAAAGTAGATTTCATACTGGATTTTTTTCAAATCACAATTGATATAGTCATAGCAAAACACAGTAAAACATATGGAATATGATCTGCTGCTATTCTGCAGCCCTAGAAAAAAATCTATTTCAACAAAGATGCATTAACTTATACACACAGAAGTCTCAGGGATATGCTTTAATGGGCACAGCACTCATTGGACATGGTTTCTTCAGAGAAAATTGCACTGGCCTATTGAATTTCTTCTTGTACTGAAATGTTTTCCTCAATAATTTTCCCAGAGTTCTTATATTTTAATGGCACAACTATTATTCATTTATTTTATTTTCTGTTTTATTATTTTGTTGTTCAGTATTGTAAAGTCATTCCATTTTGTTGTTAACCTATTTCTGCCTGAGTGTTTCTTGTAATTGCTTCATGAAATCTAAATTTTCCTTTGACAGGAAAGAAGCATAATGTAAAGAAAAGCTTGCATTAATAATAATAAAAAACAATAAAGTCTATTTAAATTAAAACATTCTTTCTCTAAGCACACTTATGAATAACTACCACAGCCAAATCCAACTGTGCCTTCTGCATTTGGAGAAGGCCACTATTGAAGCCTTGCTGTATGCCATAGAGTCCACAAAACGTCTTCTGATCCATTGTCAGTGGAGACAAAGCCCCAACAAATGGAAAAATGCAGGGGTGGAGGAATGGCACTATGTTAATCAGTTGTTTGTTACAACTTGCAAGGACAATAGCAGCTTACAAAAAACACTTCCTCAGCAACATTTTCCCCGTCAGGTACCTGACTGTCCATCTGGGAACACCAACAGCTGGTTCAGAGCTACATAGCACCAAAGCACTGACACTTTAATACTAACAAACATCTTTTGTATTGACAATAGGTCCAATTATAAGGAAGCCTGGGGAGAAGTGATGTAGATAGATAGATTTTCAGAGATAAGAGCACAACCTTGTCTTTTTCTTATATTTCATATTTTCCACTCTATGCCACTCCTATAGACTTCCCTTGTGTGGATTCCTTACAGAGGAAACCTCTGCTTTTTTCAATTATTTATACAAGAAAATGTGAAAAAGTAACATCACATTTGCAATGATTTAATAATTGATGGTGATGATAGTGATAATAGTAATATTATAAAATCAATTTTAATAAGCAGGTTCTATTTCCCATCTGATTTCTCTAAATTAGAAGGGATTTTGTACAAATATTGTAAATGTCTAATTGTTTTTTTTCAGGCATTTCCTAAGCAGATAAGAATAATCTGAGATTAGGTATATTTAAGACTCTAATTCTATTCCTAGAGAGTTGGGATAGGGTGACACTTAAATTCCTTGAAAGGCAGTCTAGACCATGCACACACCCCACTACTCCTACAGAGGACTATCTGAGAATCAGTGTTCTACCAATCTTCAGTCAAATGCTAAATACATTCTCCATATAAAAGAAATCTATATTTAAAACAAAGAAAACAAAACAAAACTGGATATTTCCAAGTTTCAGACCTTGATAATAAAGGAACAATATAGAGTGAGCTTTTTGAAAATATGTAAACCTGCTAATCATACATAATGTTGATACCACTGAAATGCAATTTCACCTGTGAAAACTGTGGTCATATAATGAACAAATGTTACGCCTTTCCTTTGGAAGTGCCCATGCTATTCTACTGTTGGATTTGGTATGTTTTATGTTAAACAGGAAATGGCTTCTATCAAATGAAATAATAAAACCATAGGATTTCACTATTGGTGATGGTAAATCAAGCAGAAAGAATGTTATGTTCTCCTATTTTTCTCACTAACTTCCCATGAAATTCAGGTAACAGTGCCCCAATTATTGTTTCATAAAAAGTGTAGTCTATGTATTTTCTTTTTGCTACCAAAATATTTCCCCTTCTGCTTGTTTGTGGCAATAATGAAAAGCAGGATGTGTAGCAACAAATGAAATAGAAGCTCACATAAACAAAAATAGTTGACACATACTAGGCCATGTATGGAGGCAATAAGAATTAACCAATTCATCCTTTTTATAAAGTAGTCATTTAAAATATTCATAATGTTATGTTTTTGATAGTGATGATATGTTTTGAGACACAGCTAGTTCCAGTTTACATTGACATACTGTCATCAATTATGCTTCACCATCTGTGAACATAATTAAGTTTACCCTTAAATTTGATTTTAGAACATATCATTCACAAGTGACTCTTGTTTACTAAACACACTTGGAATAAGCAAAAAACTGAATAGCATGCATTTTGAATAAACTAGAAACAATTTTGTATGCAGGCCTCAAAGGGCTGTAAATGTATAATTTACCCATTCTCAATGTATAACGCACCTGAGCCCTTTCCAGGATTCAGGAACGAACTTAAGCTTTGTGTGATGTTATTCAAATCTCATTTGTACTGTTGTCATTGTCTATGACTCTGAATTGAAAACAGGTCTTAAAATATGAGTAAATGTCATTGGCACTACCTTAATAGTCAGTTAAGAGGAATCAGAAATTATATATGGGTTTTTTTCAGAGGCAGACATTGATACCTCACACAATATTTTGTCAATTTTCCAAAATTCCGAAGTGCTGAACTTCATGGGAAGTACACAACAGCAAATTTCATTAAGTGCTCTAGATCTAGCAGATAATCTCAGTAGTTCACATCAATATATTCTGTACTCTTTCTGGATAAGCATAGTATTTATAGATAATGTAGAATTTCTTCCTGTTTGAACAACTGTTAATTTGTCATCCATTTTCCTTATACATTCTAAAACCATTCTTAAAAATTACATTTTTTTCCTGGATGTGTCTTCCTGTTAACCTATTTGCTAAAATATATGTGGAAAGCACACACCATAGGGATTCAAAATCAGTCAAAGTGAATTAATTTTAAGTTCATGTGAAGAGTGGTACGCTTCTTTTTATTTTTTTTTTTTTTTTTTTTTTTTTTTTTTTTTTCCAATATTCTCCCAGCTCTGATCTTGTTAATACATTAAGAAGAAAACTAGCACCAGGAAGAAGCTGTTTAGGTCTTCTAAGTGGAAGCCTTTCAGAGGGAATGAGAAAACGAGACAAAAATCTATTAGTAATACTATTCTGTACTACTAAACCAGTGTGGCAATACAGCCTCTTTCACAAGGTCAAAATAAGAGAATTACTAGCAAATCCTTCAAAACCAACATATCTTAACACCTCTAAATATTCATAGTATTTATCCATGAAATAACTCAATGCAATCTCATCCCCATTTGCATAGGAGGAACTAAGACACAGAAACTACAGTGCAAAGTTCAGAATGCACTTAGAAATTTAAAAATACACAAGTCTGCAGGAAATTAGTCTTCAGGAAAATAAAGGATACTTGCACCCCTCTTAATGGGTGACCATTGACATCGTGTTTGCCTGTGCACAGGACAAGCAGGCCAAAGAGAAATTGCTCAGCTCTGTAAGCAACATTCCTGTACAGGCTCTGCTGAACACCAGCTTTTCACATGGATTATTTAGGCTGTTGGGCTTTGCTCTGTTTTTAGGCAGGACTAGGGTTTAGTGGTTCCTCAAACACTATGAGAGATAGCAAGATCAGTATATGGAGTTAAAAATGTAATGTTTTGAATGGGACTTAATCAGCTGCATGAGGAGTGGGAAGAGGCTCTAAATGAAGCATAGTGCATTTTCTGATAGACCTCAAGTTCTATGAGTCCATATCATATCATATCATATCATATCATATCATATCATATCATATCATCATATCCCCATCTTGATATATTTTTCCTAAATTCTTGGTACCTATTTCATGAGATTTGAGATGGGGGGTAAGTCACAAATTAAAATTAGGTGTTGTTAGGTTCTGTCTCTGAATTTGATGTCCTGCTGCTTGGCCCCACTTGGTCCTGGTACTAACTAAATTAATAGGCCATCTTCACAGCTTGCAGCATAACTCAATTGCATAAGGATGTGTTGTGCACAGTCAGTCCTGTGGGGGATGTTGGGGTTCTTCATAGGCAATTCCCTAGCTGTGACTAGGCACACACATTCCTGTGTCTTCCAGCAATATCAACTGAGAGTGGGAGAAAATGTTCTGTAGTGCCTGGAAGCAGAAGCTTCAGACACTAAGCCTCCTATGAAATGCTGGCAGAGGGTTTGAAAGGCAGCTCAACTGTTTTCAGGCATAACCAAGTTCCCAGGACTGCTCAAAGAGTGTCATGTAGCAAAGCTCTGTGTTTCCTTTAAGCTTCTGATGCCTGTTCCTCTGTTCAGTATCTCATAAACTTTATGTATGCTGGCCCAGTGATAAGAGACCACTGTGAGTTTGGAGAAGCCTTTAAAAGATCCTGTTGTCCAGGCATATCTGTCTGGAAAAGCTTGGTATAGTCAGAAATCATAGGGATAAGAATCTTTGTATGATTTTGGAAGAAAATAAAAAAATAGGTGAAAAGATATATTTGAAGAAAGTGCTTTTTCTGCAACATAAAACCCAGATCTATCAGAGACAGTGGTGCTTAAGCTACCTGCAGGACACACCGAGGGAACCTGCCAAGTCTCATAATGAACCACCTGAAACTAGGTGCTTACAGAAGCCTTCCAAATTGTAACTTTTTGCACAAAGCAAATGTAATGCAAGCTTGGTGTAGCTCATCCTTATGTGAGAGGCTTTTGGTGGGTAAACTTCCAAGAGTCAGAAAGAAATGGGAGAGAGGTTAGCAGACACTTTAGGAGAAAAGGATGTCACAGGGGAAAATAGTATCATTTTCATCCAGAGAGAACAAAAAAAATTCTTGATTGGTACCTTACTGATAAGACTGTACTTTATGATTGATGTATCAGAAATGGAATGGAAGAAGACCTGAACTAAATAGGATTTTTGAAAATGCCTGAATTTTACTGAGCTCATAATGACATATGACATATGACATATGGCATGACTGAGCTCATATGACATGCAAAAGGCAAACAATGGAGCATATAGCTGCTAAAGGAAAAGTAAGGTCAATTATTATTGCATTCTTGTCTTTCAATTCCTACAACTCTCCTACAGTGGGAAAGTAGGAAAGAAAAATACTTCTGTAGAGATTAAGAGGCCTGTAGGCATTCACTGAGGATTAGTGTTAATATGTGTTAAGAATGGATTCCAAATGCTCACAGACTTACACCCCTATGTTGCAGCAAGCCAAATTCTTTCAATTGAGGTAGGCTTTGTCAGGGCCACTATCTTTAGCTTTTTCTGTTGGTTGGCAGTCTCTGTTTTCCAGATTATATCAGAAAACATATGTATGAGACACAGATATAGATAAGTGTGAAAGACTGAAAGTACAGGTCATAGAGAAAATCTGTTCAGAGGTTAGTGCCTTGTGTTTGAAATTAGAAACTAAAGAAAAGCTAAACAGAATTATTCCACAAAAAGTATTTTTTGGAAGGTAAAAGCTGCTCTTTAGAGCAGGGAGTGACAAGGATGAAATTTGAGACTAATGGCTTAACTTCTCAACTCATCTTTCTGTCAAGCCTCTTTCATCACATCACCTTATAAATCAAGTCCAAATGAATCCTTCCCAAGTGAGAATCTTCTCAGAAAAACGACAAGTTAGGATTCAGAGACAAATTCCTAAAAATCTCAGGCTTCATAGGGTTTAATGCACTCATTAAACACTGAAGAAGACTTTAACTTGAACCTTCCAGTGGTGAAGATATCACAGTATTTTTTTTTTTTTTTTTTTTAATTTGATATAGCTTCTAGTCTTAAAGAGACTACTTGCTTAGTTTATACTGGAAAGATACTGCTTCAGAGAAAATGTAATATGGGATGCAAAATCAAGGTCTTTGCTTTTTTGCCTCATTTGTCTTCAAAAGAAATAAAGACTGTCTGTTTGAAAAATTCCAGATTTTCTAGTTGATTTATGATCATTATAGAATCCACCTCATGACTTTTGAATTTCAAAGAAATGCACATAAAACTGTGTAGTAGACAGTAGGGTATTCAGGGCAGCAATAGTCAGCTTTGAATGAAAATATAATAAACAAAGTTTATAAGTGTTTTGGGGTTTTTTTTGACACAATACTATAATCATGAGTTTGTATGTGAGACAATAAAATATTGCAAGACAGGCTTTGTTTGTTTGGTTTGGTTTTTTAAAGGGGACTGTACTATATCATATTAGCATAGTGCTTTTGTTCTTGGAAAAAATTTGTTGTCTTTGCTTTAGAAGTCTCTGAATTTATTAAGCATCAAAGTCCTTTTACAGGAAAATTACTCATTTTGACAAAGAAATCAAAAACTCAGTGAAGCCTATGCCATCTGAGAATGAGATAAAAATCAGAATGGTATTAGAAATATTAATTTAGTTGGCTAACAGAGCCAGAGAAATGGAAAATATTATTTTCTATTTTAAAAATTATTTTTAACACAAATTTCCACAGAAGTAACATATTAGCTCCATTAGACAAGGAATACAGATAACAGAGCTTTGATCATAACTGAAAACACTGAGTACCAATTACTAGAAAAAAAAATATTTTCCAGTCTCTGATTAGAGAACTGTAGTGAATTAAACACCTGCCACACTTCACACTAATAAACAAAGATTGATTTCTTTGGGATAGCTATTTGGCCATGATCATAGCAGGTCAGATGTTGAGTACCAGATGTATTCTAAGACTCTTGGCTATGGTATTCAAACCTTTGGATTTGGTTTTGACTCTGAATGTAGTTGATGTTTGTTGCTCCCCTCTTGCTCTTCTCTAGATTCCTCCCAACCATTGACACTTTCTGATTCTATGCCAGGTATCATGTTTCTTGCTTCATAAATGTTGTGTTTCAGCTTCTTTATAACATATTGCATGTAGATAGCATCAAAATAGCTGTTGAACTTTCAAGGCTGCTAAATTAGGCATGGGCATTCTTAGAAGAAAATAGAAGCAACTCTGAAAAGAACCATACAGAATATTTAGAATCTTATGATAGTTTATGATAATGGAAAGAGCCAAGTAGTTCTAGCTTTATGAAAGAAATACCAAAAGGATACATGTGCATTAGTAAGGAGAAAGGAGTTGTAAATATTATATTGTATGGTCATATAGATTTATCTGTGTGGCTTCTACCATGATAAAGATTTATTGTCAGCAGAGGATGACCAAAGCATAGAATACTTAAACAAAATGTATGTATGGAAAACAATGGAGAAAATGGAAGCTGGATAATGTCGTTGCAAGGCTGCTCTTGAATACCTTTGAATAGTCATAATGTCTGGGAAAAATACATGAAGATTAGAAGTAAAAAAAATATCACTCCTAAATTCAAGAGGGATAGAAGGAGAATTTGGGGAACTACAGTCCAGTCAGCATCACCTTAGTCACTCAGGAGGTGATGGAGAAAAACCTCCTGGAAAGATTTTCTAGACACATGAAGGCCAAGGAGCTAGCTAGGAATAATTAGCACGGATTTTCCATGGCAAAATCATGCTGGACCAACTTGATAGACTTCTACAATGATGGGAATAGCTCATGAATGTTGGATAAGAGCAGAGCAACAGATTATGCATGCCTTGATTTCAGAAAACTTCTGACATTGTCTCACGTAGCATCATCATAGAGAAACTGACAAAGTAAAGTTTGGGCAAGTGTACAGTGAGGTGGATTAAAGATGAGCTGTGTGATTGGTTCCAGAGGACTGTCATAGATGGCACCAAGTCCTGTTGGAGCAGTTTCTAGCAGTCTAGCTCAGAGGTCCGTCTGTGCTCTAATATTCTTCAACATCTTTATTAATGACTCAGATAAGTATGGCATCTCAGCAAATTTGCAGACAACATAAAACTAGGTGGAGTGTCACCACTCAGAGGAAGCCCAGTAGGCTGGATGGGTGTCAGCAAGGCTAAACGCCAAATCCTGTGTCTGGGAAAGAAAAAATTGATGCACCAGTTTATGCAGGAGTGCAACCATCTGAAAAGCAGATTTTCCAAAAAGGATCTTAAGATTCTA
This sequence comes from Erithacus rubecula, assembly GCF_903797595.1. Classification (NCBI taxonomy): domain Eukaryota; kingdom Metazoa; phylum Chordata; class Aves; order Passeriformes; family Muscicapidae; genus Erithacus; species Erithacus rubecula. Next base: position 64,852,433 of record NC_136658.1, read on the forward strand.
GTGGAAAACTGGCCACTAATGCACCTTCAGGACAAAGGAGTCCACCAACCTCCTTGGTTGCACTAGGAGTGTTGCCAGAAATTTGACTGAGGTGATCTCTCCTCTCTGTTCAGTATTAGTGAGACTGCACCTGCAGCATCGTGTTCAGTTCTGAGCTCCCATTACAAGAAAGATATAGACTTAGCAGATCACATAATGCTCCAGAAAAATTGATTTAGCTATCAGAGCATCTTTCACAAAAGGAAAGGCTGAGGGAGACAAGATTTTTCAGCCTGGAGAAGGTTCAGGGAGGTCTCATCAATGTTATATGCACACCTGAAGAAAGGAAATGAAGAAAAAGGAGTTTCTCAGTACATTTCTCAGTAGTGCTTATTGATAAGATACAGGCAATGGACACCAATCAAAATACACAAAATTCCATCTGAACACAAAACCTTTTTTTTTTTTTTTTTCTTTTGTGAGGGTAGTCAAATATTCTAAACAGGGTACAAAATCTCCATGCTTGAAGAAAGTAAAAATCTTAACCGGACATGGTCCCAAACAACCTGCTCTAGCAGCATTCTGCTTTGAACAGGGAGAGAGTCAGACTAGATTAATTTAATAGGTCACTTCCAACCTAAACAATATTGTGATTACTGTATTTTTCTCTAAAATGTACATTTATTTATTTATGTATTTGTTTGCTTGTTTGGTTATTTAATTTTGTGAAATGTAAAAAAAAAAACTAGTCAGAAAAAATATGGTTGAAGATATACAAAGGAAGACAGAAGCAATAAATTAAATTTGATAATCTAGAAGTGGCAGTAGTCATAATGATAATTTGAATATTGCAATTACAAGATTGTTAAGTGAATAAAAAATGATGGGTTTAATGCTCACTGTTTTTACTGATTTTCACGGAGGGAGTTAGAGAGAATGTGGTAGCACTCAGAGCTCCGCTGCTCTGAAGGAATGCAGCGTGTGGTGTCAGGTGAACAGAGCAGCAAAAGTCTCACAAGGTTTACTGCAGAGCTGTGAAATCTGTCAGTTTTGTCCGTCAGAGAAAGTAGAGCTTTTAAACTCTGCCCTCTAAAGCCGGATAATCTGGCACAATAAAAAGTCCATAAGACCCAACCACTAAATGTTTATAGGTTTGAAGACAGAGCCAGAAAAAGAAAATCAGAGGCATTAGCCACCTGTCTTTTCAGTTCCACTACAAATTGTTTGTTTCTGCAACTGGTCCTGTAACCTGCAAACAAGGTTTGACTGGCTTGGAATATGAGGGGAGAGCAGCAGATATTTTCTACCTGAACTTCAGTGAAGCCTTTGACACTGACTTCCACAAGACTTCCATGGACAAGCTGACTGCTTATGTGTTGGATGAGAAGACATGAGGTGGGATAGAAAACCACAGAGTGGCCAGGCCTAGAGGGTGGCAATCAGTGCTAGGGAGTCTAGTTGGAGGCAAGTGATTAGTGGTTTGCCTTAGGGATGTCAGTACTGGGTCCAGTCCTGTGTTACATCTTCATTGACATGGATGATGAAGCAGAGTAAACCTCAGCAGGTTTGCTGATTAACCAAAACTGGGAGAAGTGGTTTATACCCTAGAGTGTATAAACTGCCTTACAGAGGCAGCCACACAGCGGAACCTGAACAGCATGAAGAAATGGGCTGAAAGGAGACCCATGAAGTTCAACAAGGAGAAGAACAAAGTCTTGTGCTTGGGGAGGAAAAGCTCCATTCATCAGTGCACATTGGGGGCCTCCAGGTTAAACATGAGACAGAAATATGCATTGATGAAAAGAATTTCAATAGCAACCCAGGCTGCACTAGGCAGAGTATTGCTAGCTGGTGGAGGAGATGATCCTTCCCATTTATTCAGCACTGGTGAGGTCACACTTGGGGTGTCATGTCCAATCCTGAACTCCTCAGTACAGAAGAGATACGGACATTCTGGTGAGAGTACAGTGAAGGCTACAAGAATAGCTCACATATAAGAAAACTCTGAGGGGCCTGGGCTTTTCCAGCCTAGAGAAGTGAATTCTCAGAGGGATATTATTAATGTTTATAAATACCTGAATGAAGGATAAAAACATGACAGTCAGGCTTTCTTTAGTGGTGCCCAGTGACTGAACCAGAGACAATGGGTCCAAACTGAAACACTGAGCACCAGAAAACACATTTTACTCTGAGAGAGACAAGAGGGTGGTACAGGCTTTTCAGAGATGCATGGAGTCTTCCTACTTGGAGATATTGAAAATCTGTTTGAACATGACCTTGAGCACCTGGCTCTAGGTGGCCCTACTTGAACAGGAGAGTGGGACCAGATGACCTCCAGAGATCCTTTCAGCTTCAGCCTTTCTGTGACTCTGTGAAGATTCTCTACCTTCTTCAGACAAATGCACTGCAACAGCCTAATGCACTCTTAATCAAACAAATGTAGTCCATATAAATGCTCAATCTACATTAGATTAGGCAATAAAAAACAAACACAGTATGTTTTTTGTCACACTATTATATGGTCAACTATTAAAAAGCAATTATGAAGTTTATCATGTCATGATCTTTACACATCATCATCATCATCATCATTAATAATAACTTATGGTTAATAATAGCAATAGAGATTTTATGAAAAACTGATTTTGGTTTCCTAACTCCATAAAATAGTCTTACAGGCCCTAGAAACTGTGATTCTGCTAACAGTTCATGTGCAATCAGTTTAAATCTGGACATCTGCTAAGCTCTACCATATATTTATCCCCTTGTTACTCATTATTCAACACCAATCATGTATATAAATACAAAAGAATGTAAGAACAGCTGTACTGGATGAGGCTGAAGGCCCTCCTAGCCAAGTATAACATATCCAGCAGCAGCTTGGAACAGGTGGTTAGAGAAAGGGTGAAAGAAGCAGGGCAAATATTAAATTATGGTTTCCCTCTCTACTTTTTGCAATTAATGATATAGGAACTTCACAAGATCAAAGTTTCATCTGGATGCTAGTGTGTAATCTATAGACTGATCTCTCAGCTATTTTTTTCTTTTTATCTCCCTACTGAACTGAAGAATATTTTCTAGTTCTTTGGAAAGTAAATGTTATAATTAAATTTCAGGGTTTTGCAGAAAGTATTTCTTACTTACTTTAGACAGAAAGCATTCTGTCTAAAAACTCTACATGGCATTCCTAGCTCTGCAGTATTCAGAAATTCAGAATGGTGATTTCAAATTCATCTTCTCATTGCCATTCGTGATTAGATTATCTCAATTCTTTTCTCTTACCTTCTTCAGAAGATGAGCAATTGTTATATCAATTTTTTCTTCAAATGGAATCTGTCTCACACTCTAGATGTTCTTTACTGCATTTTTTACAAGTTTTAGTTCTAGATGAACTAAAAATGAGCTGACAAAAATAACACAAAGTTTTTAAGGTGTAGATGCAGGACTAAATATATTTTCCTCTTAATTTTTTCCCCTGCTCATAACTTCAGAGTATTTCACTGAATTTTATGTGAGAATTTTAATCACATTTATGTTCTGTGCCTTCTCTATGATTAAACATAATATGCTTACAAAACTTAGTTACCCTCATAGAAGATTTGAGCTAACTTTTGATATATATCAATCAAGTGCTGCCAGTAACCTGGGCAGTCTATTGTGCAGGAGCTCACCAATTGCCAGCTGGGCCAGCCCGGCTGTCTGGCAGACAGCCTGTCACCTAATAAATGCCAGCTGACTGAGGCAGCACTTTCAATCCTCTAACCAGTCACTTCACTAGTACATTCAGCCATTGGTAGCTTAAAATAGACAGGCAAGTACATTTTCACAATGAGAATATATTGTGATTTCAGTTAAAAATGGTAGTCTAAAGAGCAAATTCAGTGACACTGGGAGAAGTCACTACGTGTATGATTTTAATACATAAAAATACAGGTTGCACTAAATTTTTGAAGAATTCAAATATTAAAATTGCAAATAAACAAAGCTATTTAAATATTGAGTGTAATTGCAGTCTGGGTTCTTATGTTCTTTCTCAACTTCAGTACAGTTTCTTGCTGTTACTAGATGAGCCCCTTCCATTTTTATTTTCACTCCCATACCCTCATCTTTTATTCTATATAGGTTTCCATTTGCTAAGTAAAATCAGTATCTGAGGTCCAGTCAGAGGCTCTGTCATGTCCACAACATCAACTTTCCCACTTTTTGCATTTGACTACCACTTAGGACTTTTTTCTGGCTTTTTTTTCATCTTTCAGGCTGTCTTACTGGGGTCTACATTAATACAATAACAAAATTAATATAAGTCACATATTCTATACTTGACTTGTTACAACATCTATTCCTAATTACTCATCTGGTACCTTGTAAAGCATCTATTATAGGATCCCAGCTTTCTTTCACTTGTTCTATTCAATGTTAGGCAAATGAAAATAATATAGTACCCACTTAGGAAACTGAGTAGGAGAAGAAAAGAGAATCGGCAACTGACAAAAATGTATATTACTAAATTCTTGAGAGTTCATTATGCATTATTGCCCTGCAAGATGAATAATAATTTTGAAAGCTTTTAAGACATGTATTAAAATAGTCTGTGTAAATACCTATAAAATAAAGTCAGTACAGAGTACATATTGAAAGCATTAAGGCTCATGAAAACCTTGGTGATCTGTTGCTATGTGATTTGGTTTCTATGAAGTCTGCAGAACCTTTTTTATTTTTTAATTTTATTTTATGGCTAAAAGCAGACAAAATCTTGAATAGGCTCACAACTGGGACACAGGATTAAAATATTTTTAGGAGGTTGGATAAAGTATTAAAATGGAAAAGGAAAAGCAAACACAGATAATTCCCAGGATACTTTGGATAATATTCTCATTCTCAGGATTTAGAAGAATATTTATTCAGTAGTCAGAATCTGTGTTGGTTAAAAATCTGCAGCTGACAAACAAGTCACATGGTCACATGCAAATACACTAAGACTGTTTCTGGATAGAAGGAACAGAATTCTCCAACTTATAGGGATATTTCCAGAACCCAGCACGGGAGAAGCTTTTGGTTTTCTGTTCTGCAACTTTTTATATATGTATATATATTTGTTATTTTAGCTTTCTCTAACCTTATTGTTTATAAGATTACCAATGCTACGCAATCAGTTAAGTCAGACTTAGCATTTGCTCTGTAAGGCAGCACAGGAAATTCATCAGTGTATCCACACGCATGCCTTACACTGTTTACTCTGGCACTGTGATGAATTCCTGCATCAGGGCCATTGATTGTTTACCAACATGGATACCACAGGAACCTGGATAGGATCTCCATAATCTCTCCTCAGGTACATGATTAAGTAGCAAATGACACCCACCAGCATCTGGTGAGCTGTCAGGTGCCAGAAGGTGTTTGTAGTGGTAATTTGGCCATCTGCAATCTATGTTGTCAATGTATTGTAAGTTATCACTGTCTCAGGCAATATTAACTTGCAATGTTCTTCTGACACTTCAGTGGGTTGTGAAACAGACATATGGTACAAAATACTTTCTACCTAGCTCCTCCCACCTTTCCAATAGCAATGGCTTCTGCTGCTTATCAGTGAAAGTACTGAGGATTGTTCTTAAGATTTCTCTTCATAGTAATTTAATATTAATACTGCTGATGTATTTTTACTCAGTTTTAGGTGTTCTGAGTCACTTCTGTGGCATGTTTCAACATTGTGAAGAACACAAGACATAGGAACATATGGCCCATGGTAATTACATATTTTGCAAATTACTTAGCAGTTATACCTGAAGTTACAAAGTAGTTCAAAAGCAATTACCTTATAACTTGATTTTGGGTTTTGTAACAAGACTTTCACTTTATATGGAAAAATAACTATATAATTATTTTATAGTAATATGGTCGTTAGACAGTGGCCTAAATAATTAAGATTTTAATTAATTTTACCTTTTTTTTAATAAAACAATGCATCTGGATAACATCTTCTGTGCCGTTGTTAGTTAAAGCAGCTAAGATATATTTTATTTACAGAGCTGACAAAAGTATGTTTACCCTCAAGAACTCCTTGAATTTGATGATCTTTGTGTGTTCTTTCCAACTCAGGATATTCTATAATTCTATGAAAAGAAATATCAGATAATCCCTTGACTGTAATTATTTTCGGCTGTTATTGCTATCATTCTTACTGGATCATGTAAAAAGTTTGTGGTTTTTTTAGACTTTTTCTTGTATTTTTCTAATATGTTTTCTCATGGAATGAATATCACACCTATCAACCATTTAGAACAAAATAGTGAAGATAGGAATCCTCCAACCACCCATTTTCAGTGGAAAAGTTAAGTGGCTATAGCTGTGAACATATTAAGGTAACACTGCAGCTAAAGGAAAAATTACCTGATGGATGCAAATGCATTTTTATTTTTAGACCAACAACTTTTGACATGGAGAATTAGAATGAGAAGATAGGACTCCAAATGGCAAACATTTTGTGCATTTATTTAATGGGCACAGAACAGTTCAGGGCATTGTTAATAGTATTCAGGAGTTTTCATCACTGAGTCGCAAAGCTTGAATTTGGCCCAGGCCCGCAGTGACTGAAAATCATTACAATTTGATAGTTCTTCCGTGCCCTATGCAAAATGAATTGTGTTCTTACTCAGAAACTGATGGTCATTAGTAAAAATTACTACCCACTGGAGAAGAAGAAGATAGATAAGTAAAAGTGTGGTAGAAAAATAGGTTATACAGAATTAAGATTCGTTATCATAGAAAGAGAAGGGGTTACATGAAGTATATCCATTACAGAATATTAAGAATATTAATGTAGATGTTATCAAAAGATTCCCTTCTGAAATGTTTTTTTCAGGCAAAATGAAGTGTCTTGTTTCCTCTCTTCTTTGAAAAAAAATTATGAAGAATTCAGGCTTTTTCTCCTTGCTAAAAAAAAAAAATCCATTCTGAAAGTTTGGATTTAGCACCATAATCTAAAGTAATAAGCAAACCTCCAAATGTTTCAAAACCTGTAATGATTAGTTTAGCAAAATAGAATCAGTGCTTAACTTCATTGGGAACTGTTTAAGCTGCTTGCAAATCTGGCATGTTTGAATGGTGACAAAATAAAATAATAACTCACCAAACTTGTTTTTATTCATTTCCTCTTAATTATTTCACTTGTTCAATGAAATAGAAATCATAATCTGCAAATACTAGTGTGGGGTTTTTTTTTCTTTTTTCTTTTTTTTTTCTTTTTTTTTTTTTCTTTTTTTTTCTTTTTTTTTTTTTAGGCATTATTTTTTATTTGCAGCTTTTTGATTTTACAACAATGCAGAAATTTTAAGCATTTCAACAGTAGAAATTATGTCTACTACTAAGTGAGCTAACAAGTTCTGTGTATCATTTATTATCATTTACTCAGTGGCAAAACATAGGAAAATTGAAAGAAATAATGTAAATAAATCACATACTCTACATACTTAATTCATCATGGAATAAATACTACCGTCTTGGACATTTTATTATACCTTACTCAGTAACTTAGCCCCTCTATAAGCATTTCTGTAGAAATTCATTTAAATGACTGACCATATTACCAAATTTTCTCATCAGAATTTGATATGAAGGAAAAATAGAGAGGGAAAGTAAACTGCTTGCTCTTAGACACATATTTGCTCTGCCATGGTGCTTCACCTCTGCATTGTTCCTGTAGTGGTGCTATTGTACCCTCAAGAATGTGCCTAGAAGGGGTGATTCACAGAAGTACATCTCAACCTTGCATATGCAGGTCAATGTGTGTATCTTAAACAGGAAAGTTAAGGGCAGTGTAAGTTTTTTGCTTTCCAGAGTTTCTGAGGAGAACTGGTGTGCTGAATACTATTAGGCATAGTAATTTAATAAAGCGAAAAACCCCCATAAAATAGTTCTATTGTGAATTTTGAAAAAAAATCTCCAACCCCTAAACTAACAAACAAACCCCCCAAACTTATGTCTGTTCTCGGGTTTTAATGTTTTGAAATTCTACAGCCTAAAATTAGGAAACTGTCTCAAATGTACTTGATATTCAAAAGCTCCCCCAAATAAACTAATTTCCAAGTACTATACTTTTTTTTTTTTTTTTTTTTAATTACAGCTTTCCTGTGGATGTGTCAATAATACCATCTAACTCCAAATCATAGGGAGAAAGCAAGTGCTTCTGTTAAAAGATTCAAAGCAAAAGCACAAAACAAATCATTGATTTCCATGCCCTGGGAACTAACCTGACAACTAATTTTTCTTCATGTTCTTATTTTCCCCTTTTTACAATAAGACAAGGGTGGAATATGCATTCATTCATTATTTGAAATAGTTGTTGGCTTCAGGGAATGTAAATTTTTATATAAGCATACTACTTAAAAACTCGTTGACTTCCTGTCATCCCTTCAGTACATGTTTTAAAAATATAAGCCCTTTCTCAGACTAAAGAAATAGTTCTATATAAAATAGGCTTTATAGAGAGACTTCATAGGCTCATATTTCCAAGTGGATATATATGCTTTGCTCTCACCAAGACTCTATTGACTTGTATCTTTACTTTCCCTCACCACCTTAATACTCTTGATAACTCCCTTTCCTTCAAGCTGTGTCAGTGAAGGTTTAGGATACTCACCATGTACTCATTCACAGCTAAGTGGACTTTCTACTCTTTAGGGAACATAGTTTTGAGCATAACTTACACAGAAATCTAGGACTTCACAGTTCACATCATTGCAATTCAGGATCACGCACGAGAATTCTCAAAAAAAAAAAAAAAAGTAGAAAAAGAGTTCTTAGGCATTATTTTAAGCTTAAGAACCTAAGGGACATATCTCATAGAAATATAGATAAGAAAACTAACAATAATTAAATACAAATATTCAACATGAAAAATAAAATTTACTTAATTTATTTCAAGAAAATTAGCTTAACATGATTTCTTGGAAATCCATTTTATTATTTTCTAGGCCTTATGAATGACTGATCTTTTTTATTTATTTAGTGATTCAGGTTTTTCTAGGATTGCTGATGTTTTTCTGTAAAAAGAAAAACAACTCTTTTTATACAAACCTTTTTATACACACTGTTTGTCATACTGAGATTGCAATGGTTGGAGAGCCTATTATGTGCAAAATACCACTTACAACTGAAGATGATCTTGTAATTGTTAGTCAAATAAAAGCCCAGTCGATTTCAGGAATCAAACCTTATAAAAATCTGAGAGAGCTGTGGAATCTACAGCATGCAATAATTTCCAAACAGCTAACTTATTTAAGCAGCTTTCATTTATTAAACTTTTTCATGTAATGCAACATCTAAACCAATTTGAGATACAGAGAACAGAGACAGACTTGAATATAACCCAAATCTTCTGACCTCTGCCATTTCTCCAGGGTAAGCACATAGCTAGTTAAGATTCTACTGTCTGAAAAATGATAATTTTTCTTGGTGTCTCGGAGAAAAAAGTGAATATAAAATGCAGTAAGGAAGAATCAAAACAATCAGTACTCCTGAAAGAAGCTAAGAGGGATTTTGATTGATTATTTGCTTAGAGTCCTCTTTCTGTGGAACCACTTCCTCTTGCTTGATTATGCCCGTGCTTAGAGAATTCACCTTGAACATTCATTGCAAATAAAGAGAAATGCTGTTCATTTAAAAGCATATCTTACTTTTTCATCATTTTTCCTCATTAAAATGCATTCAAAATAAAGAGTCATAAAGAAATAATGGAAATAAGAACTAAAATAGGTTTTTCCATCAGCTTAAGTAAATATCTAAATAAAAATAGTCATATACTTATAAAATTAAAAGGCCTAATTTAGACATTTTTATTGAGAATTGCAAATATAAAGAAAATACAAGGTCATAAGTAAGCAAGAAACATACATCTGTCCTTCCTCTTTTAGTCAGAAAATGTGACTTATGTCCTGATCTATTTGTTTGGAGGCTTTTTTGTTTTATTTTTCAAAATTTAAAATTAATTATTCATTTAGCTTTGACCTTATGTGACAAAATATAAGATCAAGATTACAACAGACAAGCAAAACTCAAAAACTTTGCACAATTTATTGTTTGAACCTGGAAAATTATTCCATCCTTAAAAATGTAAAAAAATGAAATTAAATTCTTCTACTGCAAGTATAATCCCTTTGCTTTCAAATGTCATGGTTATTGTCTCTGATATAGCTGGTTTGTATTGAATGGGAAAACACTGAACTAACGGTATCCAAGGAAAATTTTCAGAAACTTCTCAAGATCTTTTGACTATATGAGCTTTTGTATCTCTTTGTATGTATAAGAAAATTATATTTTTCAGAATATCCCTTAAATATGAATGTGATGTACACAGAACTGAAACTTAGGATGGAAAATGTATGTATCTTATAGGATTTTTTTATTATTGCTATTATTATTATTCCTGATACTTTGATTTCAAACTTTTGGTTAAGCAGAAATATTCTGAAGGATTTATAAGTCAGACCAAAACAGCTTGAAAGTTAACTGCTTACAGCAACTGGCCACAAACTAGCTACAGAGTATTAGTCATAGGAATTATTCACTGGATGATTGTGAATAATGAGCTAATTTAGGAAAATCACAATCTGTTCATGGACAATTTGTGAGCTGAAGAGAGTTAAAATTCATCAACTAAATTATTTGTTATAAATTATTCACCAAGCTCTAATGAACACCCAAAAATATGGCTGCTTATCTGTAACTTATTCAAATTATCCAAAGTGTTTCTGTATATTTAGGAAAGCCAGCAATATTCTTTTGTACTTTTTAATAACTCTTGACAGTGTTTTCATTTTACTTATATTCCAAGCTGAAGTATGTAGCACAGAACAATGCAAAACTAAGAGATCTTAACAAGGAAGGAAGGAACACCCTATTTCACATTTAAAAAATATTTTCACTGATTTTAAATCAAACTTGTGGTGAAAGCATTCAACACTTTAGCTCATTCTTTTATTATAGCAGTTTGTATTGCTTTAGCTCAGCCTTCTGATTCTGATATATCTAAAAATAAGATAAACTGACTGAAAATGTTTCTGGAAAGCAAATTTCCATACTATATATTCCATCAGTGCTAATTCAACTTTATAAAAAATGAAATAATCTGCAGTTTTTGTTGTTAACAGTACTAATTTAGCTGCATCCTTTCAGTCTCTTACCACATAAACAGTGAATACATCACTTTTCCCCTTTATCTAACAATGCTGATGGTGTTTCAGTAATCTTTAATTTTTATTTTTATGTGGTTTACAGTGGCTATCAGAGAATAATGACAACACATGATAATAAACTTCCTCAACTGCACTTACATGGTCAACCTAGCTGCTACAAGTGTGTTAGCTATTAGATAAAGCACAAGCACAATGTGCTTCTGCACATTAAATACAAGTGCAACTGCATCTGCAGTCAGCAGTGAACAAGCATCACAATGTATAATATTTAAATACTTTGATGCCAGACTTGACAATTACTTAAGGAAGTGAAGAGTTTTAAATTTATTTTAAAGGGAGCTGGGAAAATATTTTGGGTGGCTATTGTGGGATGTTGACCTTGATTGCCCACTAGTACTAGTGCCCACTAACTACCAAGCTTCTCTGTCACTCCTCTTCCTTGGAGGACAATTTCTCCAAAATAAGAAGGAAAACTCATGGGTTGAGATAAAGACAGTTAAATAAAGACAAGCAAAACCTTCCTATGGAAGCAAAAGAAAACAAAAATTCTCTGCTTCCCTCTAGCAGGCATGTTCAGCCATTTCCTCAGACCAGGGCCTCAGTACACACAGAAGTTAGTTCAGATGACAAATGTCTTAGTAACAAATGAGTCCCTTTTCCACTATTTTCCTTGTCTTTGTTGCTGAGCATTATGTCATCCAGCATCTCTTTGGTCAGTTTGGATTGGCTGCCCTGACAGTACACCTGCCTTTTTCTCACTCTCAGTCTATCAGTCCCAGGTTGGAGAGAGCCTTGATGCTGTGCCAGATCTGCTCAGCAGGACCCAAAACACTGGAGTGTTATCAACACCTTTCTGGGTATAATTGCAAAGCACAGAACAATATGGTGAAGAAGGGAAAGTTTATTCCATTCCAGACAGGTGAAATATGGCAATTTATCTTACATGGTTTTAGTCACATAGTAGAAGGTCAATTAATTTCATGCCGTTTTCTATATGAGCATTATTTTAGGTTACTTATCATAGGCTTCCTTCATATTCAGCAAGAAGAAAAAGGCATGTTAAGAGACTGATTTGTAACAACCATTTTAGATTTCCTTTTTTAGTATAAGATTAATTCCATGAAAGGGGGGACACATGGCACTACAATGGCTAGAGAAAGACCCAGGACTGATAGTCTCAGATCTAAAATCTGACTTCTATACACTTATGATAAAGGACTGACTTTATGTGACTCACTATAAGCTGAGACTGAAGTTTCCTTAACTCCTTTTCTGTAGTCGGTAGAAAGAGAAAAGGGCTCATCTAGAAAATTACTTAAGAGTTTAGCTGATCTGAAGAACATCTGAAGATTTTTTCATCTCTCTTTTGACTTTGTATATATGATTGAAGCTCCTCGTTTTGCAGTGCTGTTACCACAAAGTTACAAGAGAAAAATGGGGTACAAATATTAAAATTTAAGAAGAATCAGTCAAATTTATAAACCGTGTTAAGTGAATGTGGGACTTAGTAAATGAACTTTGGCAATATTGGTGGATTTTTCCTTTTAGATGTCTGGAATGAAAATAATCCTCCTTCTATTATTTTGTTCTTGCTCAGTGGTTTTTTTTTTTCAGTACAGACTGGGAACCAACTCACTGTAAAACAGTTCTGTGATGAAGATATGGTGGTCCCAGTGGACAGCAATCTATTTATGAACCAGCATTGTACCCCAGGGGCCAAGAAGGACTAAGGTACTCCATGGTGCATTAGGAAGAGCACTGCCAGTGGCTCAAGGAAGGTGATCCCATCCCCCTGATCTGCCCATGTAAAGCCACATCTGGAGCACTGTGTCCAGTTCCTAAGAACAAGAGGGACATGGAGCTCCTGGAGCAGATCCAGCGCAGGGCAACAAAGATGATTTTTACTTCTGTCCATGACTTCTCACTTTTCTGGTTCTCTCCCCTATTCCACTTGGGTAAATTGACTGAGTGCCAGTATTCTTGGCTACTGGATGAGATTAAACGATGACAAGTTGTCAAAACAAAGGTGAATTTTAATGTCATGATCTGGAGCAGGAAGAATTGACACCCTGGGAAAACAATAGACCTTTTCAAACATTCAGATTTTATTGAAACTTCAAAAATGGTATCAGAAAAGCTGAAGATCTCTTTGTATTAAAATGCAGAACACCTGGATGAAAAACGGAAGCAGAGAGGGAATCTGAAACAAATATGAATGTGTTAGGAAAAACAAAGATCTTTTCCGGAATAAAAAAGAATTTTCGAAGTTCTTCAGAAGAGAAAAAGAAAGCAAAATGGAACAAAAAACTAGGAGAGACAGATTTCTCCAAGCTCCATCTCTTCTGATTCAGTTGTAATTTCTGTTTCTAAGTCAGACATTGAACAGCTAAAGAAGGGATTTGGCTGTGACCCACATTAATGAAGTTGAGAGCCACTTTTCACAGATCCATAGCAGATCCAAAGTTATAACTGTTGAACCTGCTGCAAGAATATTTTATTTAACCTTTCTACAGACTGAAAAAACCAAACTCACTTTCAATTATCATATTTATGCTTTGTTCTATATTTAATTATAAATAGTGGTATAAGAGAGGATGTACTTACAGTTAAGTCACAAAATTAAATCGTAGGCAATAAAAATTCAATATAACCAACTGCCATATTTTGCCCAAGTAATCTAAGACAAAAGAAAATATTATTTTCCCATCACTTTTTTACATCAACTTTGAAAATGAGACTATTGAACATTTCAAAAGGGCATTATACGGCTAAGTGTTCTGGTGATGGGGCAATATAAAAAGCTAAGGATTGCAGAATAGAGCATTTCTACTGCTCAGTAACTGCTCAGTATCACTGTTCTCACCTGGATTCTCCAAGATATATCACTGTTGAATTTCATGCTCTCATATGAGCCTAAGATAAATAAATAAGAAAGAACACCTTTATTTGGCATAGCCTAAAGTCTTGCAAGCTTTTACATAACCCTAAAGCAATAACTGTGAGCCAAAGTTTGCATTTTGTGGCTTATTACTCATAGACGTACAGTTAGCAACACTTATTTCCTCTTTCATTGGGAAAGGTGAAGATTTTATGGAAATTATAAATCAAATACGTTTATCCATATTTACTCTTTAATTAACAGCAGCATAAAAGCAGAATAGCTCAGATCTCAATGTTTTTCACAAAGGCACACAAGGTATGTGCTCTGTAACCTAATTCAGTATATATACATATATATATGCACTTGGCTTTCATAGACAATGACTTTTGTAAGAACAACATTATAGTGACTGCACTTGTAACTTGACTATTGAGTACCTCATTATACAAATACTGCTGATTCTTTTTTTTTTAAGTCTGTCACATTAATTTCATTATGATAGTTTTATTTCAGTAACTCTGACACTGTAAGCTCATTGTGATCATGCTTCAGAAATCTGTAATGGTGATAAAATTGTTCTTCTATTTGCTTTAGGATGATGTCTATATAAATGAACTAAATAAAGCTAAAGTTTAATTGGAAAAGTTAATTCTTTAATGAAACAGTAGATGAGCTTGTTCACTTTGAGCTCAATTAACACTGCAATTGTTGAATACAGCTGGACTGATAATACAGCTTTAAAATATTGTGAGAAGGACAATACACCTTCCAGGTCTTGTCCAGCTGATTATGCATATCACAAAATAAAGGACACACTGCCAGCTCTGTAGCTGCAAAATCTCCCTTCAAATCGCAGTTCTATAATATCTGACTATCTCCCTATTTAATAAAGTTCTTTTTTTTTTTTTTTTTTTTTTTTACCTTGTTTGTTTGAGTTTTTAATAAACCTTTTAAGTACTGCCACAGTTGTAAGCAAACTCAGTCTCTTAACAGGTTGTGGTCCAGTACATGTAGAAGCTGTGCAGCCACACAGGCACCTGTGAGAAGTTGGACAAAATCAGTACAAACATGAAAATATGGGCTCACTGAAAGCACATTCAGGTCAATGATTATGAGCTATTAAATTATGTAACTATATTAGGCTTCAATTCTTTGGCACATTACACAGTTAATCTCACTATCTCCACAGAATTCAAAGGAAAGACATGAATACATGATGTCTCTATCTTAACCTTGGATTAGTCTTCCTACAAAGTTTTATATCAATTATGCTTGCATGAATATATATGCTCATTTTTACCCTGCCTACAGTAAAAAGTCGGATGTATCCAGAGGTTAGATTGCTCCTCTTTCTTTATCTCTAAAATCTTACAATGGGCAAGTTTTGTCAGTATTTGAACATGTGTTGCTGGCCATTAGGCTATTGATTCTTTACATGGATTCTCACCTGGATTCAGCTGGGTATCAGGTATTTGCAGTGGCTTACCAGTGAAGTATTCCAAACAGAATTTACCTGGGGCAGTATGACTCCTTTCTCACCTTGCACTTTGCTTTAGATGATGCTGTGTGCAAGTAGACTATCAAGCAGTAACAAGTCCCCACAACTCCACTGGATCCAGAAAAGCCCAAGGAAAGTCTGCCCCTTATATCACCTTACTGAATATGTCCAAATGACATAAAAGAACAGTGTCAAAAGAGCTAAGTGCAGAGAAGTATCTGCCTACCAGGATAAGTGAATTTCCTAACTCCAGCAGTTGTCAATGGGCTGGGCTTTTTGACCTATCACTCAGCATGGTCTTTACAAGTCTCCTCAGCAGAAATTTTTATAAGGTTTTTCTTTTTTTTTTTTTTTTTTTTTTTTTTTTTTTTTTTTTTTTTTTTTTTTTTTCTTCATGAGCTCTCATAATAATGGTTTTCTTGCAGAGCTTTAAATTTAGGTATGACTTAGGATGGTGGGTTTTTGAAGCACATTGTTTGCTAGCCTAAGTCCTCATGCTGATTTAAGTAGAAATGTAATTAAAACACAGGGACTGCTAAGAATTCTTAAAATCATAGCTTAAAAACTGTAAGGAGAGAAGACAGAAATATGAGTCCCATTACAAACCTTTAAGAGGAAAAAAATACATTTTTGCTTTAAAATACATATAGATGTTGGCATATGCAAAACCATTACTACCTCTCTAATCTTTAAATTGCGATTAAAAATAAAGAAAATTAACCTATTACATTCAAAAATCAGATCCTTACAGTTCAGTTTCATCCCATTATATCTAAGTGAGGAATGGAAATTTCCAAGTTTCTGTACAGTTGATAGAAAAGACAAACCACAAAGGAATGTACTACATTGCCAAGTATAGAAGTTTGTCTACTATTTTAGTTGTACTAGAAACTTGGGCTTCTACACATCTAACTTGAATATTTAAAAGCAACATCCCTTTAATGTTTTATGGGATTCTATTTTCCACTTTTTTTCAGAACTCTTTGTAAGTGAATTGGAGGACGAACAAGAAACACTGACAACTCAGTTTTTAGTGTCTCCTTACTAGCAGGATGTAAATCTGAGCCCCTCAAGGCTCTTCCAGGAATTGAAAAGTAATTTGGGCCTTTATGAGAATTGATCCCAGTCATATCGAAAGACTAAGGTATCTTTATCAAGAACTGTACCTTGATTATTTTCTTCCGTGCTTGCTGAAACTCTGTCAGCACTTGAAGGTGCATGCTCCTCTATTTCTTGTCAAATTTGAAAATGTCCAAAGCCATAAAAAGTATTCTTTAAATACAAGTTTTGCTTAATGCTGTTTACAATTTGGTCAGTGATTAAAGGTAAACCAGTAACCTTGGTAAAACTCTAATAGCATTTAATGGGAGTAATCTAATATTCTTGTATTTACAGGGAAAAAAAACCTCCTCCTCATGCACCATTTTTCAAGATACTTGACCTTATGTTTTGGGCAATGCAGCAATGGAATAAAGACCAATGACAGAGCAGAATACACTGAATTACACTGTAAAATTAGATACCTCCATGAACTTCAGCATTGAAGAGAACTCTCCCTGAAGATCATAAACTAATTTGGGTTATAAAGAACCTTTAAAGGTGACCTAGTAAACCCCTCTCCTGCAATAAGCAGGGACATCTTTAATTAGATCAGGTTGCTCAGGGCCACATCCTACCTGATCTTGAAAGTTTCAAGGATTGGCACATCCACCATCTCTTTGGTAAACATATCCCCGTGTTATACCAGTCTCATAAAAAAAAATCTTCCTCATATATATTCTAAATCTATATTCTCTAAATTTAAAACCATTACCGCTTCTCCTATCCTGCTAAAATTGGCCTCCATCTTTCTTACAAGCCCTTTCAAGTACTGAAATGCCACAATGATGTCTCCCTGGAGCCTTCTCTTCTTTAGGCTGAACAACCCAACTCCCTCAGCCTACCTTCACTGGAGGGGTGGTCCAGCCCTCTGATCATCTTTGTAGCCCTCCTCTGGATCCTAGAGTCACTATGCTGTTAATTTATTCTTATGTTGCACTAGCACTTCAGGTCAGGCTCTGTTTTTCCTATTCAGGGATAAAACAGCAGCTGTGAGCAATGGGAATTGTAAATGGGCAAGATATAAAAAAGCTGACTAGGAGAGAGACATGAAGACAAATGATCAATACCATACCAGAACAGAGCCGTGGCCTTGGCAAATTTGCCATGCAGGGTGAGACAAGCCATAATCATATTTTGGCAGAGGGCTGGGCCCGGTTGAGCTCTGTTTATGTTTAAATGGCTCCTTGCAACTAGCCAGTTAATGATAAAGTGATTGCCATGGTGACAGCAACATCCAATTGCCAGGCACTGTGGGAATTTCAGCCAACTGTATCTTCCCCATGAGTGATATGAAGGAGAGAGGTCATGTACACATCAAATGTATCTGTGACTGAATGTGCTTTGGCAGCCAAGTCTAGTTAATACCCATGCTATCAATTCATTTTTAAACTGCAACAAGTGCATAAAATAGGAGCAAGCACTTAATATCTGGCAGAGCACATAACAAAGGTGAGTCCATGTAGCAGTAGTCAGCACATGGCAGCACAAAAAGGAGATATAAATGAGTCAATTGCTACGTATGTTAAAAGCAAAAAAAACCCAAAACAAAACAAGATTTTAGAAACTTATTATCTTTAGAGAGAAATAGCAGACCATTCCCATCTTGTCGACTCAAACTTCTCTGACAGTAGTTTTTCTTGTCCAGATTTGTGTTAATATTATTCTCATTAACTTGGTAAACCTGTGAATTCCCGGCTATTAAATGCAGATTTCACTCAAATATACCAGCCAACAAAAGAATCTTAGCAAACCACTGAAAACATTGATTATCTTTTGTTTCCTATTTTCTTGTGGATTTCTCCCCACTCTTTCCAGCTTCTCCTTCAAAATATCCTTTGGCTATCGTTTTTCACTTGTCTCTCTTTTATGAAGATTTTGTCCTTCAGAGCGTCATTTTTAGTTCTTTCTGCCTTATCACCATATTAAGTTATATGTCATCTACCATGATGACTCATAAATCTCTTTCCTCAGCCTTGATTTAATTTTCATACCCTATTTCCTGGTACATTATCTGGATTGCCCTTTTAATTGTCAAGAATTAGCATTTGAAAACCTGAGCTTTTCTCCTTTTCCCAACTACAAACAATTTCCTTCTTCCCTGTCTACTCACACTAGCCAGCAATTTGGTCCATTTTATTATCCACTTCTTCCTCCTCTTCAGCCTCCTTAGGGCTTAACTGGCTTTTGGATTGCAACACATACAGGAAAGAATCCTTCCTTTAGGTACCCACAGTTAAAAATGAAAATGTCTCATATTTTAATGCCTTCTTAGTAATAATGGCAATGTGCCTACAGGTGTTACGTGAAAAAACAGCCTTTGGAAAGGGTTTCAATCTTATGTATAATATTCTGTATACGATAGAATCTCTAACCTTGTTTTTAAATAATATATAATGGGTAGCATATGCTTTCAGTAAATCAGTATAATTTTTAGGGTAGGTCTGAGGCTGGATGGTTCATCCTGACTCAGTATTCCTTTTCATCAAATGTGTCATTCTATTTATTCTCTCTCCCTGACTGTTCGTATCTGTGACAAAAGTTTTTAATTTAAAAGAAGCAGACACTCCACATTTTTTTTTCCTTTTTAAATGCCTGAGTCCTTTAGCAGTTGCACATTGTTATGGTTTTAACAACAGCTGGAAATTAAACTCCAAAGAGGCCACTCCCATCCTTCTGACAGCACAAGGACAAAAGCAGAGACTATGGGTTGAGATAGCAATTTACTGAAACTTAAAAGCAATGGGGTAAGAAATGCACAGTAAAAAGAGCAATGTTGATTAAAAACAAAACAAAACAAAACAAAACAAAACAAAACAAAAAAAAAAAAAGCAAAAAAAAAAACCAACAACAAAAAAAACAAAACTGTGTTTTACTCACAAAAATATTTCCTCAACCTCAACTTAGTTCCATGTGGCTGACAGGACAAAACCAAGATAACAGTCTCCCTGTAGGAAGCTCCCTGCAGAGTTTCTTTTAAAATCATGACAAAGAATGTTTTGTCTTGATGATCTTTAGAAAGTAGATTTTTACATTTTCAAAAGGCGTTAAAATTTCTAATCCAACAACACTGTCATCCAGTGTGATATACTGTAACTTTTGGATGTTGCATTTACAGGAACTAGCACCAATAACTATAGAACAAGCACTAATAACTGTAAAGAACTGTAACACACCTCATAAAAAATCTTGGATATTGTGAAAAATGTATGACCTGACTCTCATTGTGGATTTACACATTTCACATGTGTCTACACTTTCTACATTCATTACATTCTGCATTTGTAGAATTGTAAGATAGATTTTTGCTTTCATAACAGCTAAAATCACCAAGTACTTTGTTTATGACAGCTGTTCTTCTTCTTTGACCCTGACAATCTTACAGCCCATAAATACTTTAAATTTTATATTATTTTCTTTACAGCACTTCTTAGATATGGGTTTCTTTAGGCTTCTTTCTCTCCAATACATTTCAGGCAAACTACCCATATCCCATTGAGGGAAATGGGTAGTGTGCCTTGTGGGATCAAGGCATCAACACTTACCTCTGCTGTGAGCCTTTATTACTCGCTCTCATTAGCTTTTGTTTTCATCTGTTGTTCACTGAAATGTCAGTACATGCCCTCTGAGACAGTTTATTAAAATGTGTGACAAAAAAAATTGTTAAGAGACACATGAAAACCTTGGCAATGAATAGGAAGTGGACCTAATAAGACTATTACTAACCTAGATTATAACATGCTGTACATGATATCAAATTGTTTACTTGTGTAAAACTGTTGAGCTGATGCCTCTTCTTCCCTTATTCTATTCTTGTAAAGGTCAGCATTTTGTCATGTGTGGTTACTCCCCATTCCTTACAATTATAACAGCAATTGAAAAAAAAAAAAAAAAAAAGCGCAAAAAACCCCCACCCAAAACCCAGTGATTTTATGAACCTCATTGTTTAGCATGATTCAAACTATGAAAGAAAATGCCATTCACCTTGACACTTTTCAAGTGTTGGCAACACTGTAGTTTAGAAGAAGGCAAATATACAATTTAGTTAGTAGAAAAACAAAATAATTATTCTTTAGAAAAGTATCAATAATTCAACATTTGTCTAATCTCAAAACATGAATGGTTTACATGTTTTTCCTTAAATATTAGAATATGGTAAAAATAAGATGTAGAGAATATTGCACTTTTCCTACTATGTAAAATAATGTGAAACAATACCATTAAGCAATGTATTTTTGCTTCTTGAAAATGCAATATTTGACATTTCAAATTGGGATGATAAAACATTTTGCTTTTATAATTTCATTTCCTGGAAGTATTCAAAATGAGTATGTTTCTTCAAAATAAATTTTCTGATATAATTTACATAATGACTAAAAATTAGATTAAACCATAATTAAAATAAGAAAGAATTTATTAAAGTTTGTTCTTAACTTAGGTAATCCATTTGGAGAAAACATTATTTTTCTTGGGTTGAATATCTATATACATATCTGTCTCAGGAATTATGTTTTTTATATAAAGTTTTGCAGAAGAACTAGTGTGAGATTTAGTACTTCAGTTAAATAAACCATTGATTCTGTACAGTGGTAATAGAGTCACTGTCTGAAGTAGCTCATCAGTTGCAATATTGGTTTTCAAATTACAGGGTTGGTCTAGTTGAGATCACCATCTTGAAAAGACAATTCTTAGCAGTATAAATTATGCTTTGAAATTTTAATCTTTGTCCGCAGTCATTTGTTTCATAAAAATGTTTATGCCATAAGTACTTCAGCAAATCCAAAAAGAGGGAAAAAACATTTGCATTAACACAAATCCTATATAGGAAACTTAAAAATATATGCACAGATGTATTTATCCATGTATTCTTTTAGAATTTGAAATCTAGCTGTTCTTGTACACAGCTATTTCAGATTCTTTTCCAGATCTTTTACGTGGGTATTGAGAGTTTCAATGGGACATTCTTAATTGCTTCTTTCTTATTAAGTTGTGAGGAACGTGTGATCTAAATGAAAAAAAAAAAAAAAAAAAAAAAAAATTCCAGCTTATCAGGCTTGGCTACTGAAAAAGAGGGGATAGAGAACAAGTGGCATTGGGAAGAGACAACAGTTTACTTTCAAGGCCAATTGCACACATTCAGAGCTGAAAATATTCCCATGAGACTGTCACCTCTGCAAACAGTGAAGTTCAGGCTGGTAGGTTTCATGACATTATGCTACATTTTATGAAGTCACATGCCAAAAATATATTATGCCCAATTAATTCAGTGCTTTGTAGATACAGTAATTTGGAAATGCTTATGACAACAGCTCCTGGCCAGGATATTCAGAAACAGATTTTTGTCAATATGGCTTGCAAAACTTGTCCCAAAAAACTATGCTGCAAGACAACATATGAGGAAGTAAAATTTCTACAGGTGACCTTGTGCCTTTGCATTTTACTTTCAAACTCTTTTATTTTCCTCTATGAAGAGAGTATGAGAAATACTGTTCCTGTTTAATATAATATTTTAGAGCTATTTTAGTCTGTTTTAAATATCTAAAAGAACATAAGACCATGAGAGCATGACTGTATCAGAACTATGTGCTTCTCAATGTAGGGTTTCATACATGCTTCTTGCATAACTTTTCATGCCCTTTTGAAATGTATCCTCCCCCCCTTCCATGCTATCCCTAGTTTACCATGTGATACAAAGGATTTTCTTGGGTTTTTTCCAAGTGGAATGGAGTAAAGAGTCAAGAGACAGTTGGCAAGTGAAAATGAACAGCTAAGAAGGGCTGTGTGATATACTGAAAGAAAGGGATGAGCAATTAAGGAGAAAAAAAAAATCAATTTCAAACTTTTATTACAAATAGACTGGCTTGAAAAAATGCAGAATGTAATCAAAGACTTAGATTCTAGGTGTGGTGCCTAATTCCAGAAAACACACATCAATAGATATTTGACAAATATTTGACAATCATTTGCCATGCTAGACTCTGAACCTTTTGTATAGCCTGAACAGTTACATTAAAGGAGATCTTTGCAGTTTATAGAATACATGACAAGCACAGGAACAGAGATGTGAAATAAAAAGAATTTTGTGTTCATTCATATTGGTTAACACCATTACTTGTTGAGAATACAAATGCTTATAATTTGCTCATAAAGGAATACATATCTTTGTGAATTCAGTATGTACCTTTGGCTGTTCTGTATTCTATTATATTTCCACTCTCACTTGCAGAAAAAACTTCATTTTGTCACCATTTCATTTGATGCAATTCTTCCTTTGCCTTCTATGTCATGCAATTAGTCACTTGAAATTCGCCTTGGAATTGCATCTCTTGCTCTGCTGCACACTGTACAAGAACACCTGTCTTGCCAAGAAAATAATGGCAGTCAAGGGCAATTTTCAGGATGGTGTGGAGAATTAAGAAAAAACAACTACTGAAAACAAAACAAAAATATTGTTTGTTTAAAGAGCCGTTTATGCACCATGTTTGAACACATGACAATTTGAACATAGGATTTTTTTTTAACTTTTCATTCAGTGGTAGATTTAACTGTTTGTCTGAACTCCTTTACTCATCTTTCTCATCCTTTCTGGGAACACAAAGGACTGGAAGAGAGCTTATATGAGGAAGAAGTGGATGGGATAGAAATGCAATTGTTTTACTTTGTAATTCAGCTGACATCCTCCATTTTTCAAAGTCAAGTAGAGGGGTAAAGAAAGACTTCAAATAAGCATTGTTATCTGACCATGCTTTAGAGATATATTAAATTAGTAGTAACCATGTGATAAATATAAATTATCATTCTTTAAAAAAAAAAAAAAGAATGTAAGAAAAAACTCCATGACATTTTAAAAATCTCAATAAATATCATTTATTATATTATTATAATATATTATAATATTTATTATAATATATTTATTATAATATTTATTATTTATTATATGAGGTGAGACATATATCGAGAATTTGCACTTCTTTCCAAGACACTAATAGTCTCACGCCATTCTCTTCATGGTTATAACATGACACAATTCAGCCACTGATAAAGATACTGAGAAAGCTAAGTAACACATATGAAAAATTGCTTAAATATAAGCGAAGTTATGAGTTACCATACTTCTGCTACTGAAGTTAATACTTAGAACTCAGCATGATCAGAGTTCAGAGAAAAAAAGGTCAATGGTATTGAGAGGTGAGTCATATTGTCAATAAACAGAGGACACTGGTTTTATGTTTGTGATATATTGATCAGCAATATTTGATGTTGTGATTGCTAGAATGAATAGAATTTCATTTAAGAAATGTGTCAAGTTGAAATAAAAATGTTAATATTATTTGATTTTTTTTTTCTTTTTGGTCATGATTTGTGTCCATACCCATGGGAAAAGTGTGTTAATTTTTTTCTATGCCTTACAGTTTTGGTTCTCTCATCATCCAGGCAGGTACAATATGGTTGCTTTCCGAAGGCTCCTTCCCAATGGCTCTCAGAGGCTGTTTACCAAAAGAAAATGCACTTGCAGGTTTAACCAGTGCCTTCAGCAACACAAGTGAGATGCCCAGATCCATGTTGTTTGCCATGGTATAAAAGTTCCAGCGTAAATTCAACCAAGTATTTGATAGTGCTTTGAATTTGGTTTTCCCGCAGTTTTTCTCATCTCTTGACTCTCCACAGTTTACAGACATTAGTTTGAACTCAGTGTGTATGTTGACTTAGATTGCATTCATTATTTCTATTCAGAAAGAAATGTGAGATTGAAAGAAAGACATATATGTCATTACCCACCCCTTTCTTGGCCTGGGAGGAAATGATTTTCTGAATGAAGAATAACTGACTGAAAGTTGACCTGAGAAATACAGAAATGGAAAGAAAGTATTTGTAAATCTCACATTGATAGTGAAATCCTGGTTGTTCAGGTCACAAAATCACAATTAGAGTGTTCACTGCATTCTTTCTATCATACACCTGTGTTCCTTGATGATCCTTCACATTCTAAACTTTTTTAACTGGCTACAACTCTCTAGCTTCACCAGCAATCTCCAACCCATCCAGTTTCAACCAGTCCAATATATCTTCCTATCAACACAAACTGCAAATCAAATAATGGTGGGCTTTTTTTTCCCATTGAATACTGCTTTACACTTAAAAAGTTATGAAAGTTCTTACTGCCCTGCTTTTGAAACAAAGACCATAGAAACACAAAACTATTGAGGCTGGAATAAACTTTTGGCTAACATCCTATTTAAGAAAAGCCACCTAGGCTCCTTGGTGTGTGCCCAGAACCATGTTCAGATGGATTTTCAATAACTCCCGGGAAGGAAACTCCACAAAAAGCTGTTTTCAGTCACCCTCACAGTGAAAAAGGCCTTTTCTGATGTTCAGACATTTGCTTGTTCTGTAATATAATCCTTTTTTCAAATATACATCTTTATATTACCAGCAAAAGGATGCATTTCAAACTCTCACCTGACTCAGCAAAATGACTGTGAGTTGTTGCTTTCCAAAAATCCATGCTTAGTCTGTACTAGTGAAAGTTATTCTGTCTCACCTGCAGGACTTGGACTATTTCTTTTCTCAGTGAAGAAAAATGAAGGAAAATAGAAAGTGCGAAACAGTGAGAAAGTATAATGAAAAAGAAGAAAAAATGAGAAACAAGTAAAAGCAAAACAAGCAAACAAGGACAAATCCTATTTAATATATATACTAATGAGAACAGAGAATAAAAATGAAAAGTACCTTGGGTGAGTCCAGGAAAGGCAAAGGAGTACTCGACTGTATTCTGCTTAGACTGTACTTCTTATTCCTGCAAAAAAACAGGGGGAAAATGAGGGAAAGAATAACAAATGGAAAAAGAGAAGTCTTATTATCTTTCTACTACTGCAAAAAAGTGATAGAAGATGGAAGAGTAACAAACCAATAAGAGGTCATATTGCAATAAACAAAAGGCCAACGTGAAAGACTGGACAAACACAATTAGGAGGAAAAAAGATAGGAAAAACTTGAGGAAAAGGTATTTTTGACATTCAGATTGCTGCCGTATAATGGGTTTGACCTTTAAATTACTGAATTTACATTTCTCTTATCTCTGCATTGTACTTAGTTCTAAGGAAAATTTTACATTTTAAAACATTTTGATCAATCCATCAAATTGAGCTATTTATGAATCTAAATAAAAATAACTGCCTTTCTTAAAATGTATTTTTCCAAATTTGTACACTCTACTGCCAACAAGGAGCTTACATGGTGCTGAAGCTAGTCATGTATATTTCTGAGGAGTTATTTTTTGAGATTTCTCAGAACAACAGCTTGAATCTAAGTCAGTATGGCCCTTATTAAATTAAATTGCACACATGCTGAATCCTTGATATCATATTTAGTCCAAATGTTGTGAAGAATACTGAGGCAGATGATATTTAGATTTTATATGCACTGATGATATATGCAATTTTTCTTATTCACTTGTTTTTGGAAATGCAGACTTTAGGAATGCAGCCAGGTAAACTTCTTCTTTATGGGTTTTCTTCTCTTAATTCTCCTTAATAGCACAGAACAAATAAAAAACAAATTTAAAAAATCCTTGGACGTTTGGAGGAAAGTAACTATGTTAAGGATATATCATGGTTGAACTGTATGGCACTTGCAGCAGGCAAACTTATGAACTTGCCAGCCTGTAAGTTACAGCCTAGTTTGAACTTTACATTACCTTGAAGTATTTCTCAGAGAATACAATACTGATTCTGCAGTTTGAGGGGTGGGATGTAATAAAGTATATCCATGTAGCATTATGCAGTATTGTGTTTCATTCTGTCTGGTAGGGTCTATAAAAGTTACTTATTTCAAAGAACATTGCAAACATACTTAAATAACAATATAGCTTCAAAGAGTGAACTGTTGAGAAAACTTGCTGTAAAAATCAAAGGTTGTCCAAGGTTACAAGTAAATTAATTTAGAATCAGTGCCTTAACAGAAGTTTTGGAAGTTCGCACTACATATGCATTTCTAGGTGATTTCTTTTCCATTTTTCTATATTACCAAACAGATTAATATAATAATTGCTCAGTCTAATTTATCCTTCTTGCTTTCTTTAGGTTAGATCTTCAAGAAAAAAAAAAAAAAAAAAAAAAAAAAAAAAAAAGGCATCAAATAAAAGTAAACTAAACAAATAAATGTTTTGGTAGTCCCTATTTTCTGTCTCTTCTTTTTAGCATTGTGTTGGATTAACCTTGACTGGATTCCTGATGCCTACCCAGATGTTCTCTCACTCCACATCCTTGACTGAAGAGGGAAAGAAAAGACTAAAAACTCATAGGTTTACTTAAACAAAGGAAGACTGCCTTCCACATGGCTGCATCATCACATGGATGTGTCATCACAAAAACTGCCTTGGTGAAAATTTATTGCCAATTAAAACTGTAGGAGTGTGAGAAACAGACAAAAGTAAACCAGCACCTTACCCCTGCCCCTTTCCCAGGCTTAGCTTCACTATTACTTTCCCAACTCCTCCACTTCCTTCCCTGTGGAAGTGCTGGCAGGATGGGCAATGAGGATTGGAGTCAGCAGCAGACTGTGCTCCTTCCTCCTCATATGTTCTGCTTGCTCCAATATGGGTCCTGCCCACAGGCAGCAATCCTTCAGAAAATATCCAACTGCTCCAGCAAGGGATGCTCCATGGTCTCCAGGGAAATAGCTGCTCTACTTTGGTCCCCTCTGTAGGCTGCAGAGGAATATCTGTTCCATTGTTTGGAGTACTTTCTCCTTTTTTCTGACTTTGGTGTCCACAGAGCTCTTTCTCACACGTTCCCCCACACCCCTCACTGCCTCACAGTGTTTTGCCCTTTCTCAAATGTGTTTATCCTGAGGTACCACCACCTTGGCTTGGGCCTGTGGGGCTCAGCTGTACCCTGCAGTGGGCTTGTGGACTGCCTGGAACTGGCTGTGTCCAGCATGGGACCGCTCCAGCCATCTCTCACAGATGCCAGCTCTGCAGCCCCTACTGCAAACACCTGGACACCTGCACTCTATACAAACAACAATTAAAGTGAATCTCCCCAACGTTATTAAAATCTTAAAATATAAGATACAATAGGAAAAAGTAAAATAGGATATTGGTACTATGAAGACAAAGCAGGACAAAATTTGGATTACAAACTGGATCCTATTGACCTCCAGAGATCAATTTCTTCTATGATTTTGAAATTCTGTTAAAAAAGATCTAATGCAATGAGCACACCAGTAAATGAGCCAGTTAGAAGACAGTTAATCAACAAAAGGAAAGGATAAGATTCATTGCCTTTATCAATGGCTATTTAAAAGTTAAAACCTTAGAAAGAAAACTATTAACACAGATCCTTATGTGGGCTATGAGGAAAAAACAGCATGAAAAAGAAATTCAGAGATGGCATGACTCAACCCTCAAAGTTGATGACCCTTCTTGTTCTGTTAATTATGAGTAAGACCTTGATTAGCAGAGCTTTGCTAGTTTTTTAGATCCCTAACTAGCTTCCATATCTCTTCTAGTGGTGCTACCAATTGAGATTAATCCCAATTCAAATTTCCAGTTTCAATATCAGTGAAACTGGGTATTCATATTCTAATATACTTCATGACTCTCACTAGGGCAAGATACACTCTTCATGCTGTTCATCTTGTTCTTTTTTTTTTTTTTTTCTTGCCTATTTTCAGTTGTTTTATTCATTTTATTCAACTGCAATATGTTTGATAAGTACTATCTTCCTTATTATTAATTATGCTATTCTTATGGCAAGGACATGTTAGTCCCTGATCAAACTTGTGTGGTCTCCTCAAGATATGAATAAAAAATTAAATTAAATCTCCATACATAGAGTCTGACTAATAAAATGGCAAATGTTCCTTTCAAACTTTTAATCAGTAAGAAAACAGCTTTTTTAGTTACTGTCCTTAATTTTTTTTTTAACTGAATGCTAATATTGCAACTTTATCTTTTATTTATCTCTCACTATTATGACAAAAGCATTACACTGCAGGTACAATAAAATACAACTAATGAGAAAACTGCTTCTTGCATCCTAAATCACGACTTAGGAAGTAAAATTTCAGCCTTTCATGAGCTTTAAAATGTTTATTTAGTGAAGAACCCAACATGAGAATACCTGACTTGTTTTTGACTTTAGATTGGTATTTTAGATCCTGCGAATTTAGATCACTTCTTATAGCAATGTAACGGTTTACAAGAATTTTTTCTGGGGAACTCACTGGTAGCTGGAAGAGATTCATACATCGTTTTCTTTCCTAACCTCTCTATCAATCAAAAAATTTGCTGACTGATCTTTTAATAAGCTTTATTTTTAATTGTATATTTGATTGCAAGATAGTATTTTGCACAAAGATCATGTAGAATGATATATATGTTTCTGAAAAGAACTCAATCTACAAATTTGATTGATAGAATGTTTTCTTGAGTGCAGAACACTACATTTTTTCAATTTCTTTGTGTGCTGCAAACTGTTCTTAGTAACTGATTCATTGAACAGTACACAGATTCAGTACAGTTCCTTCAGCTGAAAGCTTGGCAGAACACTTTAAAATGCATCAAATAACACGCTTATATTATTCAGCTTTGTGTAATGTAGATTTAGTGTGCATATTTTTCTAGCATCATTCGCTCCATTGCTTTTTCCCTTAATTCTGTTTTGAAGGTGTTAAATGTTTTTCCATAAGAAATAATATAAATAAATAGTGTGCCATTTTAGCTATTCTTTGCCTTTATTAGTGAGAACAGTAAGGCAATTTGATATAATCTGCCTGAAGATCTTTCAGTGATTAAAGTGAAAAACATAAAAAAACAAAATGACATTTTTTAAGTGAACAGAACAAGTTTTTCATAATGGCATAAGAATTAAGATTTCACAGCATGATCTTGCTACAGAGATGCCAAGATCTAATATGGATTATTAAAACATAAATGAACTTTTAAGAAGCTGAAATGATCTATACAATACAAGAATGCTTAAATGAAGATAGAGAATTAAATTTGAAAGCATTACTTCATGAAGATCAAAGCTAAGGATGAAGCCAGGTTAAAAGATTTTGAGAGTTTATGGCACCAGAAACAAACAAAGTAATTTCTTTCTCAAAATATGCATAATATAGCTTAGTATAATATAGCATAGTATAGTATAATATGGTATAATATAATAAAGTATAGTATAGTATAGTATAGTATAGTATAGTATAGTATAGTATAGTATAGTATAGTATAGCATAGTGTAGTATAATATGAGGTCAAATGTCAAGTCCTTGCACTTTCTACCCATTTCTAAAAATGTGTACAATATTTCCCTTTCTCCAGTCACCAGGGACTTCATCTGCCTTCCATGACTTCTCAAATATCACGGAGAGTGTCTTGGCAACTACATAAGCCAGGACACTCAGGACTCACGACTCTGGAATGTGTTGTGTTTTGTCTGGTTACATATACTTACATATGTTCAGGTTCCTCAGGTGGTCATAAATCTGATTTTCTCTTATATAGTTAGGGACTTTGCTCCTCCAATCCCTGTAGCCCATCCACTCAAGAGATGTGGGAAGAGAGTTTGCCAGTGAAGATACACCAAAAACAGTTTTGAGTACCTCAGCTTCCTCCTTGTCTGTTCTTATCAGTTTGTGAGCCTTGCTCATCAGTGGGGGCATGCTTTCTTTGACCTGCCTTTTCTGGATTAAATACCTGTAGAAGCCCTTCTTGTTATTCTTTGTGTCGCTTGTCAAGCTCAGCTCCAGCTGCACTTGGTCTTCCTCACCCATCCTTATACAACTGATTAGTCTTGCTATACTTTGCCTAGAACACCAGCTTTAAAATGGATTTCCTGCAATAATAATATTTATGATCTATTATGTAAAGAAACAATGATTTTGAAAAGCAAATATGTAACTATATATGACTAAAACAGAGACACAATGTTTTATTTCTAGAGTAATTCTTATGTTGCCTGGAGTGATCTCTTAAATAAGTGTTGACATTGTGAAACCAAATTTGGAAAAGGAGTGGAAGATGCTTTATTCTTTATTTATTTTCTTTTATTTAGTTTATTATTAGTTTGGGTTTGGTTTTTTTCACTTTCCAAATTGATGATAAATTCAATCATTTTTCTTTAAACTGAGTCTCTTTTCCCCATGACAGTAAGTGATAGAGAATTTTCCTGTCTTTGTCTTGATGCACAAGCATTTTAATTTTACTTTCTGCTCACTTAAGGAAGAATAGTGAGTTAGTGGCTTGGTAGCTATCTGGCAGCCAGAAAATGTTAATGCAACACGGCAGGTTTCAGTGTTAATCTATTTTCAATAGGCTCTATACATATATTTAACCAGCTAGCAGTATTTTGGTTTTCTTTGTTTTACTTCCTTGACAAATGATGTATTATTTATTATTATATCATAATAATTCACAATAATTACTTTATTTCATATCTTCTGGTTTGGGAAAAATACTTTATGATATATGATTTTCTTGTTTGGTGGATTTTTTTGTTTCAGTTTTTTTGTTTGGTTGTTTTTTTTTTCTCCTTTTAAAGTTTCAACAAGACCTATAAAAATGCTAAAAATTCCATGCATTAGTAGGAAATGCCATCAAATTGAGTTGTGTAAGCCTAAAAACATGTGAAAACTGGGATTCTAATCTGTGATGACAGTGTACACAGAGAGAGTTTGCATTTCATAGAAATTAAGAAAGCCTAGTGCATCACACCTTTCAGCTTTGCATGGCATTCGCAAGAATTTAAGATTAAAGATTGGTGCCACCAATCAGTGTACTGGCATATATGCTATGATACTTTGTTGCCAAAAATGGTCAGTAATTTTCAGGAAAAAAAAAGCTACTTGGAACACTTAGAGCAAATATGGGATAAAATTCCCTTCAGAAAATGCTTATTTAGCATATCTATCCTCTTTAACCTGCTTATTCAAAAATTCGAAAAAAACACATTTTGCTAACTGCATTAGAAAGGCAAAGATGTGAATGGATATTAATGAACTATCATACTTTTTATGACAAAACAGAAGATTAGTCTTTATAAGAGACCATATTCACAGTCATAGGACTAGCTTTTTAATACACACACCAAAGCAATTTATTTTGCCATTATTCCAGGCTTTTTAATGATTTAGTAAAAGTGAATGAAGATATTTCCTTCACTCCTCCTTTCTCCATGTATAAAACACATTTAGAAAAAAAATACATTTTTGAATATGTAAATGATAAATATTTTTCACTTTTTGAACTTCATTGTCATTAACAATATCTTTTTCTTTCAAGATCATGTATTGTCTCCCTTTTACATGGAAAGACTGGGAGGATAAAAACAGCTGATGATGAAACATGGTATAGGCAACATTTCATCAGTCTTTAAAGTCTTTAAGATGAAATACACTAAAAGTGTAAAAATATGCAGTAGAACTTGCAAATTTGTCTTACAATAATTCTACTAGAAATAGCTTTTAAATTTTGTAGGAAAACAGCTCTGCAAAATATTCCTCCTTTGAGATGATTCATTGCTCCAGGTTTAGGTATTATGGGAAAGATAAATGCTTCCATTTTGATGTTTTAAACTTCATTAGTTAAAAGCATGGAATGAAAAATGTTTTAATACTATTTTGTTTAAATTTCCAAATATTCAAAGTTAATTATTTGATTTAAAAAGACCTTTATATATTTTGAGTCAGAAAGAGTATTGAACATGAAGTTATCCAAGAAGAAAGAGAAGAAAGTGATGAATTTGAAATCTGCTGAATGGCGCTGAAATGTTCATGTTGCCTGAAAGATGTTTTCTCACTTTTGTTGTAAATTAAGTCATCAATGAAGCCCTATGTGTCTGCCTGTATTGTTGTCTAGCTACATGCCATGGACATAGAAACTGAGATAGAGAGCATTTGTATTTCTTAATTAACACACACTATTGGAATCAGAGGCAAAATTATGAGATTTTTAAGTGGTATTCATTCAAAATGGCTGCACTAGCTTTTTCTTCAAAATAGGCCTACTATAAAACTGGAAAGGGGATGCAGGCCTAAAGCTAGAAAACACTTCCAGACACATAAGTACAAGAAAATCAGATAGAGTTCACCAAGGGGTAAATCATGTTGATTTACCTTGATAAACTCATATGATGAACTAAATAGCTTGATGCATGAGAGGAAAGTGATGGACATTGTCTATCTGGGCTTGATTAAGGCTTAAGACACTGTCTCCCATAAAATTCCCCTAGACAAGCTGTTGGAGTCTGGGCTAGATGAGCAGTGGGGTAAATTAAAAATGAGCTGAATGGCTGGGCCCAAAGCAGGCAATCAGTGGCTCAAATTCTAGTTTGAACTGGGGGCCAGTAACTAGCAATTTACTCTAGGGATCAGTACTAGGTCCACTCCTGTTCCATGTATTTTTATAGATGATGGGGCAGAGGAAACCTTGGCAAGTTTTCTGTTTATACAAAACTGGGAAAGGTGGTGGTACACCAAAGATTCATGCTCCCATCCAGAAAGACGTCAACAAGCTAGAGAACCCAGATGTGAGAAATATCATGGAATTCAACAGTAACTGCAAAATCCTGTACATGGGAAGAACATCCCCAAGAATGAATATACGAGCTGGATCCACACAGGTGAAAAGCAGCTTTGTAAAAAAAAGCTTTGTCTGATTGAAACAGTGCCTGATTGAACAGGTGGCATCAAAGAACCCTTGCTGCAAAGAAGTCCAATGGTATGCTGGGTACATTCTACAAAGTTTGCAAGGAGGTCTGTGTGGGTGATCCGTCCCTTTTCTTATCACTGATGAGGCCACTCTTTGAATCCTCTATCCAGTTCTGGAATCCTCAGAATGAGAGAGTTATGCAGATTCTGAATAGTCCAACAAAGGGCCACAAAGATGACATGAGATCTCTCCTGTGAGAAAAGGCTGAGACATTTGCAGAACTCTCAGGTATATGTATGTTAAGAGAAGATCTAAAGAAGACAGAGCCAAACACTTTAGTGAGACCCATCCACAGAACCGTGTGCAATAGAAAAAAAGCTGAAACACAGAAGGTTGTGTCTGAACATCAGGAAACACTTTTTCACTGTGGAAGTGACAGATTGCCTTGGAGATTGTGGAATGTACGTCACTGGAGACAATGGAAAGCATGGTACTAGGAAACTGGCTGCAAGTGGCCCTGATTGAGGAAGGGGATTTAACCAGAAAACTCTTCAGACTTCCCTTCCATCCTCAATCTTTTTGTGATCCTGTGACTGTGATGTCATAGTGGATTTTCTCACTCCTTTTATCATCAGCTGATTATTGTGAAATAATTTAAATATTTCCCCCGGAAATGGGAAGCCTCTACAATGTATGAAATTACTGGCAAAACAAGTTGTGTATCATAGAGTTCTGTCATAAAGTCAGCATCTGTCAGATGCTCACTCTTGCCTTTGAATAGACTTTATCTGTGAGTCTAAAACTAGACCCTTCCAATGCTGGATTCCTTTGCTTTCAGCTCAAAGAACAGCTATTTAAGTTGGGATTTTTTTATTGCAATCATATTTCTTTCCCAGGACATTTCTGAATTATAATCATCCATTTAAAGGTGAGAAAACCAAGACCTTTTAAAAATAGAAAGGATAATTGCAATAATAAGACAATATCTTTATGATATAAGGGATAAATAGGAAATAAAACTGTGTGGAAAGTACTGGAGTGAGAAAGAGATCAAGAGACTCCTTATGAAACGTAGCAGAGATTCTAGATATGAAACAAAAACTATACCTTCCAAATAGCTCACAGATAAATTTTTATACTGTTTTGATTGAGCAATGTACTTAGCACACTATCCAGTTTGTTGGTATAAGAAAGGGAAGTAGGGTGAGAAAAATTAAATTGTATGTCCATCGTGATATCCAATAAAGAAGGCATCAATATTATAAAACAATATCAAAAAGAGCAAAACTTAGTCACAAATAACTGATTTCTATCTGATTGTCATCCAGAGAGAAGAGAGCAAAAATGGTTCTTTCCTAAGATCTCCATTTAAAATTGTGATGCAACATGAGCTCCAAATAATCTCTTCATGCTTTTATCTAGAAACAGATTATTAATAATTTTTTTCAAGCTTCTTTTTGCCATAAAGGTTTCAGTATCAAATCACACGAATTTCCTTTGTTTATGCAGGTAATATTGAAATTGAAATTCTGAAGAAAAGACTCTTTAAGAAATTTGAAATATTAAAAATTGTTAAGGCTTTTGCAGTTTTAAACTTAAAACAAAGAAATTTAAAAAAAATTTAAGAACACAAGAGCTAAAAATTCCATATTCTTGTATAACAATAATGTGATTGTGAAAAAAAAAAACAAAACCTAGTGTTTTTGCATGTATTGGCATAGAAATTTAGAGAAGCTATAATTACTCTCTCTGATCTCAAGAAGATTGTGTTACACATGTCTTTCCAGTTACTGTAATTGGCAACATCATCATACTTTTTTCAAGGCTGAAGAATTTAGGATGGAAATAATCCTTTCTTAATGTACATGATCCTTCCCTATTAAAAAAAAAAGAGTTCTAAAATGAATGTATGTTTTATCTATATTTGGGAAAAAGAAAAGAAGAAGAAATAAATACCACTGTATTTTTTACATAAGAACCTATTTTGTAAGCACCAATTTCAGGTATCAGTTTTTTATGGTCTTATCTCTTCGAACAGAAAAATGAAGCAAGAGAAAAGAGCACTTGAAGTTCAGTCCTGGAACACAACCTTTGCAAGACAACAGAGAGTGATGAATAGACCATTCTATATCCCATTCTCTCTGAATTAGTACCTTAAACCTTATTTTTAAAGCATTTTTAGCAAAAACATATATTTCTACATGACATGATTATTTATCAGGTGAGCCAGCTTCTTTTGACAAAAGCTTCACATTTTCTGCAAAAAAACACTGGTGAAGTATTAGGCGACCTGAATCTCTCAGGCACAAAACACTGTTCCCTTGAGGTTGATTATTTGGCTTCCTGAATATGTCATTCTAGAGAACAGCAGATACATCTTCCAGATTCAATTATGGAGAGGCAACACCATCATTTCCCCTTAATACAACAGTTTATCTTCTATTGTGACGATCAGGAAAGCCAATCCTAATGAACAAAATGTCAAGCATATGGGGGTAGGAAAGATAGCTGAAATGGCTCATCAGATCAAGATATGAAGCAATACAGCCCAGGAAAATTAAATACCAAATTATTATTGTGTGCAAAGACTGGGCTCATCTGTGCATGAATTAAATTTATTGATTCGATTTAATTTTAAATAAAAATACAACTTCTCGGGTTTAAACATATCACTATTTTAAAATTTTTAAAAATTTCCTGGAAAGAAAAATTTCTTCTGTTTCTTCTAAAGAAACAGCAGCCTATAAAACTTGCACATTTTCTTTCTCTTTACTTTTTCTAGGACTGTACCAATTAAGAATTTTAAAAATATTTCAGTATAATAAAAAAGACAATTAAGTTCAATAAATAATTAAAACAATCAAGAAGCTTGTGGATAGAATAGCATGCTACTTCTATTTTATCATAGTTAATTGTGTACCTTGAAGGAGATTATAAATGCAGCAAAAGAATTTTCTGAAGTTTGTATATTACTTATTCAGTTGCAATGTCTAGAATGCTAAATACGTATTCTCCTATTGTATTTCAGTCCTTTTATTGCTCAGATCTAGAGAATAAACACATCATTACCATTACAATCCAGGCTGGGAAACTGGTGCATCAGAAATTGAAAAATCTTTGATGTCCTATATCATGCAAAATAGGTAAAGTAGCTCAGGAAGACAAGTGTAAAGCACCTTGATTCAATTTGTGTGTAAGAAGGCAAGAGATGCTGTGGTGCCTAGGGGAAAATCATGCTTGGAGAGCAGAGCCTGATTTAGAGCCAAAGGCCATCACAGACCCAGGCTTATCGAAACTTTCAGAGAGAAATGATGGAGTGCATCCCAGGCTGCAAGCACTGCAGTAAGGACAGCCCTTTTCCCAATAAATATTAAATAAAAGCTTGTAAATTTATAGTGCCAGCCGACCTCTTTCTTTCTCACACTCCTGAACTTTACCCATCTTCATTTTCCCTCCTTCCTCCTAGCAAAAAGAGATTCAGGGTAATTTTTTATTAGAAAACTAGGCAAAAGGAAATACAGTATTTGGACATTATTTTATTCGTATGCTTTACAGATTTGGTTTGTTTTTTTATTGTTTTGGGGCTTTTTTGGAGGGGGGGGTTTGTTTGTTGTATTTTTTTTTCATTTTTTCTTTTCCTTTTTTAAACAGAACTGACTAGAGATCTTGGATAAGTGAGCATTGCCACTGATTAAGCAATTGCAAAGCATTAGAGTCAGTGTGAAAAAGAAAGCAAGAGAGTTCCAAAGGGTCTTTTGTCCTTTAAAGACTTTTTGGAGCTTATGCATTTTTTATGCCCACAACAAAAAAAAACAAGTCTTTTTCATGGCCTTTCCTTTCTCAAAAAGGCTAAATAGAATTCACTATGAAAGAAATAGAAAGCAATTATTATTCAAGTTAATATATGCACACTACTGTTACAATGTATGCAATTTTTTTCTTTGCTTGAGTGACCTATATTTTAAATATTTCAAAATAATTTTGCAGCTTGATATAATGATGCTAGCAAAACATGGCACCACAGGAAAAGTTTGTTGAGCTGTATAGATTAAGCAATATGGTATTGTGGGTTTTCATTTTGTTGATTTTTTTTCTCTCTCTCCTTTTGCTTTCACTAACAGTTACATCAGAATTAGATCTCTTTTTACTTGCTACTGTGAATTTTAAAATATTATAACCTCTCCTAAATTGTGTGGTCATATAACTACAGTGTAGAGAATGCCAATAGTAATTATCTATTGAATAAGCAGTGAGAAGTATGAATGATTTTTTTCGTTTAAAAAGTTACTGTTTTTTCATCTTCTTTCATCATTACAGTCATTGGACATACCCTTTTTTGGTTATGCATGTTTTAGCATGTATGAGCTTCTATATAAACCAGTACACAAGCATTTACTTGTGATAGCACTTTATTGAATCTGTTTTGTTAAACTATGTGAAGAGCAGAATCAGACAAAGAGAAGCCAATGGGAAAAACAGAAGTCTTGAGTAAAGCTTTCCTGCTCTACGTATACAGTGATTGAGATATATATGGGTATTTTTGTTTTTATTTAGTAGGAAGAGCTTCATAATAACAGATCGAAACTATAGCTTCCACTAATGTCTTATACTGCAGTAAATACTTTGCAACCTCAGATTTTGTCAAAAAATTATTGGTTTTGATAGAAAACAATGAAGGTTTACATATTAATAGGATTTTATTTTCATATATAAGTATTTGAAAAAATACATTATTGAGGTTTGTTTCTTGTTTTTGTATGAACACAGACAGAATAAAAAACAAACAGAAGCAACAAAACAAAAACCATCCATCTACAATAAAAGAAACTATATATTATACGTGCTATGGAATTTATTAAATATTAAAACAAGATGAGAGTTTTTGAAGGCCATTAACCTTCTCTCATCATAAATATGTATTCAGTATTGCTGTGTGGATCAATGCAGTACTGGGCAGTAAAATGATGCAGTGCATACAAAACTGAAGCTGATAAACAAAATTTACCAAGTAGGTACATGAACAGTAATTAATCTTCATGCATGAAAAAGTTAGCTTTACAAAGTGTACATATACATGAATTTTCCTAATGTTTCTTACCAAGCTCTCTGAAACTTTGATTTTTATATCACTTCATTGCTCTCTCTTTTTTATTTTAAATTTGTTTCTTCTTTTTCTATTGGACAAAATATTATCTTCCTTTCTTCCTAGTAGCCCCTGATAAATTAAATTTAATCAATCATTCAAAATATATTTTCAAATTATGTAAGTATTTCTATGACAGGACTTCTTTAAGTCAGACTCTGAAAGCAAGCTTAAATCAAAAATATGACATAACTTCTATGCTCTGAATCAAACTGTGATACTAATCTCCCTCAAAGAAACTGTTTACTCCTCAGAGGAAAAGATGGCTGATGAACAACTTCTGCCTGCTACTAGCACCACACAGTTTGCACATCTTCAGAATGAAAAGGCAAAAAAGCTGGAGTCATTCTTAACTCTTTCATTTTCCTTGGATATAGTTAAGTTATTATAGAATCTCAGGAAAATACTAATGATGAAAATATTTTTCTTTTTTTTCTTTCTAAGATTTTTTAAATAATAGCCTTAAATTTGGTACCATAATGCTACTAATAAAATTTGTTTGTTTGAAAAATTATAGTTGTTTTTCCTAGCAAGCAAATGTAGACATCTAGAATCATTCCAAAGCAAGAATCATACTCCTTAAATTGACTTTTAAAATAAAAATGTACCACCCACACCTGAATACTTTTTAAAATGGAGTCAAAATTATTTAATTAGAAAAAAACCCCAACTCAATACACAAGGTGTAGGCAGTAAAAATACGAGATAACACTTCTAAATCTAATTTACATATGCATGTTTTTTTGTAACCTTTAATTTTACCTAGCCATATAAAATGACAAGCTTTCTTTGTTTCCTTAGTTTGGTAGATGAATGTCATGATATCAAATTGTAACTGCATCTACTTGTAGCAAATAAGTAATGAGTTTTTGTTGAACTGCAATACTTGACATTATGAGGTTTGCATCTTCAAAAGTATTTCAGAATGTATTTTTCTATTAATGCCTTGTTGGAAGTCATGCTTATTTCATCAAAAAAGACTCATTCTTTCTACTTATAGCAGTCTAAATGAATACCTTTATTGTGTTGTGACATTTCTGAGTCATGTAGACACTCTCAGAAATCAAAAATGTCCCTTAGTGTTCTTTTCATATAAAATCTATCTTTTTCCAATTTAGTTTTTAAAATTTCCTAAGACAAATTTGAATTTGTTTATTTATAGCAATGAAATGATCAATACTCAGGAGAAGATTTTCATAGTACTCATGACAAGACATTTCATATTGTTACTTCTTCTCTTAGATCTTTTAAGTACCCAATTAAAAAATGTGTGAAAGTGCCATCCTCCAATCTAATGATAGACAGATAAAACCGAAATGTGCTAATACACCCAGAGTTATCATCTACTCATCAGTGCAGGAAATTAAAGATAAAACACTTGATTTCACAGACATTCACATGAGTAAGATATTGAATATGGCACAGTCATCAAAAGAAATGCCATATGGAAACCCATATGGCTTCATAGATATGTGCTAACAGACTTAGGATTTGCTCTTAAAAAATTAAAAGTGTTTTCTCTAATGAAGAACCACTGCATGAAAAGATGCAACAGAAAGATGATGGAGGCAAGGCCAGAAAAGTAGAAGGGAAAAAAGAAAAAAAATATATTCAGTTGGCGAATGATCACCTGTCAAAATTTACATGTATAGAAATACATATGTTCTACAAATAATTTCATTGCAATTCCTATTTTCTTAGTCACTTTTTCTTATTCAAATCTTCTGACTATACTCAGAGTAACTGAGAAAGAAAAGAAAACCAGACATTATCTAGAACATAAAAAAACAACTATATTATTGATAAATCTTTTTATTTTGTTCCGGGCAGGCTATTGGGATTTGCCATAAAACAGACCACAGTCATCCTTGGCAATTGTTACAGAGAAACACTCAGAGAATCTGTGTATCATTGTTGTGTTCTACCTGCAAATTGTTCCTGAATCCCACCACTGTCATCAGCCGAGTAGGATGCTCAATTTGTGTTTTCTATCTCTGGAATCAGTGAAGAAATTGATATGATTACATTTCCTGCCTCATCATTATTCACATGGCTTGCTCCAGTTTGTCAATGTCTTTCTTATTCCAGGGAGCCACAAACTGGAATACCCCATTTTTAAACAACCATATGGTAATAGTCACTTTTAAACTGTTGTTTTGATGGTAAAGCCAAGGTGGAATTTAGCCATCAGTGCTATGTTTGGAGAGAATAATTGGAGTATATGAGGTCATGAGATCCCTTGTGAAGTTATATACTCTACAATGCTGCAATTGAAAATGTGTAACAAATGATAGGAGGAGGCAAAAATCCCAGATCTCATTGGGCTGAGGACAGCAGTTGAATTAATGATCAAATCACAGATTTAATATGATTCATATCTTCTGCTTCTGAGGACAGGTCTGGGAAGAGAACACATTTCTCACATGCCCAAGTTCTGCAGATTAATGCTATGATTCAGTTCTCCAAATGATAACAGCATAAACAAATCAAGGTAATTCTTGTCATATCCTTCTCCAGCATCTCTTTTGAGTAACTCAAGAAAGAACACAAAATCAAGTGGAAGGAAAGGGCTGCCCATTTCTTAAGTTCATGAGAGTTAGGGTCTTCTAGTGATGATAGCTAAACTATTAATATTGATTCTTTACAACGGCTGACAATAGTATAAAAAGTGTATTACATGTAAGTCAGACATGAGGCATCTGTAATATTTGTCCTCTGATTACCCATTATCTATTTACTTTTCAATGGTAATTACTTTTAAATACTGCTCATAATTTTCATGTTCTTATTTTCTAGATAAGATATTTTTAGATTATCATAAATAGTATTTTTGCAAACTTTTGAATGCTCTGAAAAGTATAGTTTTAGTTCATAAATGTAGATCTAGTTGCAAAAAACAAAATGCTTCCTTCTATTGTTTCCCCTTACCAAAAAAGTAACACATAGTTATAAAAAATACATTTAATCAAGAATTCAGAATTAGAATTTTGGGTATAATTTTCATTGAGTCTCTCACTCAGTTTTATTACTGTGAGTAATAAAGCCTTGTAATGTCACCACATTAAGAAAATAATTTTTATTCACTGGAACTGTGCATT
Source organism: Erithacus rubecula (assembly GCF_903797595.1). Lineage (NCBI taxonomy): Eukaryota > Metazoa > Chordata > Aves > Passeriformes > Muscicapidae > Erithacus > Erithacus rubecula. Next base: position 64,893,970 of record NC_136658.1, read on the forward strand.
TTCTTCCCTGAATGATATGATAATCAAGTAATTTGATACAGAACAGTAAGTCAAAGAGAGAACAGGGTTCTGAATAGCAATAATTTCAAACACAATCCTTTTTTTTATTATTTCAAGAACATAGAGTCAATACTGAAGAATCAAAATAATTCTAAAGAACTCAATTACTTCCTGGTGTTAAACATGAATTTTAAATGCATTTTTTGTTCATTTTCCATTTCAGTTTTCCATTCTTAATTTACCAGCAGGGTGTAATGCAAGATGTTTAGGAGAAAGAAAACTATGGTAAGGAATGGTGGTTGGGAAAGAGCATTTTGTCCACTATAAAAACCTACATAGTAAATTGGAGGAAGAACTAGCAGAATGCTAAATTAATCTAGAACTCTGTGGTAACATTGGTGATGAAGTCACAAAAAATGCCTAGTTTATTTACAGGTGAACTCTATAAATATGATTTTTTGGGGGGAAATTAATGTTTAAAAAGAAAATAGAGCATGTTATGAGAACAAAAGCACTCTAGGAACTTGTCATAAAGCCAGAAGTCAATGAATTTTATTATTGTCAAATAATAAAATCCAGGCCTTTATGGCCTGATGTAAACACCTCTGAACCAAATAAGAAACTTTTCACTGACTATTATTTTCTTAGAACATCCAGAAGAAAAAAAAAAAGAAAACTCAAAAGCATGAAGGGCAGTTAGGCACCCAGCTCCCACTGAATATCAATATCATGTATGCTGCCTCTACCTTTGGAAATATACTTTAAAATAAAATTTTGAATACATTTCTTTTGTTTAGAAAAACATTTATTATAGGAGTGTTAGGCAGCTTTCCAAACCCTGTGGCCACTGTATAACACTGCATATATGTAGGTACTATAGATTTTTTGGTTTTTTTAGTGATAGCACAGTTATTCTGAATTTTTAGAAGCATATAGGCAGCAATTTTAGCTCTTTTTTTTTTAGCAGAAAGAAAATGGCTTTTGTTTTAATATGAAGGTACATGCATATGTGTATTTGCACTATATAGGGAAACTATGTAATTCTCTGAATTATACCTCCAGGATCAGGTCTAACATATTTGGTTGTAGCATTTCACAGTCAGTAAAAGTCACAGAAGCCCCTGAAACCATAACAACCTCAGCATCACACTCATTGCATATTACCTTCAAGTCACAGACTATTATGTTGAAGATGCTCATAAAATGACAGTGTCTACACCTTAGTCCTTAAAAATTAAGTGCTTTTTGCCTGGCACTTTTCATTTTTCAGTAATATTTTCTCTACACATTTTGATTATTCCTTTTTCTATTTTATGACCTTAAAAACATAAACATTTACGTCCAGGAAAAAATCAATTAAAGAAAATGGATGGGTTTAAAGAAGCTGAACAACAAAAAAAAGATTATGAAAATTGGTGCAGTTATTTTTGTCATACCTCTATACTCTTTGCAAGAATTATAAAGCAATTTCTAAGTTTACATCCCCTAGAAGCATGCCAATATATTCCAGTGTAAATAGAGCTGTGTGTTTCCCATTATGCTGAAATTAAACACTCCCTAAAAATTGTTTGCCATGATCTTTATAATATATATATATTATATTTCTATTCTCCATGGTTTCAAGAGATATAATCTCAAACACATGAAGATGCTGTAAACTGATGAACTGTCTTTTGCCTAAGGCAAGTAGAAAACCAGAATAAAGCCTCTGAGAAATATGAATTGCCCCATTCATCTCACTCTGAACCTTCAAGACTCTTTATATCCAAGGAAGTAGAATTTGCCACTATTTTTCCAAGGATTTTATTGTTTCCAAAGATGAACTTTATTGATACTGTTGTGATATCAGCCAAATATACATAGATGGGTACAATATATATCTAAAGTAAAAATGTATCTAAATAGATTTATTGTTTTCTGTGTTTCTGGTAGCAGGCCATGGATTTTTCTGCTTTCTTTTTGTTGTGGATAGGAGAAAATAAAGAGTGCTACTCAAAGTTAACATCTAAATTCTTAAAAACAAACAAATATAAATCCAAAAAAACCCCTGTGATGCTTGTTTTTTGGATTTTTTTTTTTTCTATGAAAGTGATAAAGCAGGGAAAATCAGTATGGTATCAAGAATTTTATCCTAATTTCCATAAAATAATTATATTGAACATTATAATTCTTTTTCTTTGAAATAAGCTTGCGGAATCTTGCAATATAAGTTGAGATGGACTTATCATTTCCAGTCCTGTATGCAATACATGTACTTAATTCCTACACATCTTTCAAATTCCCAAAGTCAAACATAAAAATCATACTAATTAGTATTATAATCAAAGCTTTATATTTATATTTATATTTATATTTATATTTATATTTATATTTATATTTATATTTATATTTATATTTATATTTATATTTATATTTATATTTATATTTATATTTATATTGGCGTGTGTGCTGTTTGTGTCATGGTTAGGCAGTTGGACTAAATTCAATGTAGTAGTTTGTTGTTACAAAGAAGTTTTCAGGTTTCCTTTACAAAATTCTTGCAAGCTCTTGCTGTGTAATCTGTACCCTTTTGCTGCTACAGACCCCAGTGCTGAAGGCAGATTACTCTGAGTGCAGAAATGGGCTAGGTGGCCACCCAGATGGGCTAGATGTCAATCCCAATATGGACATAAGTCCAGAATTGATTGATTCTCACTATAATTAACAATCATATTGAAGAAATATTTTTGTATTTGATATAACATACCCTTTTCTTTACACAAAGCTATCAAAGGTGCTTGATATTATGAACAAAATTCATATTTTTGTGATATTTTATTGCCAGCTCATGCTGCAATTCGGCGGTTAACTGAAAGGTTGGTGGTTCGTGCCCACCCAGGGATGCCAGATGTCACTGCCCACCCAGGGACGCCAGATGTCACTGCCCACCCAGGGACGCCAGGTGTCCCAGTCTGGGGTTTCTCCTTTGCCCTGAGATCACCCCAGAGGGACATGAAGGTGGTTCAAACCTGGTTTTCTCTGAAGCAGCCGAAGAGACATTGACGGTTTTCTCTTGTTCCAAGGATTGTTTATTATTTCTTATCTCAGGGACTTTTTGCCTGGCCAGCAGCGGTCTGCTCAGCCTGGCATCCATGGTGGAATCTGTCTGGTGAAGGCAGGGCTTATCTTATATAGTTTGTACTACGTATTACATATTTACAAAATTTTCCCAATACAATACAATTTTATTAAATGGTCCAGCCCTGACTCCATCCAATCTAAAAGTGCCAACGTGTCACCCAACATGGATGACATGGAGAAGAACGAGGAAAAGGTGTCCACCCCCCAAATTCTCCATCTTGGCCACGTGTCCCTTATCATAAACATTCAAAAAAATCAATTTATCTACGTTCTAAAGGTCTAATTTACACTTTGCTAATTTTGGTAGCGTGTTTCCATTCTCCTTGTACTGACAACTTCCCCCAGGAGTTAGAATTCAGCATCTGTGACACCAGGATCTCACTCAGAGGTCTTTGAGACCCTTGCCAGGGGGGTTTTGAGACCCCCAAGGAGGCCAGGGGTATGCCCTGGGCTCCCACAAAACTTCTCCAAATTATTCTGTTTGACAAATGGTTGAGCTAAATGATGCCATTATTTACTATGTGTTGGCCAATTTTATTGCCTCTGGATGAATGTCTGAAAATTAAATCAATATTAAAAAATAAATGCTTGAGTGAATAGTGAATACTCTTACAAATACTCATAAGCTTTGCAGGTTTTTATCTGGAAATAGGGGTGTTTTCTTATTAAGGACAGCACTTGCTGTACGTTTTTGCAGATAGACTCCTTTGCACTGGTCTTCATGTCTGGATGCTTCTTTCAGCATTCTCCACATCTGTTCTCTTCTACCATGAAGCCAAACGTGGATTTCAGCTCCACCAAAAAAAAAGGAAAAAAGAAAAAAAGAAAAAAAAGGAAGAAAAACAGAATCAGAGCTGAGTTCCTAAGATTAAATCTTAGGAATTAAAGAAACAAGCTTTCAAAAAATCTAGATTTCATCTTGGTAGATTTGCCTCAGAGCAAATGTTGTTATGAAAAGCTATAGCTGATTCACAGATTCAAAACCTCTTCATATGTTACTTGAAAATCTAATTCAGTATATTATTATCCACCCCATAAGGTTTGCCATGTAATTTAATTTCCTTTAGCTTATGGACAGGAAAAAAAACAACAAGCAAAAGCAGTTATTTTAAGACAGAAACACACTGTGTGACTAAGAAGTAGAGGCTGAGTGGAGCTGCTAAGCAATTCTTTAAAGGATTAAATTTATTCTTTTTCCTATCATGTTGAACTAATTAGTATTTATCTGTGCAGATATAGTAACAATATATATAGTTCCTAGAGTACATTGGGATGTTTGGATACAGATTTTATAAAAAGTAGAGAATAAGTAAGGAGGAAATCCAGGGCAACTGTAGTGGAATTGTTCTTCAAGACAAATGTTTCTGTTATTTAAAAAAAAAAAAAAAAAAAAAAGTGAAACTCTACAAGAGATAAGACGAAGATTTGTAGACAAGAAAAATAATGGGAGAATTATGAAAATTGAAAAGTTAAGAAAATAAATTGAGGAAGAAAATGATGTTATAAGAAAAGAAGAGATAAACCTTCAAGAACTAAGAAGAGGTAACAAAGATGTGGAATATTTAACTTTAATATAATGTGTTATACAAAATATAGCTTGAAAACAAAATTTAAAGTAAAAATTCAATGTAAAATATATCTTGAATACAAAAGCTTCAGTTTGAAGGTGCAGCTATCTACATATTAACTTTCCTAAATTTCTGCTGCCTTTATGCTCAAAGAAGACTCAATTCAGGTGAAATGAGTGTGCCACATGCAAGTTTCAAGTTGTGCATGTTGGATGTGCAGAGGACCTTTTATAGGAAGGCCCTGAAGATGACCCAGACATCATAAATTACCTGAAATGACAGTTCTTGCCTATGTAAGGCCTAATGTAATTAGCTGGCTCCATATCTGCACTTACAGAGAGATGAGTAGGTGTGAAGATTTCTTTTACTATCTTGAGTATTATTACCTGTCCTGAGAATTTAAACACTTAGCCCACAAGTAGGAAGAAAAATTTAGGTCTCTTAATCGACAGTTAAATCTGGACAGATTGCTTAAACTGTAGTTCATATGCAGGCAGAAGAAAGAAACTGAAGGCTTTTGAACTGTAGTGTGAAAAGCAGACAAATAAAAGCATGCCAAACTCACCCTAGATAGCTATTAACTGCATTAATTTTTAAGCACAATGAAGAATATGTGAGAGCTAAGTTTTTGACACACATCTTGATTTTCTATGATGTGAACACAATGTAAGAAAAGGAGTGATGAAGCAGATAATTTTTCAACAGTTTTTTTGACATACAAACAGTATGTATGGTTTAATCAGACAGGTTAAATTATGGTTTAATAATGTGAAAAATTGCAGCCACTTTTCACAATAGTAACCACTGGAATATATTAAGAGGAAGAATAGTGATTTTAGTTCAATGGGTCCTCCTTGTATAGGACTCCACTGATATGGAAGCTTAAGCCAGAAAAGCTATCTTGAAAGTGGATTGCTTGATGACAGCCTGTCAGAATGTATTAAGGTTCTTAAGATAACAAGAAATGCTATGTGATAGGTAAAATTGCCTTGTGTTTGTAACTTACTGTGTCATTTGGAATGTTGTGATAGGGGATGCCTAATATCAGTGTGGCATTCTTAGTTCTGAAAACTGACTTATTAATTACATTACTGGCATTCTGTATCATGGGCAAGCTAGTGTTTTCTCTTGTGGTTTTCAAGTTCTGCCTTAGCAAAAAGACATTATCTGCACTCTTCTTGAATTAGCTCAACATTAGCCAAAATAATAAAAGCTCTCAGATATTTTCACAGTCAATTAAGAGATTTGCATCATAATAAGTACCAAATAAACACCTACATTTTTGTTTCCATTTCTCCTTAATTATTTTCTCCATACCATCTCACTTTTTCTGAATTAACTTGTATGCAAACATATTGCTTAGAGATAAATATTATTATTCTTGACCATATTATGAAATATATAGTATCTGGAAAATCTGCTCTCTTACAGGAAAAGTTCACTTGTTTAAAAAGTGTATTTTAAAATTTGCCACAAGGACAACCTTAATTAAAGCCAACAGAGGGGAAAAGTTAAACAGTAAAAAGTGCTTGGTTGTTACTCATAGAACTTCAAGTTAAAATCAGAAATAATGAGGGTAAGTGACTTTAGGGATAATTTCATAAATGTTTTATTACTCCATTCACCATATATTCCACCTCTCTGCACAATTCTTTTAGGACCCTTTAGATAGATAGTGGTCTTTGTTTCTGAGTAAAGTTCCCTTGACATCTTTTAGGTATATGCTCTCCCTTCATTTCTTGTTTAGCCCCATGAGTGCTACCAACACTTTCCTGAAACAGTATATTGTCTAATTCTGAGGGGCTGTCCCTCAGAGTATAAATTAAATCTAGAGTGCAGTTTAACTATATTAGTAAATGACAGAGAGCTAGTGGAAAAAATGTTGAATTAAACATTATTCATTTGATAGCTGACTTCTGGGCTCTGTTACAGGTGAAAAACTGATAAGCAAGGAGTTCCATTTGAATCTGAGGAAGAACTTAGTGACCAAGCACAGGAACAGGTTGTCCAGAGGGATTGTGGAGTCTCCCTCACTAGAGACACTTGAAAAGTGTCTGGATGCAATTTTGTGCCATGTGCTGTAAGATGACCCTGCTTGGGCAGAGAGGGTAAAGCAGGTGACCCTTTCAGTGTCCCTTCCAGTCTCACCCAGTCTGTGATTCTCTGTTTCTGTTGTTCTGTGGTTTTAGATTTTTTTCTTTCTTTCTGCAGTGTCTTTCTCTTCCAGCAGTGATAAATATGAAAACAGTCTGGACTTTCAGAGGGGAAAGAAAAAAAAAAAAAGGCTGCTTACTCATGATCGTAGACAAAGGGAAAAGAAAATCCTTAACTAATATTTATTGCACTTCCCTTTTTGCTTATGGTTTGGTATTTTTTTTTCAGCTTTTAAAAATTAGTTTTGAAACTCTTTGTTTGTTGAAACTTGACAAGTATGCTGATATATTATCTGAATCAAGCACAATTATCAATGATAACAAGCTATATGCAGGTTTATTTTAACCTAAATTGATGTAAGATATCTATCAGTAAAAAACCCCCAGCACATTTGTATCAATATTTACAATATTTACAGGATATTTTCACTTTTATATATTAAAGTATCCACCTTACACAGGAAACCCAATGCACCCTTTCCTTTTGACCTTGAAATGCTTTAGACGAATAAAGAAAAAATTATTAGTAAAAATATAACAATCACTCTACAATTGTTTCGGAACTTGGCTTTTAAGACATGAAGTTTGAATTTTAGACCAAAGAAAGAATCTGTGATTGTTTTCAGAACTGAAGCTGCTGTTATTGTTCTCAGGTTTCGTGACAGCTTTGCTTCAATAATTTTTAGAGATGAGGGGTGAGCATCACCAACAAGTGATCAGCTCATATAAGCATAAGAATGGATGGCATTGAAAAGTTTGTGTCCAGCAGCCATGGAAACAGCTGTTGTCTGCTTGGGTTAAGGGACTTTTTGCAAACGTGATGGGGGCTGCCTCCATTTACTACAATTAAATGTTCCAGTCTTGCCTTAATAAAGCTCATCATTTAGACCAATAAGCACATTTAAAATTCAAAGACATACAATTACAATTATGCTGTTAATAATTCTGGAAGCTCTTACACAATTTCATGCTGCAGCTCTAATAATAACCCATAAGCATAATTATAGAGACTTCTGTCCCAGAGATTTGAGTAAAACTACTGCAGGGAAAGCAAATGGACTTTTTCATTCTCCAAATGTGTCTGTGAAGATTTTTTAATGCGTACCTAAGCTTTCCACTATCACAAAAAAACATGGATTTCTTCATTTTGTGAAATCCCAGTGGTTCATATACATGAAAACATATTATTTAATGGTGTAGATTACATGCAACCCACATGCTCAAGGTTTTATGGAATCAGACATATATTTTTAGCTTCATAGATAGAAAAGAAAGGAGCTATCTGGTTTGTCTAAGTAAAGCAGAAAAATATAGTCTAATCTGTCTTAAATTGGTATTACTCATTACTATGAGTCAGGAAAAAGTACTTAAAAACATACTTCAAGCAAGCTGCTGACCTCTTCCACAGGAGTCACTGCAGGTAAACCAGAAGCAAACATCTGGGGATACCAATTATCCAGGAGATTTTAAAGGTAAATGAGAGGCTTTTCAGTTCAAGTAAGTTAGCTGAAATATAAATAATTTCTGTACTTACATAAGGTGAAGTATGTTGTAAGCAAAAAGGGAAGGTATGGTTAAGGAGACTGAGACCTCTCTGTAATGAGCTTAGTAATGATTTGCTGTTCTTTCATTGTAAGCAAAAAACCATATAGCTTGGATGTTTGCCTAAATTTTGTCAATAAACCATGATGTGCATACAAGAGCATATGCAAATACATCAGTAATTATTCTCTTTTCTTTGTTGTTATTCTTTTTTTTTTTGAGAAAACTGGGAGATGTATCTCTGAGTCTTTCTGTGTCTGCTGCATGCTCTTCTCATATTTAAAAAATAAAAAGACAGAGTTAAAAAGCATTCAAAAATACAGAAATTCTAAAATTTTCTCTATAAAACACATTCTCATGTCAGCACCTTATGCCATCAAATTTCTCAAATGTCTGAATTGCGTGGACTTAAATAATATACTAAGAAATAATTTGCCAAATAAACTCCTTGCTGTAATCAACATGTTAAATATGCCCACAATTAATTAACTACAACAGGTTTTGAACCTGTAGTTTATCCATTTTCCCTGTGTACTGAATATGAGTAACTAAAGCTATATGCCAAAACTGTGTGATTTCCTTGAACATTATAGTCTTTTAGTGGGCCAATTTTTAGTTGTTTCTCCTTTCTATGATGATTGTTTATACTGTTAGAGTGATTTTTAATATATGGCAAATATTTTTATCCTGGAAATAATAAAAGAAAGGAAACTGAAGCCTTTTTTTTCCTCTCTCTCCTCTTCTCCACTTTCTTTTTCTTTGGATTATACAGAAAGCTGTCATCACATTAATCTCAGTCATCACCTTCTACATAATATGTGCAATAATCAAGATTATTTGCACTAAATGAAAGAAATAAATGCAATTGCAATCCAGCCAAATCTGAACTGACATGAAAACCGAATTACATAATGGCTCCCAGAACCTTATGCAGACAATGCCTCAACCTAGGGCTCATTAGGATCTCCAAAATCTGAAATGCAACCACATTGAGACATGGTCATCAGAAAAAAACGATATAATTAATCTAAATTTTTATAAATATTAATTTGTTCAGGGAAGATGAGTCCAGGGAGCAAGACAAGGTAGTAGAGTTTTAAGTCTGGCTGAGAGAACTCAGATGAATAATCTTGAATGACTGCTTTACACTCAGTTCCTAAAACAAGAACTCACATATGAAACAAAGCTGAGTGGCAGTGTGATATGGAAGGATTTTTAATGTCTCATTTTTTTGAATTGCATCAGTTCTCTGCATTAAACTCTTCCTGTTTAAACATATAGTTACTGGACCCTTTGTCAGAGACTGAAATTTTACGGTTAATGGCTTAAACTTGCTATGAAGGACTTTTTGGCCACTATGGCAGAACTCTATAAAGCAGCTGCAACCATCAAGCTCACTCCTCCCTGAATATGCCACCTGACTGGAACTTTGGAGCATGAGTTCAGCTGCCTAAGGGAACTTGAGATAAGAGAAGGTGATGCTGTGTCCAGTTATCTCAAGACTGGGGAGAAGTAAATGAGGCTGAGAGAAGAATGTATTCTCAAGAAAACCAAACACAGCAGCTGTCCTGAAAATCATCTCTGGCGGGGTTGAAGGTGGGGGAGGCCAGAGCCCAGAGGCTCATCTGCTGAGGCCAGGTTTGCACAGACTCCCCCACAACAAAGGGGAGGAGGAGAGGTTTGGGGGGTGGTGTAACCCCTGACCAAAGGCAGTGACCATCCACCCTCCCTCACACAAACTAGCTCAATTGCAAAGGCCCCACCCAGGGAAGACACACCAGGGGACATTCACACGGGGGCAGCTGAGGAGGTGTCATTACCCATCAAAGACCCCAAATGATCCCCAGGCTCATTGCTGAGGCCCTGCAGCAGAGCACTGCACGGGATGCAAAGTGATGCAGCACACCCAGAGGCTGCTGCAAGAGACTGTGTCCAGCTTAGCCCTCCCCAGAAGAGGCACCTGGGCATTCCCAGCTGGCCCAAACATATAATATTCCATTGAAATATGTGGTTTGCAGGGGACCCTCACCTCCAAGAAGACCAGATGGAGACCATTAACAGGATGCTGTTGGGATCCACAGTGTGGTGATATTATTTATCTGTCTCTGTTACTATTTTTCTCTCCCCCCACCACTTTTCTATTTATTTCTTTCACAATTCTTTTTACTTGCTTTATCTGTAGCCCTACAATATTTGTATTGCTTCCTATACAATTCCTGCAGCTCAAATACAGATTAAACCTGTACAGATTTTGAACTCTTCCAAGCAGGTGGTGAACTCTCCCTTGCAGTGAACTAGCCCAAGTGGTGATTAAAATACAATAAATGGAAGCACTTGAACAGAGATCTCTCCTACTTGTCTTTGAATTGTACTAGAAAGTTACTTCAGGACTCCATTTATGTATTGTAAACATGACACAAAGTATCACCTTAACAGCATAAAGATTATTGTACTTCAGAATGGATACACTCATAAATGTTAGGTGACTCTTAGGATGAAATGATGCTTGATACCATGGGTGGTAATTCTTGTGTTAATTGCTCACCTAGCAATGCACAGTCAGTCACAGCTAATTTAATATTACAAAGTTTTTGGAAAAAAAATTCTGCATTTATACACCTTCTGGCAAGATACAGTCACATTTTCTAAACATCACATTTGTCTTAGCACTATGAAGGGACTGTGTAGTGTTATTTGAAAATACTAAAAATAATCTTGGTCCAACTAAAATCCACATGATCCAACAATCCATGATGAGGTTGTTTCGATACATATTAGTGTTCAAGTGGGTGCTCATTCATAGTCATGTTTGAAATGAGGAGTCTTCTCTCCCGGAACAACACTGGGCCTCATTACTAATTGTGTTGTGTGTTTTATCTCATTATAAGACAGCTGAAGTTACAGTATGAAATGTCTCCTTCACTTCAAAATTGTATTCATTGCATAGTGAGCTCAGTGAAGATTGTTCAGTGATGTCAGGTATTATCTTCATTGACTGCAGTAATATAGGATTTGACTGGTGACCTACAGCCATAAATCAGATTGGCTGTAGTAGTAACAGTGAAGAATAAAGAAACATCATTTTTATTTTGCCCACAGCAGGATCAGTCTGTTGCAGTCAAGAGTCTTCAGTAAGCAGAAGAGACATCTACATGGATATATACAGAACAATCCATATAGTAATTCCTCTTTTACGTAGTTTACATATTTAATTTATTATAAACTCTGGAAAACTTTGTTCAGTAGTTGTTTGGTGCATCTTAGAAGTCGTCCAAATTCCTTATCATCCTATGTAATTGCTCTCCATGAAATTCATGTGGTCGGTGTCTTCATGTAAAAAAAATCCCACCATGAACTGAAGCAGTCCTCCATTGTCCAACAATCCTTTCTGAATTTTCCTCTTGGCAAACATCCATTCTAAAATTTCTGAGAAAAGATATTTTTTTGAAGTTTCTTGTATAATCTCTGGAAGCAAGATTTTCATTGCAGCAGAAGTAGAAATGGATATGTTGGTTCTTGATGCAAGTTTTTTCTGTAGTTTCATCTCACTTCTGTTGTCTTCATTAATATGTAGTGCATATGTTTATGATTCTACAAAATGTAGGGAATGAACATTTCCCTGTGTTCAGCTCCCTGTAGGAGTTCTCTGAAGACCAAATATGAACATTTTAGCTTAATTTACTTTCATGTACTATAATATTCAGGCCACAAATACTTACATGTCAATTCTTCTGGCAGAATCTTGCACTCCTTCTCACATTTTTGATGTTCCAGGCTTTCATAAAATATTTAAGATAAAATCTCTCCAGCCATTTCACTTGGTACTACCAATAAGAGATGGCTCTATCATTTTTGTTAGCTGGCATTAAAACAGTTGTTGAAAAAACTTAGATTACTTGTTACTATTCTCATTACAAGATCAAAATTTTGCCACTTTTGATCTCTCTTCAAAGGCCATGAAATATACCTTCATTACTTTGTCAGCATTGCTTACTTTTTCTCCATATCCATCTTCAAATGGTCTGACTCAAAAACATGAAGTACTCTAAATGTGGTCACCACACCATGATGCAGAGGAGAATAATTTCCCCTCTTCTACTATACATTCATGTTAAAGTAATGAGGCATGCAGGTTCTAATTACACTGAAAATACTTTTTTGTCTCACACTTAGGTTGGTTTCCATCCATTACATCTAAACATGTTCTTACTTTTTCAGTATGAACACTCATATTTATAAAATAGATTTATTTTTAATTAAGAAAACAAAGTGTTTAGTTGGCTTTTCCAACTAAATGTGACAAATATGACAACTGCATGTGACCTATATAAAATTCAGCCCAGAGGATAGGAATGTTGGACAGAAATGGTGCACAGGTTGGAAAACACCTCTGCAAGTTATCTACTCTGAGCTTTCTGCTCAAGGCAAGGTCAGGGAGAGCATGTTCCACAAGACTATCTCTAGCTAGATTTTAATATTTTTCAGGGATCAAGACTTCACAAGTTCTTTGGATATTCTACAGTTAGACAGTCAGAGTATTTTTTTATTTTTAAAAATATTTTTTTATCAATTTTTGCCCATTGCCTGTCATCCTATCACTGAGTGTGAATTGTAAGATCTTTTAAGTGTCCCCTTGGGTATTTATCCCTGTTGATACCATCCCCCTGAGACTTCTCATCTTTATATTGAGCAGTCCCAGACCTCTCAGCCTCCCCTTTGACAAATCCCTTATTTGCCTCTGTGGCTCTTTGCTGGACTTGCTCCATTATGCATATAGGCTTTTTTTGTGCTGTTGACCCCAGCCCTGAACCCAGCATTCCAGATGTGCTCAGAAGAAGGGAAGGATCACCTTACCTCATCTGCCAGGCATTAGCTTTCTGATGCAATCTAGATTGTTGTTGGTCTTCTCTGGTGTCTGGGCCCAGATCCTTTTATGTAAAGTTCCTTTCCAGCTGGTCAGACCCAAGGCTGTATGATTGCATAGACCTATTCCTCCCTAGTTAAGGGACTTGGTGTTTCTCTTTTTAGAACAGCATACAATCCCTGTTGGACTATTTCTCCAATTTTTCAGTCTATCTGAACGGCAGCACAACAACCAGGTAAATCTACCACTATGCTGGGCTTCAGATTACATGAAAACACAATGCTAGTACACTCTAGCCCATTTTCCTGTTCATTAATGAAGATATTAATAGTACTGGGGCCCTGTACTGATACCTAGGCCTCAGATTAGACTTCCTGACAGTGGTCAGCATGCCCAGAGCCTGACCACTTAGACAGTTTTCAGTCCACATCACTCTCTCTTCATTCAGCAACAGGTTGCCATGAGGATCTTATGGAGACAGTGTCAAAGACTTCTCTTAACACTAATTCTCATTGTGTTTAAGTAAAATTTCTTCCAGAAGCTGCATTATTTTGTACTCTTTCTGGTATATCAAGTGTCCTGTGGGCAATAGATTGATTAGATATTCATCATATGTACAGATCATAAAACCGGATTAATTGTACTCTATGCTGTATATCAGCATTAGAAATTATCTGCAATTGTGATTGCTATCTAGGAGAAAGCATGGTGTCTCTTGATTGACAAGCTCTTTCCTTAGATTTGTTTGGCTTTTAGACATATTACAGATATGATAATCTCAGAAAACATCTGCTGTGAATGTTTTATTATCTGTAAAGAGAGTTATAATGATAGTAAGCAGGTAGAATTTTTTAAATCTTCTAACAATTGCACAGATGGTTAGGTATCTTTTTTTTAACTTTATCATTTCTCTTTTCACTCTATCTGAATTATTATATAAAATCCTTGATGATGCTATGCCTCTTCTGATGATGTTCATTAAATTAAAGAGCTCTAAATGATGGGAAAATATGCTATAGTTTTAATATGTCTTTTCAGCTATTTGATGAATTGTTAGCAGTGACACTTCAAGCACATATGGGCAGACTTGGAAATATTCAGCTGGCTGCATAGAAAACATCCAAAGCTTTCCCTGTAAAGAGGACAGAGGTTGTTATCCAGCAATATCTATCACATGTCATTAGAGCTCCATAAAATCAAATTATACTATAGAAACAGTAGCAGAATGAAATTTCAAAAGTACATTGACAATTACCTAAAAATTACAATACAACCAAAACTAGAATAAAACAATTAGGTCAATTTCTATAGTCATTGTTTCCACTGGAGATGAAGACTAATACAAAACCCACTAGTTATCTTTGAAGCAACTTTTTTTGAAAAGTTGAATTAAAACAGCTAACAAGCCTTATTCATGATGATGCACCCACACTGAATAGTGTGTATTCTGGGGAATGAGAAGCTTCAGAATAGCTTTTTTTCAAGAGATTTTTACCCCCCAACCTCCTTCCCTAAACTAGTATTCCTGATAATAAGACTTACATAAAAACAGTACAGGAGATGTCAGCATGCTAAGTTACCCACTTGCATTAAGTTAACTTGTTCAGAAGTATAGTCAGTGAAACTAATTGTCTTGGATTTGGAGTTCCATACAGAGTACAATGGAAACCACATGGTCAGTTATGGGAAGTTTTCCTAGTTTAACAGAAAGTTCTGTGCACAATAAAGAAGTGTGTTATGCCCTTGCAAAATATATAATAAAATATTTGATGCCTATACATGAATTTATCTCTAGGCTGCATTCAAACTCATCAAAAAGTGGCCAACTATGCAAAAAGAACAATTTTGCTTTAATTTTCAAGGCCATAAATAGCATCATTTGATGGCATATCAGAAATCCTTCAGTGCATAATCCTCCAAGACTTTTGTCTTGCGTGGGTTCCTAGAAATCTCAGTGAATTTTAAATTGCTTGATATACAGTATAGAAATGGTTTATTAAAGTAAGATGCATATCTGTATATGCTCATGTGATATTATTATAATTTCTCCAATATTTTTTCATTTATATCTATCTAAGGTAATATCACTAGCATGCTATTTGGTTCTTTACAGCTTATATAAATTTGTGGGGAAATGAAAATAGTATCTGTTCCATGACCCTCTGTGTTTAGCTTTAGTGCTCACATGGGATTAAAAATACACTTAAATCTTGGATACCAAAATAGGAAAAAACATGGACCAGTGAGTATCAGGTATAAAATTTTACAAACAGAGGAGCTACAATGTCAAAAAGAATTTTTCCACTTCACTATTATCTTCAGGCATGTGGAAGATTCAACATGAACCTGCTACTGAATGACAAACAGAAGAAGATGAATCCATCTAATCCCCAAGCCACTGTGGTCATATGCCAAGTGTCATTTTTTTTGTGGATAAGGACAGAAGTTTCAGAGCAAGATGCTGAAAAGGAGAAATGTTGTACAAAGGATCAAACATGTTAATATTCCCCTAAGTGGAAATATTACACAGGCCAAAAGAAAAACCATGACACTCCCTACTCCTGGGGAAGCCCTTTCAACCCTTTCTGACTCTCTGAAGACCTGATCAGAATAAAATAGAAGCAAGTTCTCTACTTTGCCAAAAATAAATCTACCACATGAACAAATATTTTTTTTTTCTTTCATGTCTGTTAAACAGAATATCATGTATTGTTATTCAGTATATGTGACACATGAGAAAATTCAGGTGGAATTTGAGCAACAATACAATGTGCTTGCCAATGCCTGAAAGGCTCTTAACAACTGAATTGAGTAAAATAAGCAAATGTACTAGCAAATATGCATGGTACCATATATTTAATTCACTAAAGTAAAAATGTGTCAATGAAGCTTCCTGATGTACATTATAGGTAATTTCTATAGTCTATTATGTGCTTAGTTTCACTTCTACAAATAACAGAAAAGGAATGATAGCAGTCTACATGGGAGCTTTCTTTGGTGTCTTAGATCCTGGAGGATCAACTCCAAGCAGCCTAGCAGGTAACATTTCCTGACAAAAACAAAGCAAGACAAAATAAAATATCAAGATTGTCAAAATCACCATTCATTTCTTCCTCTTAGACGGGAAGAACTGTATTTACAGAGTGAGCAATAGAAGAAGAAATAATAATAATAATAATAATAATAATAATAATAATAATAATAATAATAAATCACAGCCAAAAATTTAGTAATTTCTATTCTGAGGATATAATATAATAAGAGTTAGAGGGAGAACAACAAGAAGTAAGGCATAAGAACAGCAGATGTCTCAAGCAAAAAAAAAAAAAAAAAAAAAAAAAAGATGCTGAGATCCCACTCACCCATATATAATTTGAATTATTTACTCTAAATTAATACTTGTTTGGCCCCTTAGGGAGAATAGCATTCTGAAGTGAGTGCACACTGACCTCCTGGAACACAGTTCATAGAATCATAGAACTTACATTTGGAGAAGACCTCTAAGATCATTGAGTCCAACCATTAACCCAGCACACTGTGTTCATCCCTAAACCTTGTCTCCAAGTACCACAGTTTTGAGTTTATTTTTATCCTAATGGATTAAAACCGCATTCTTCTGGAATGAGAATCTAAGTTCAGGAAGTTGATATGATCAGATTTACTGCAGAAGTATGCCTCTGATCCAGTCAAATACTGATGTAGATATACAGACAGGCAATTTCTCCTTTAGTTTTACTGACAGATTCAAGTAGCTGTCAAAATATGAGTTATATTCATAATATGGTGTTCTTGTTTTTTTCTTACTATGTGAAGTGATGAATCCTATTCAATGGTTTGTTTTTCTCTCTACTTTTCTTTTATTTTTTAATAAATAACATGCTTTTGTGATCTGTCACTCAAACAATATATTTGCGTGTGCATTATGAATATTTTGATGGGTTTAGATGTAATTATTTTTCATGTGGAAGAATAAAAACATGAAGAACACAGAAGAGATGCACATGATTTAATAAAAAAATATCTGCAGCACCTACCATGAAGTGCTGGGTGAACCTTGGCAAAAAGCTTTATGCCCACCCAGTTCATGTGCCAAGGGATATGCAGAGGAAAAATGAGAAGAGTTGCAAAGGTGTCCATGTGTCAGGATAGACTGGGAAACATCTTATTTACTATTGTGAGAAGAAGAAACTTCAGGAAAAAATATTTTTTTTTAAGTAAAATTAATACTCGATGGTTTTCTGTAGTGGGAAATAAAAAGTCAAACAATAAAAGGATATCTTTACTTCTTTTCTTTCCCAGGCTCATCTTCACTCCTTTGTCTCAGACTCCTCACCTTAAATGCTACAGGAAGATGAGGTGGTAGGAGATTACAGTCAGCACATAGAAGTTTCTTTTTGCTTCCTCATATTCCTTTCAATTTCTCCACTGTGGCCTCAGAAATGGAGTGCAGGGAATCTCTGCTCTGACACCTAGTGCACCTTCTGCTCCTGGAACAAGGTGTGTCCAACACAGGGGAACCTTGACCTCTTCTTGCAGAGGCCACTCCTGCAGTCCCCCACTTGCCATACCTGGACATGTCAATGCACATGAATACTGCACATGAGTATTGTCTTTTCCATGTATCTCTAAAAGGCAGAAGTTAGAGAGCTAGTATAACTTTTTCTCCACCTTTTTTTGAGTCCTCTCAGAAAAAGAAGTATCATGTAAATGAAATATTTATGCTGTCAAGAATGTCAAGAATGAGCTGGAATTCTACCCACAGTTTTGGGGAGAAGGCTGGCAAAAATTATGTATATAATAGGAGGGAATTTAGAGGAGACACAAAGAAATAATAAAAGGTTAAAAGGCTTGGAAAAAATAACACATTTGAAAAAAGCCTAAGTGAACTGGGCATGTTCATTCTCTAAACAAAAAATGGAAAGACATATTATTTTCCTTGAATACAAAAAGTTATAGTTTAAGCAAGACAGGGACCAATTGCTCCCTTTAGGCAGCCAGAATAGAAAGAGGAATTATGGGCTTCAGTGGCAGAAGAGAATTTGGATTAAATATTACAAGTATATTTTAGAGCTATGCTAATAGTCTAGGAAAAGACTGAGTTGCAGAGGGTAAAGTGTAATTGGTCTTGGTAGAGATATTCGAGGTTAGGGCTTGACACTTATTCATAAGAAATCTTTCAGCAGTCCTAAAATCAAATTTGTTGAACTGACCAAGTATTCTTGACCAAATGAACCTTCTAGCCCAAATCATCATTCTGTGTATTTCTATGTGTTCTGGCAGTTCCAAAAACCAGACATTTATTTTTGCTAAACAGGGTGTGATGTGACTGCACAATGGGGAAGGGAGGTGGAAACAGGAGGTGTTGCAGTCCTAATATATCTGTTTACTTTCATGAAGTGGTTGCCTTAATGCACATTCTGGGCAAATGTGTTTGTTAAATTATTTCCTTATTTGTTATTAATTCATGATGCTTGTAGGGTTACAGACACAAAGCAGTGAATAAAGTTTTCTATTTAACTACAGGATGGGAACAGCAAGAACAGTCAGCTTTTTCATATTGTCTCATCAATGCAGTACGTTTCCAGCTGAGAAGGTAAGAAGAAAGTTGGGTCTCCATACCCAGACATCTTCCATCTTGGGTTACATGTAGATAACTTTTACTTGCAGTATGAAGTCTTTCAGTTATTCTAAATCAATATTATCAACCATTTTCTTGTTTTTATTGTCTTTTCCTCCCTAAGAATAGAAAAGAGAAATTATTTTTAAAATATTTTATGTTTTTGCATGTAAATATCTCTGATCTGAAATGAGATATTTTTAATACATAAAAAACCCTTAATAACAATTTACTAGTCACTAGGAATACACATGCACAGAGAAATACATCTGCAAAGATATTGCTAAAAGACAGGGTCATAAATACTGTTTCTGGATGTGAAACAACTTATTTTATGAATGTATAACATAGATGTGTGTATATATGTATGCAGAAGTCGATTTTATTTTTCTAGAGTTTTATACTATACTGATGTAAATTTTCATTAATTTTCAATATAAATATATATTTTAATTATATTGGTTATTTATTTTTACTATCCCAATGAAGTGATCCTTTCTGAAGGTGTTACTTATATCTTATGAGGTAAAGCAAAATTCCATACCTGCACACCCCTGAATTGATTCTTGTGGCATGAAACCATCTCTGTTAAAATATATATAACAGTTATTGAGTTATGTTTTATTTCTGGCATCTAGTCTGCACAGTCTGACATTTATTAAATTATTTTATTTTGTTTCATAGGCGTTAACTTTTTCAGTTGCTACATTTAGGTTTTCTTCCCTCTGCTTTCCTTGTCTCCACCATCTTCTTCCTGTTACAGTCAGGGGCAGTTTCACCCTGTTTTCCCACTCGAGAATTTGTTCCCTTGCAGGAGTTCTGTCAGTGCTCTCTGAGGCATGCAGTTCTTCCTGCCAGCTTGCCTCCCAGGCTCATCAGAACTGAACACTTCAGGAGCTGATCTCAACCAATACTTGTCTTCCAACCATTCCTTTTCATGACCAACAGGCTGAAGCACATTCTGTTATTTGTTGTTTTCATATCTTGAGTGGTTCAAATCTCAGCTGTGGCTTCTTAGATTATGATTACATCCTCAAAATCTAGAGTAAAATATAAATTTATTCCTCCATATGGACATCTTTGGCAATATGTCATATAAAAGAGGCCCAAATGAGAGTTTGGATTTCTTCAACAGCACTTTCCCCAGCCATGAAAAATATATTTGATTTTCATACAAAGACCCATTTTATCTCCACCTATGATATGCTTCCAAAATATTATCTCTCACATTAGTTTCTCTTTTTACCTTGCTGGTTGCAAGTGCATGTGATAGCAAAATTGCCAGAAGTATTATCTCTCATTCTGTGTAAGCAATATTGGTATTCCCTACCAAAGACATAAAGATAGTTATTTGGTTCCATCTCTAAAGATAACCTTCCATTACTGAATAAAATAGAAGATTCCATGGAATAGGTACTACTCACCTCATTTTCTGAATGTGTCCTTACTTCACCAGTTTCCACAATAGAAAATAAAAGGATAAAAACTCCCTGAAATATTGTGTACTTGGCATAGCAACTGTCTGCTAAATAGTATGTCATATAAAAATTATAAAGGAAACTGTTGTGTTTTTTTCAGCTGTGAAGCTACTGTAAAATCTGCAGCCAAAGGGTTATGTAGAAAATAACTGTAAGGAGAAACAAAATGAAGGGAAAAGAAACTTGGCAAGAATTTGGGATTAACCTTTCTGTAGGAGTGCTTCACAGTTTTGCTGAGAGGGAATTTTTGTTGTTATTTTGTTTTTTCCCCTTCCACACAACACATCCTAATATTTGCTTTTTGGAACCTGTGAATTATGATGTTTATTTTATTCTGATTTTGCAGTTTGTGGTTTGTTTTCTTTCCCTTCATTTTTTTCAAAACCCTGTTACTAGTTTTTACCCAAAGATTTATAATACCTACTTTCACAGACATACCTTTTTCTGTATCCTTTTTCATTAAAAAACAATTTTAGTCAATGGCAGCCTAACAGTCTACCAACCAGGAAATGCAGGTTTCTTTTATTTTTATTTTTTTTTAATTACTGCTGTGTATGAAGAAAGAGGATTCAGCTATTCAGGAAAAGACAGTTGTTATTAATAACCTGCACTGAAAAGACAGATATGCTTGATGTCTTTTTTTTTTTTTTTTCCAGTCTGAAATTAACAGGTTAGTTTTGATTACAAAGTTAACACTGGTAGACTCACTGAGATTAGGTTTCTATATAAGACAATAACTTTAGAGAGAAAAAATAAGTGAATTTAGTTGAACTAGGACAAAGTTTTGAGAGGTGATGTTGGAGTCAGTTTTGTGCCTTCCTTAAAGGAGCTGTAGGGCCACACCTATATTATGGGAAGAAACAATGTCCATAAACACTCTTGACACTAATAGCCATTCACCAAGGAAAAATCTTCATCCTTATTATTACATTCTTTGATCCTCCAAATATTGTGGTCACATCTAAAGAACATGTTAGAAATGCTCTTTGTGCTAACACATGAAGTATGCACAGAAATTGTTTAGGAGAAAAAACACTTACTTGGGCCCAAAAGCTTATCATAGATCACTCCAGGAGCTAGCAGTACCGAGAGCTGAGCTCAGTAGATGGAAATGCTCCATGGCAATATATGACTTGCTAGTACTTCAGTTTCCTCAAGGAATACTTTTTCTACCTGCACACACAATTTTCTGATTTCACATGTAAAACCCTGTGTTCCTGGCTTTCTGCTTCTAATTTCTTTCAAAATTAGGAGAATACTTTTTCCAGCCAAGATAGAGTTTTATTGCTACTTCATGTATTTGCAGTTATTCCTTATATCTACAATACCTACTTCATAAAAATTAAATCCTTCTGTTTTTCAAAGCAGATCCAAAGCCCTATTAGCCATCAGAAGACCATATTTACCAGACTATGGATAGGTATGTCTCTGAACCTTGCTTTCAGGATGATTCTCTTTAGTGTCGTGCTGATTTTGCAGCAATTGATTTTTGGTGAAGAGGCAAAAAAAAGACACAGAAGTGATTCTCTGTGAGGAAAATGAATAAATGGTTCCTCGTGGGTGCACTGGAATTTGGCCAGCATCAACCCTGCTACAAGTGTAAAGAATGTTTTGGAAAAGGTGGGGAAAACCATCTGATGAATATACTTTAACATCCAGACATACCCACTTGCCCATCCTCCCACAGCCCAACTCAGAGTCATGCTGCTGCTGCTTCTGGGAAAGCACTGATGATGGGATCAGGAAAATACACTTTGAAGAAGTATAATTATTGTACATCCTTATTTATCAGAATTGGGATGGCTGCCATCATGTCGCCATCATGAAGCAACTTTCTTCCTTTCTTGCTTTCATTCAGAAAATTTTGCAATCAACAATAATTAAAAGCATATTGGAAGCTGAAATGTTGATATACATTTTGTACCTAAAGGTTGGTCCAGTACCATGCTCTAAACTGTTGCTCCAAAGTTTTCTGAAGTCACTGTAAAAACTCTCATTGAACTCAGAAAATTTAGTTTCCAATTATAAGAGTGTTTCCTTACTTGGTCAGTGCTGTGCTAGTGCCTTACAAAGTGCTATGAGGCACAGTGAATCTTTCTGCAGAATTCCAAGCCTAGCACTGATTGACTTATAGCAGATATAACATATAATACATAAGAGGCTAAAATGTTTCTCCCTCCAGACTTTTTTTCCTCTCAGACTTCATGAAAAAGGTTGATTGTGGCCAGAGGCTCAACACATCTAAAATTAACAACATGTAGATACAGACAGAAGCAAGAATGAAGAGAGAGCAAGCAGTTTAAAGAGTATTTAGCTAATGCTAAAAATATTTAAGACTGCCGGGCTTGAAGAAATTTATATTAGAGAATTGCAGGACTTCTCATTCTTATCTCTCAAATGCTACTTTTTATTTTCGAGAAGTGAGGAAGATTGATTAAGTATGAGAGTCCTAAGGAATGATAGTCCTCAATTAAACCAGATTCCAATAAAGAGGGAAAGAGGCAGCTGTAAAAATCTGCACAAATTAGAAACAACACACAGAAATATCCAAACAAACAAACATTGTGCAAGTACATAGAATACAATAATTAAATAAGAATCAGAAATTACAGATTTTTCAACAGCAAACTATGTAGAACCATCTCAGTTACATTTTTTGAGACAATGGGATAAAATTGTTAGAAATCCACAGGAATCTTTATATGATAAAAGTTGTTGACACAATCTTATGTATTCTACATGTCATGAATGTAAAGGAGATGATTGTTCCATTGGAAAAAAAATGCATAAAGAAATACAAGAAAAGACCCTTCATTAATAGCTATTTTTTTCAAACTGAAACATTTTTCAGATGAAGTCTCCCGGGGCTTACCTTCACAATGCAGTGCTTTGTTACAGAGAACTAAGCTCTTGCAATACTATTCAAATGCATTCTCAGGAATGCATCCTCTTCAGCATTGATTACTTTACAGATACACCTGTTCTGCTTTTGAACACAATTGACTTAAAGCTAATAGCAGTACATTTACCCAGCATGGCTACACTAAGCATTGAATGAAGCTTTCTTAGAAAAAACACTATTTATTATTTCTGTTAATGTCTTGTATAATGAAATCCCACTTAAATATGGAAAACCCACTTAAATATGAGAACTGTCACCAATCCTGGTTTGATTATAAAATATATAAAGAATGGGATTAAAATTTAGAATGATCATGATCCATTGCAGAAATGGCCTGAAACTGATACGATTCAATAGATTCTGAATAATAAGATTCAATAGAAACTGAATAGATTAAATACAAAAGTAGGAGTAATCCCACATTAAAAAGAACACAAATGTGTAAATCTAAAAGGGAGACATTAAAGGATCAAGCTGAAGCTGAATAAAAATATGAGGTTAATTAAGATAATAAAAAAAAATCTCATTTTAAAGTTTATTAAGGAAATGGCTGTTTAAAAAAGTAATCTGAATATTTCTTCTCTCCTTAATAAATTTGACCTGGAAATTTTGTGCAATCTCATCAAGATTCGTTCATAAAGAGAATCCATTGCCACAAGAAATAATTTTTCTTTCTTATATGATAAAAAAACCAATTGATTTGAATCGCACCTCTAAGATATGTGGAAGGTAAACCTTTTAAAAGTCTCATTTTTCTTGGTTTCAAACTCCTTTAAAATAAAAACTTGAAACAATTTGAGAAACCTCAAAAGCTCATAAGATGCTTAGATGCTGTGGCAAAATAGGCAAATTTTATCTGCTTTTAAAAAAAGATTAAAGAAACTCAATTTGTTTGATCTAGAGAAATGAAGGCTGGTTTAGACCATAACACTAGCTTTTATATGCATAAAGAATAAGCACTGAGAGAGCAGAAACTAGTTGTTTTTCAGATCAATGAAGAGCAGGACAGAAAAATGACGTATCTAATTTTCACTCAAGCAGATTTCCATGAAACACTGCACTATCTTACTCTAGGACCCAGGCATATGAAAGTGACAGAATAATTTATTATTCAGCACACAAAATTGTATCAAAATCATGTCCGTTCATTTCTACTGGACTCCTTCTGAAATAAAGTGGAACTGTAAAATAAGTGTATGTATCAAAGTCTGGTCCCACTTGAGCCATTGGCTTTGCTGAGATGTGTCTCTGAAATTATTCCAATTACATAGTGAAAGTGCATATTTTTCCCTGGGTCAAATCCCCAGTAATATTGCAAGTTTAGTAGAAACGCTCAAGAAGGAAAATTCAAATTTAGCTAACAATCATTTTGTGAGATCAGAATGCAATTTGAAGCAAAAGTTTAAAATACATTTCAGAAAATCAAAAGGAACTAGGTAGTTTAATGCAGTCACATTCTGGGATAAAAATAAAAGAAAATACAAAAGAAATCTCTTCTCTTTGATGCAAGAGAAGTATAAACTTTCACCAAAAAAAACTGTATATGAATTTTAATGTGACCAGTGTAAGAGTAAAAGACATACCAACCATTGTGATATCCCACATAGTTAAAATTATCCGTGCTGCTACACAAAGAATAAAATATTCGTCAATTTTCCTTGTAAATAAAATTGAAATGTTTGTTACAATTATCTTTTCATCTCTTTTTCTCTCTTTTCACTGCCTGCATCTTCTCATTATTTTCTTCTTCAGTCCCTGCCCACCCATACTGAACACTTACTGAAAGTCAAAAAAAAAAAAAAAAAAAGAAAAGAAACGATAAATCTTTAATCCAATTCTGAGCACACAGAGATTTTCTGATCAGGCTTACATTTGGCACAAGGTAAGTCCAAAACAAAAGAGCAGACAAAAAAATGGCTTAGCCTCTTACAGTCCTGAGGCCTCACTTCTGAATCTCAAATTGTTCTAACTTCCTGCTGTCACAACAAAAAGCAGTACTTAAGAAATCTTACAATCCAAGGAGCCTCACACACCAATGTTGCACTACACATTGATGAAATGACAAGAAGGGCCAGTTGTCATATATGATACACAAAATTGGATGAGGTAAGTTTATTTTCTAATCTATTTTTCTGGATCAATTGCACTTGCATTCCACCTGTGTATTCTTCTCATTTTCTTCACCAGCGCAGATCATCTTGATGCATCCTATACAGGATTTACCAGTGCAAAGACAGCTCTTTGCTAAAAACATAATTACCTCAACAGAGAAGCTAATGAAGTCTAGATAGACACCCATAGCAAATAGTTCTTAATTTAAGGAAAGAGACTAGGACAAATACATTTCCTTAGCCAAAATAATGGTAAATCATGATTATAAGAAGTATTGCCATTTTTTACTGCTAGTTGTTTAAGTTCTACCTGAGATGAGAAAATTGCTTCAATTATTAGAAAATATATGATTTCTGACATTTCAAAAGGAGCAGAATGCTGTTGCCCTTCATAGGGACTAGAAGCATCGGTCATTTCATTTCTCAGGATACAATGATACATCCAGTTGTCTAAGGTGATAGTTTGAAAATCTATGCTACCAGAAGGGTCACTTTTTCCTTTTTTTTTTTTTTTTTTTTTTTTTTACCCTTTTATCTGTAACCAGGAATTTTGAATAAATTTCAAAGTAACAATATATATATAGGAGAGAAGATCATCACCATTGTTGGTGAAACTGAAGTTATTTGTGGTGACAGCACTAAATGATCATCTTCACAGTGATGGGATGAAGTGCTTCTGGCTGAGCCAGGGGCTGAAATGCACAGGAACAAGATTTTCCAATTCAAGGCCCAGCTGCAAGCAGTAATAGACTTTTCCATGACTTGCCCTTTTGTTGTTTTTGAAGGTTTATGCACAAAGTGTTATGCATATCACACAAAATGGGATTCAGCTAACATAAAAAAAAAAATGTTTTAGCTACTGACAAAAAGTGCTTGCACTACTTCAAGACCTTTCTTTTTCACTCTGCTGCCACAGAGAATAGTCTGAGGATGAGCAAGGGGATGAAAGTGAACCTTATCAAAGGTATATTCTGTAACATATAACATAATGGTCAGCAATAAAACTGAAATGGGGGGAAATTTTCTAAAGTATCTGCATCTTGAAGACTAGCTGGGCACTGATCTTGTGGTGGTGAGCATATCCTTTTGTACCATTTACAGAATCATTGAGGTTGGAAGAAAGTTCTTAAATACATCTGTTACCCTACAACTCTGTTATTCCACCATGGGCAACATCAAACCATGTATTCAAGTGCTATACCCACATGCTTTTGAACTCTTTCAGGGGTGGTGAGTCCATCTGAGCAGCCTGTTCCATATCTGGTCATCCTCCACCAATTAAGATATATTATTAAAAATATCTATTAAATACATACTCATGAATCTAATGTGTTCCAAAATCCACAAGAACTGTTTTATCAGTGAGAAACTTAAATAGTTTATACCATATTTATTTCTGTCTCTCACACTTGCACTTTATGTTTATCATGACCCAGAAATTATTCTGTTTTTCCCCTCCTGATTCTCTCCCTCATCCCTTTGGGAAGGAGAACAAGTATCTGGGTGGAGGCTTTACTGCCACCAAATTTTCAAAACTTAAAGTTCCAATGAAAATCTAAAATTTGAGCTTCTTTTTCAAAGTTGCAAATACTGCATATTAAAAATTATTAATTTATTACAGTTTTTAAAAATTGCAAGCATTACCATCAATTCTAATTGTTTCATTTGTCTTTTAAACTGCAATCAATGGAAGAGTATTCAATGCATGAAGAAAAAGCTCTTATAATATACCATAATATGGACAAAGATCTATCCCATTGCTGCTGCACCTGTATAGTCTCTTTTTTCACAATACAGTCAGAATATACCTGCATATACAGAATGAAAAAAATGGAGTTTCAGACCAGTTCCAAATTGAATGAAACTTGTCTCCTAAGTAAAAAATTGCATTTACCATTTAAAAAAATTTACCATTTAGATGCCAAGTCATAAAAATAGACCTCAACATTATATTTTTTAATAATTTCCAAGTATAAATGATTTTCTGATATCATTGAACTATTTCACAACAGTTATGAGGATTTATATTTTGGTTTGAGTAAACATGACATCTGTAGTATTCTGTAGAGACTATACAACAAAATTAAAAATAAAAAAAAAAAGAAAAAGGAAAAAAAAATTCAAGTTGATATTAAACTACATATGTAAGAGCAAATTTAATATATTCCTGGAAGACAGAGAAGAAAACACAAGGTTATCAGACTGTACCTTGATAGTAGATTAAGCCACAATATTTCAAGTTACTCATTGCAGCTGGGTCACTAATTCCACTGGGAATATTACAACATCCATACTGCCTCCTCTAAGAAGCTTACAACTTACATCCTCTTTTCAAAAAAACCCCCAAAAGTATCAATCTCAGGGGATGCTGTCCTGTCAGAACTTCTGTCCATATTGAATTAAGAGTATTAGTAATGCCATTTGGATCTTCAATTGCTAATGTGAAGAGCTAGATGAATATTTGAACCTTGGATAATTTTGCCTGTCACTGAATTTGGGAAAGGCTTAAGGCTGAAATTCTTCTCACCACACTGCATATTTAACACAGATGTATTTAACCTAATCAAGTTATAAATTTTGTCTCTTCTGAAGAGAGTTAATGGGACTCTTTTCTGGAACATACATTATTTGACTCCAGCAGAAACACTTCAGGCTTTACTACTACTGAACTTAATAACAAGCTACTTCTGAAATATGTTCTATCTCTTCCACATTTCCCTGTGCATTCCTCTTTCTTGTGCAAGTATAAGGATTAAGGTACCAGCTTGACTGAAAGTCGAGTTTGAAAACTAAAGTACTATTCTGCTGGGCTTGCTTTAAGATGAGCTTCTTCCCTGGAGCGGTGAGAATTGATTCTGGAGCCAGACATAAGGGGAAGACTTCTCCCTTTTTGGCAGACGCCCTCAGTCATGTCGGTTTAAAATTTTATGGCATAGTTGCTTGATTAATTAATTTTATTTTATTGAGTTTATTTAAGATCAGGGTACTTCTGACAGTTATTTTTTTTCCACTCTCCTGGCCTCTGCCTTGTTTACTTCTGCTTTCCTATTTGTGGTCCTGCTACAAACCAGTTTAATCACATCTGAGAAGAGAGCTAACTCTTTGTGAATGAAACTGAAAGAATTCAAAATATCCTCCCCAAAAAGGAGATAAAACCCAAACATGATTAAGTGTTGATGCCAAAAGCATTGATATACTTTCATTTAATAGTAAGAGAGCCTAAGTAAGAGAAAAATAGAGAAAAGTTAGAGAAAGATAAGGTTACTTTAAAAAACGTGGGATAGGTCACCACCACACTGTGCTACTTCTGTTGCTGCTGAAACGGGATGGGGGGAGAAGAGCAGTTTTTGCCCTTTTTTTTCCTGCCTTTTTCTTATCTGCCTCCTGCGATGCTGGGAGCAGTTTGGCTGGGATGCAGCAGCTCATCCCCCGGGATGCAGGCGGGGTGCCCAGGGCCTGGCAGAGCTCTCACCGCGGGATGTAGGAGCAGGGTGGGGTAGCACAGCTCTCTGTGCCCCCCATCCATGGCTATGGGGTCAGGGTGGGATACCACAGCTCTCTGTGCCCCCCATCCATGACTATAGGGTCAGGGCGGGATAGCACAGCACTCTGTGACCCCTGTCTATGGCTATAGGGTCAGGGTGGGGTAGCACAGCACTCTATGCCCCCTGTCTATGGCTATAGGGTCAGGGTGGGGTAGCACAGCACTCTATGCCCCCTGTCTATGGCTATAGGGTCAGGGTGGGGTAGCACAGCTGTCTGTGCCCCCTGTCTATGGCTATAGGGTCAGGGTGGGGTAGCACAGCTGTCTGTGCCCCCCGTCTATGGCTATAGGGTCAGGGTGGGGTAGCACAGCTCTCTGTGACCCCAGTCCATGGCTATAGGGTCGGGGGGCTCTCCCCAAGAAGCCTCAGGTTGTCTCCAGCAGGCGATGGTGATGGGGGAAGGTGAAGGTCAGAGATTCTGCCCCTCGCTTTCCCTCAGCATTTAGCACCGTTTTTGCCTTCCTTTTCACGTTCCTCTGGTAGTTTTCAGGTGTTCAAGAGTGATTATGATAAGCAGACACAAAGGTAAAACACTTTCTGAAGCTTTCCGCTGATTGTCAGGATCTTAGAGGTACATGGTCCTGTATAAGGACAAGGGTAGCAAGAAATACAGGGGTGCAGTTTGATCCCCAAGTCAGTCAGGGTTAGGGCCAAAATGTAGAAGAGACAGAGGAAAAGGCTGGTGAAAAGTTTGGATGCAAAAGATTCAGGACCATGACTTTCAGTGGAAATCTAGCTTACTGTCAGCTTGTGCTGAAAATAAATATTTGGGACAAAATATTTGGGACAATTTGACCTCCTGAGTCACCTTTCATTTCAGTGTTCATAAAGAAAGAATGGAAAATTAGTTGAGATCACTTACCTTGGGTTTTGTGTGATATGAATCCTGTCTCACATAACAAGAAATACTAACATATGGTTCTCCAACTTACTTTATGAATTTCTCTTAAAATAAACAACTAAACAAAAGAATGAAAAAACACAGCCCAAAGGACACTAAATGAAAAATCTTTGCAAGCTAACTTTGAAAACCAAATTGCCTCCGTCCTTCTCTGGGTTCCCCAACAACCATAATAGTGTAAAATATAATTTATTTATTATCACTATTTTTTTTAGTAAACAAACAATTTTATATTGCAGTTATTAACAGAAATTGTCTAAACATAAATCACATATTACTCTTTCATTGCACAAGCAAGTTGAGGATATCACGGATCTGATGTCAGGTACAAAGTGTTTCCTTTTTTTCTGTATTAAAATCACTTTGATTTGATTACTTAATGCATGATTTCTGATAGCATAACATCCTAAAAATGTCCACAAAAAACTACTTTAAGTTTTCCACAGTTGTGCCAAGAAACTAACACCTTGAAAACGATACGAAGAGAAGAAGCTTATGAGCTGAAAAGTGGCTCACAGGATGCAGCCCACCAGAATGAAATATGGAAACAAACTCAGGACTGATTATATCCACAGGCAGAGGCTATTGTCTAGAAAGAAATGCACTGAATTACATGGCTCAAGAAAAGGATTTTGCACTCATCTATGGAATATGCAGATGCAAACTGGAGCAAGTAAGATCTCCAGCTGGATTTTCAGAAGGACAGTAAAAAGTAGTTTCTTAGTAGCTGGATTTTCAGAAGATAAATTAGGATATTTATAACTTAGAGGATTTTTCTGACTGAGATTTATTAGGAAATCTGGGTTTAGCTGTTACAGAAATCTGGTATGTGAAGTTAAGTTAAAATTTTTAGAAAAAAAAAACCAAAACATTCTCAGTTATTGCTGAGTTCCATTCCTGTTACTTATATTTTTTTTAAATATTTCTTTCTCTAATTCTTCCTTTCCATTTTAAATAGCTTTCTCCCCTGGAGTTCTCTCTGAAGGGAGAGAATACACTTTCTTGTCTTTCTGACTCGATTTTTTTCTCCTTGAGCGGGGTCTTGCATCCACATGTAGATCCAATGCAGGAGATAAATCTATCTCCTGTTGCCTGTGCAAATAAATCTGCTCTGGCCTTACCTTCACTGCTGAAAAAAAGAGGAAAGCAATAGCATTGACACTTAGATTATAGAGATTTGATACTCATAGTTCTGGGTAGTCAGAAATGCTTCATACAGGAAAATTGTAAATAGACTTACTTGAAAAGGAACAGAACATGAGTGTGTTTAAGCACAACTTCTTTCTACCTGAGTTATAAAATATTTAATCTAAATCCAGTATTTCAACAAGAAATTCTGAGATTCACTCTCTTTGGGACTTCACACACCAGGGAGTTAGTGCATGTGTAGGATGAAGATGCAGTGCAGTGCCAACTCTTCTGAATGCCAGGCAAGCAATGCAAAACCATCTACTAACAGAGGGAAGACTCACAGTTGGCTAAGGAGGATAGGAAATAAGAGTGACATAGACAGATTTTATCTGATCATAACATCAATGCAAGATATTCTCATGTCATACATAAATCTCTGTGCAGAACTTGGTAGTGGATAGTGGATCCTAGCAGAAAGTATCTTAAATTAGCAGGGGTGAAAGACCAAAAAGCACATAAACACACACAACTACCACCAGGTTACTGAATATTGGTAAAACAAAGATAGATAGCAAATGGCCAAGATAGCTCAAATTTAATATAACAATTATGCTGTGTCACTACTATAATTTTACAATTTTTTATATTAAATAAATTTACTATATTAATAAACTAAGTTTTCCTATGGAACCTTATATTTGTACATATATAAAATGGTATATAGCTATCTAAATATAACAGTCTGGAAGTGAAAATAGCACAACAATAATGCAACACTAATGGTAGATAAGTGAATGTAGAATGAATGCGTTTTTAACTGAAGGCAAATCAACATATTTTTCTTCTACTATGTTTCTTTATTTTATCATTGGCTTCTCTAGGCACCAGTTCCCTGACTCCAGTTCTTGCCTTCTTATAGGCCCAAATCTATGGATGAATCCTCTTCATTTGCTGCTGGCGCTCATTTGCCCTCCTGCTTAAGACCTGGTTCCAACTTGCTTTTAAAAACCTGTGAAAACACAATGCAGGTAAAAGGACAATCAGTTCAGGCAGGAACAATCACTGCTTTGGCTTAAGGGTATGGCTGCCAGCCATAAGCACATCTGTCATATTGCTTTGAAGAAAAGTGAAGCTTCATATAGGGCCAGAGATGCATTTGCATAATCCTTTTGACAATAAGTGACAGAACTGCAATAAGGTCTATTTTGGACTGTAAAAAATTGTGAGCTGTGAGGGAAGAAGTTGAGGTGGGAATAATAAGACAAATATTGAAGTAGAAATAGGAGAGAGCAGATGGGTTAGACAGATATCTGCATAGTGGAAACAAGTATTATGTATGGATGCCTTTCCTGAAAATGAGTATTTCTATGCTGGTGTAGGTATTTCTGAACAAAGCAAGAGCACTAGAAAATTGAAATAACAGAGGAAGATCAAAAGATGAAGCCAGTTGGGAGTATAAAAATAGCTATAAGACAGTGCATAGGATTCTGCTGTGGAAAATAAGGAACACATTAATTATACAGGAACTCTTAGCATGTGAGTGTTAGGAATATTGGCATGTGGGACCTATAGAAAGTGTCAGGACTGACACTGGCTATATGATCAGGACTACTTTGTGTTATGTGATATTCCATAGATGTGAGTCATCCCTGCACTACAAATCATTGTTTAAATATTTAAAGAATTTATTATTTTAATATTCTTACAATGGAAAATATTCAGAGCTGTATGTTGTCAGTAAATTCATATTATGTGCATACTTTAAATTCATTTATAACACTGAACTGCACGTTGTCATATTTAGGGATAATCTAAATTTTATTTAGATTTACTAAATACACTGTTGATATTGATATTGTTTACACTTAGAATTATTGACAGATGTTGTAATTTGAATTGTCTCATGTGTGATGGGTCAGATAAATCAGATGCTTTTATTTTCAGAACTTGATTATCAAATACACTCAAAACAGATTCTTTCACAAACACAAACAAAAATTTTCTGCAAAACTGATGTGTACATTTGGTGTGTAAACCAATGTAATAGTCCAGGGGAGATACATGGTATTATAGTCAGTCTATCCTGTAAAAAATATGAATAGAAATAGTTATATTCATTCAAATATTTCAAATGTGTCAAAAGACAAGAAATTTTAGGTCATATACTTGTATGATGAGGACTTCCAGACTTGAGTCTATGATCTGGTTAACTTTAATGGCTATTTTCCATTCCAATTATAGTTTTAATATATATATATTATATCATACCTATACTATACTGAATTAATATTCTTGTTGTTTTTGTTTTTTTTTTTTTAATTTTCTCATTTCAAAACTGAAGTGTTAGGCTTGGAGTTGAAAAAAAAAAAAAAAAAAGAAAAAGAAATAAAAATAATTCAGAATAAACCTCTTTATCCAGAATGAAGACCTTGGTATAGGTGTATTTGTGATTTCCAGAAAAAAAAAAAAAAAAAAAAAAGCACATGACTTTTATGGTTATATTCTCCTTTTAATGTGATCTTAAGTAATATGATTCTGTACTATCTTCCTGTCATTTATTTTTTATATGGTCATATGGTGGATTTGGGGTTTATTTTTTAACTTCTAGAGTAAAAGCAATTAAACATAGTACTTTATGCCCACATTGTCTCTGAAGAGATTTTTTCCTCATCCAGATGGCACCTTACCTCCTTGCAAGGTCAGTTTAGAGACTTTGCAGCAGCCAAAGGTAATGAGAACAGCAAACACAACATACTTTTAGTAGAGAAGTACCTGATGGCCTGTATTGCTGTATTCATTATACTGCTGGCATGGATTATATTTCTCTTGCCTGCAAATGTCTGCAAAGACAAGAAACACACAGCGGAATGGAATAAGATGACTTCTGCATGGGGGCCTTCATAGACATGACTGTTTTTAACAGGAGAGAAATAGAAAATATCCAAACCAATCAACCAACCAACCAACAAAAATGTCAGCACCAATAACAAAAAAACCTACAATGCAAGTCCCTCATAAACAGTTACTCTGTCATAAACATTATGTGATATCTGCTTTATTCAGAATGAATTACCCTTTAAAACTTTTTTCAGTAAGGCAGAGCACTCTTACCACTCATCAAGTGGCACTTTGTAAATAGCCACAAACAGTGCAGCCAAGGAGTTAATGAGATCTCCAGCTTTTCACCTTTTGTTGAAACAATATTCTTCAGTAACCTCAACAGCCTATCTATACACCATATTGACATTTTTTCAGACCCTCAAGCACTGTTTGCTTCCTTCTCAAACCCTTGTGATATGTAGGAATGCTCCAGGCACTGAACAAGTCAAGAATTCCTCCTGGTATTTGCTTGAGTATTTTCATTGAGAGATTTTCCTTTAATCAAAATAAATAGTCTGTTTCATGCCGAAAGTGATCTTATTGACAGATCCTAAAAATGTTAAATGAGCAACCTGTTCTTTAAATGTTGCTTTTCTAATTTAAAATCATTACAGCACTGGAGCATTGACGCGGTGTTATTTGTTATAATTTCTTGTTTGGTTAGCATAAGTTATTCCCGTGATTTCTTCTTTGATTTTAGCTTTATTTAAAATCATTAGACAGCATTTACATTTATATTTACAATCCTCACAGTGAACTGATGCCTGGAAGTGATGGAAACTAATACTATTTTGGCATTCACTAAATTGGATCTCGTAGTTTTTCAATATTCAACAGATTTGTGTTTCTAAGTTAGTTCTTTAATAGATTTCATCTTTCTCTTGCTATTCAGCTATTTCTACTTTTTTTTTTCTGTGTTAATTCATAATATGTGTAATGAACAATGAAACAATAGCCATAAAGTAAGGTGGATAACTAGGTGAGGTAGCATATGGGTAATTAGACCACAGCATTTTAGCATAAAATCCTTGGATTTTAAACTTTACTGTATTTCCAAGAGAAGTCAGAACCCATGGGTTTGCAATCTGATTTTTAAAAGTATATTTTTAAATAAAATATACAGAAATCATCCCACAGTAGAAGAAATACTACTGAGCAGAGCAAGATCATGAGCATTTCAGAAAATACAAAAAAAATAATTTCATAGGTGTACAAAAAATGTCTTTTCATACATGGCCAGTGCCTCTTATCCATATATTACATGTTGATTTTATCCAGAAAATTTAAACAATTTATTTTGGGAGCATATCTAAAACAGAATTGAAGACCTTTATGGTTACAGTATTGTTGATTTATCTAAAAGCTTTCTGAAATCTTTTCTCAATTCATGTTTAACTTCAGCCTCATTGAAACGGAACAGTTTTAGTCTTTGGGTGCTGATAAGTAGCATTATTATTGAAATAATTCAATTCTGATGTAATCCAGTTTCATTTATTTATATGTAGTTGTATCAGTGATAAATAATATTAATGAAGGTAGGAGTCTATTACAATATTCTGTTACATAAGTATTAACTAAAAGTGCTCAAAACATAGTTTTGAAAATTTGAGTCTCTTCTATAGTCTTGGGTCCATACAATTAGAATGACAATGTGTATGCATTAATTTATAAATAGTTAACATTATCAAACAAAGGATAATTTATGTCTATATACCCTTCCTATATATTCTGGGGGAAAAATATTCTAAATATTAAACTTATTTATTTTTAAAACCTTATAATATCACTTTTTTTTTCTTCCATTGTGATTTTTCTTATTTTTGCACATTTCCAATGAAAACTTTTTTTGATATAGAAAAGTTTTTTCACATTTATAATGCTTCAAATTATGAAATTTAACATTTAATCTTATACGATTAATTTGCACCACTATCCCAATAAAAAAACCCAACCCAACAACAAACCTTCCAACAAACTATAATCAATAATGCAGAAGACTTCATTTTTTAATTTTTCTAATGACAAAACTTAAATTACCCAGCTTCAGAAATACAGAATACTCCAAAATACACCAAATAGTATTTACAGTGGGATTTTCTTACTAATCTCAAAGTTTTGTTAAGGTAATGGTAGATCTCCATCAATATTTTTACTCTTTTACTGTTACATATTTTCCTGCAGGTTTGCAGTTTTCATAGTCATTGAAA
Source organism: Erithacus rubecula (assembly GCF_903797595.1). Classification (NCBI taxonomy): domain Eukaryota; kingdom Metazoa; phylum Chordata; class Aves; order Passeriformes; family Muscicapidae; genus Erithacus; species Erithacus rubecula. The sequence continues at coordinate 64,929,989 of NC_136658.1, forward strand.
TGAACCTTACAAGTGTCATATTCCGTTTTTGGGGTTTTTTTTTTTTTTTTTGATGTTTTGTTTTTTGTTGGGTTTTTTTGTTGTTTTTTTTTTTTTTTTTTTAATTTCACATTCCTGTGTGTATAATATTGTAAGAAATATCATATTTCTAACATTAAATTAAAGGGCAGGCAGGTGTTCAGACATCTCCAGGAGAGCAGGGCTTCATCACATCTAATGTCAAATCTTGAAGACAAATGCCATCACTCCAAACATCCTCCTGCTTCCCTTAGCTGAGCATGATATGATCACAAATCCAAAAGCTAGTCCCACACCAGCCATTATAAAGAAAAATAATTCTTTCTTAGTGGATATCAGTACACTGTGAGATCAGAGACAGTCTGTTCTGGTTGTTAGTTTTGTTTTGCTCTCACGTATTTCAACATGTAAGTTTTAGTGTTTCATAACTCTCCCTTGTTCTGCAAACATCTCAGAGGTTGACTACTGAAAAGACATTTTGCCATGCTTTAGTTAAACAATATTAAAAAATTGACTTGCCTTGACTTTCAAAGGCAAAAAGCAAAGGAGTCTCTTTGCTCCTCATTAAGTACAGAATTATGTGCAAGAAATGTGCAAGCAGTGTGCAAGAAGGAAAGCACAGGAAAACTTGGTAGTGTTTTTGTTATCTTAGTTCTTTTATTTTTTCTTCCATTCTAAAACATTTCTAATCCTAATCTTCACTTCATTCCCCAGGAGTATCCAGTAAATCTTAGTTTTTGTCTTCAAAACCCGTGTTTTAATAATCATGATGGCTAGATGATGCCAAGAGATTTCTGCAAAATGACCTAGCCCAGCCTGGTTCTCATTATTCTGTCCATACCTTCGTGTAACGGGGAAGACACGCAGCTTTTAAGTGTTATCGTTCAAATCAAGCTGGACTGCCTGTTTACTGTCCAGAAGCCTTAGGCAGAGCTCTGATGAGAGGTAAATGGTTGCTGAAATCCAGGAGTGATCATACCCAGCAACCAAGCTGAGATCTTGTACCTTTATCCCTTCACTGGAAGCTATTTGTTTCAAAATCCTGAGCCACCTCTCACTGAGATTTACAGAGAGTGGAAATAGGTAGGTCACTTACAAATGCCGTGGGAGGCACACCCCCTCCCTCCCCTTCCCTATGGTGTTAGAGAAGCTTTTCTGAGGGTCTGGGGGTGTTTACACACTGCCACCTGCTGCTTTGGTCTCCTTGATCTGAGTTTGCTCTGCTCTCAGCAGCACTGGTGATCTGCTCCTCCCCACTTAATTCTGCTCGTCCTCCTGCAGTTTGATCCAGAGCCCAGTGGAGTCAAAGGCTCCTAAGACTTCCTTTGGCTTCAGTGGATTTTGGAGTCTGCCAGATACATAATTAATTTATTTCAATGGGCTATGAATCAGGCTTTTTGTACTGCCAGATGTATAATTAATATTTCAGGATGAATTCCAGGTAGCTTGCTGGTTTGTAAGGCTCTTCATACTGTCTCAGTTCCTGTCTCCCGTGTAGTAAGGTCATAAATTAAACTCTTATATTCTTTAAAGAAAACAAAACAAAAAAAAAAATTAATAAAACCATGCTTCAATGCTTTTAAATACTTATCCCCTTCCAAAAGAAAGTACCTCAAAGGACATTGCAGTCTCAAGATCAATAGATTTTTCACCCCAAAGTTTCCTAACGAGGGTTGCTTTTTCATCATCTCATAAAAAACATCTTTGACTGCATTTTTATCTTTCTTTATAACTTGAGGGAGAATTTCAAATTGTTTGTGTAAAAAAAATAAAAGTGTATTTCTTGAGATTTTCTGGTATCACTAGTTATAGGCATTGCTTCAAAAATCTTTCTTATATGAATGATTAAAAGTGGTCAATTGGGGCAACTGGAGTATTTCATTCTTCTGCAAGGGTTTGTCCTGAAATTAAATGCATTCCTTTTCTATTCCCATGAAAGCGGCTTTTTCTTCCTTTGAAGTCTTACACAGACTCCAAGACAAGCCTGCCATATTCTAGCCTGCTAATAGAGTCTCACTCTTCAAAACAGTACAGTCCTCAGGCTGCCACAGTTTTTATTAAGGCATCTTTTTAGTCCAAGGCAAATTTTTATTTTCCCCAAGTGTCATTTTACACCAGAAAACAGTGTCTGGTCCAGCCTTATGAATTAAGTGTCCACCTAAAATAAACATACTGCTGAAGGACACAAAGGAACTTGGCTGTATTCTAATTTCGTTTCATGTCATTGGTGCAACTTTGTCAGCAAACTGACATATAAAAATCAGTGGATATTTCAGATAGTTAAGAAGTGCCCAAACTGTTTTGTGAGCTGACAAAACAATATATTTCTTTCACTGATCCTTCCTGTCTTTTGGTTGGATGGCCCAGACTGGTTTTCTTTTTGCTTTGTTTTTGTTTTGATTTTTGGGTTTTTGGGTTTTTTTGTGTGTGTGAGTTTTTTGGGGTTTTTTTGGGTTTTTTGTTTTGTTTTGTTTTGTTTTTTTTTTCCTGTGGTTTTTGTTTTGCTTTTGGTTTTGGTTTTCGTTTGAGCTTTTTTTGTGGTTTTAGTTTGTGATTGTGTTTGTGTTTGTGAGGTTTTTTCTTGGTTTTTTTTGGGGAGGGGGGGGGTGAGTTTTTTGTGAGCTTTTTTTTTGTTTACCTTAGATAAATAAAAAAAGAAATTTGCAAAGTGTGCTCTGAAGTTCCAGCAAGTGATAGGGAAAACCCTGGCATTGAATTTCAATTTCATTAATGTCTGTTCCTGATTCTCACATGATGGAAAACTGTACATAAAGAGTAACTTAGTAACAAGTTTTGATGAGCCTTAAAGATGCGATCGACCTAGAAAGGAGACCTGAACAAAAGCTTTGAAATTCACTGCAGGAGCATGCTTTCAAATAGTTAATCCTTTGATTTCAGTAGAATATCATAGGCCTCATAAATTAAGGTCATTTCTTCAAAAATAGGTTATTTTTATTTAATGAGGGCAGTTCATAAACAGTAAATTATTATCTTAATGGAATTCACAAACTGCTGCATGAATCACCAAGATTTGAAAAAGATGGAAGCAAGAGTGGAGGAAAAAATGTTTCTCGGTAATACTATGATTTATGTTATGTGTATGAAGTACTGTATGGCTTTCTTTCTAAAAACCTGGGAGGTCATCAAAAGATTGTCAGGCACTGAAGCTCTCAAATCTTCTTTTAAATATTTTGGCAGTTGTTATTAACGAGTGTTTTCTGCTGTTCTCTGCTTTAAATAGACGATGTACAAAATATTCAGAGCTGTTACTGGTGCTTGAGGATGAATCCTATCCACTACTGCATTTTCTCTAAGCTTTAAAGAAAAGTTGTTGACACAGTTTAGCAAAAACACTTAGTCTCTTAGATATCACTCTGCTTCGAATAATCTTTTTAGTGTAGAGATCAAAAGAAAAGCTTTCATCATAGATCTTGAATTGGACTCTAATCAGTGTAAGAGTTCCATAAGCTTCAGTGCAAGACCTTTTCATTTTTCTCATGTGAAGATCAATTAGATCATAAGCTTTTCAGAACAAACATCAGATTCTTTCAGTGTTTACTGTGCTAAACAATGCAAAGCACCACAGTTTTGGCTTCGAGAAAACAAACTGTAATTGACATGTTTGTCTCAGAATATGGAAAGATCAAAACCAGTGAACTACTTTCACTGCTCAACTATGTAAATTGCATCAAGACTAAACTAGCCACAGTCATTCCCACAGATCAGGATGAGTACACAGGTGTTAGATGCTCTTTTAAATGTCACATTCTTATTTTCAGTTTACATAGGCAAAAATAATTTGCTTTCTCTTTGATTTTAAAAAGGTAATGTATTATTTTTTCCTCCGTGGTAGCACAGAATTCTTTTCTTTTGACATAAAAGTATAAGGAAAATGCTGTGATGCCAGGGTTTTGCTAAATTATATCTTTAAGAGGAAATATGTCTACATCTTTTATCTTTTCCCCTAAAGCACAAAATTCTTATTAACCATATATGATGAGGCAGTGTGTGGCTGGAATTCCTACTGTAAATAATATAAATTGCACATTTGGAGAACTTATTCAAACCTTATTTGAAGCCAGTGGGGATCTTTCCATTGATTTTTAAAGGGTTAGAAATTGGCCTTTAGCCTTGCTTTCTGTTCATGAATCATTCAGAAACCAATCCTGATGTCTAGTTATTTGTAAGTATTGCACAAATAGTTTGGACAAGCAACTTCTGATCTATGGGCTGTTTCCAAAATGTTAATTTTGACTGTTTGCTGTTCCGTATTCATAATGTGTGATTAGTCATCTACATCACCATGATATTACATCTCTCTAATTGACAGACTCCAACTATCTAAGCTATAGCATCTATCCATTTGCATTCTTACAATGGAGCAGCTCGTTGTAGTATATGAATGAATAATGAATAGCAAATGTTGAATAGTGAATAATGAATAGTAAATAATTTATGTATTCTGGTAAGATTTTTAAGACAAATATTCACTCATGCTAATGTCTGGGAAAGTTTTGGATTGGAGAACATTTTTTACTAATAATCAACTACTTGAAAATTTTGAAATAATATGTAATAACTTGAATAGTATTAATGATTATATTTTTAACAGAAAATTAACTTTAAAAAAAATAATTTGGATTAGGTGTGCAGTAAAAAAAGGAAGGGAATTACATTATTGGTAAGAACAGTGGTCAAGGGCATTTCTGACTTCTACTTTTCTTCTACCCAGAGGCATCTTGGACTTAAGAGAATAATGATGTTCCATATTTTCTTCTTGACATCTGAGTTGAACATGTCCTCTGGTTTAACATTCTATTACCCAGGCTAAATACCTCATTAGCTTGGGAGAATCAATATAAATATTAGAAAAAAAAAAAAAAAAAAAAAAAGTCTTTTATTCACCATTACATCACAATCATAGTTGCTCCTTGTGTTTTTTTCTTTCTCTGGTTGTTTTTTCCTGTTTCTTTCTTTGGTTATTTTTTTGTTTGTTAGTTTTTGTTTTTTTGGGGGGGTGCTGTTTTTTGTTGGTTTTTGACCTTTTTTTTTTTTTTTTTAGTCTTTTTTCTGTTTTTGATCTTGTTTTTTCCCTTCCTTTTACCCTATGTCTTTGGATCTTTTAATGATATTTTTATGTTGTTGCTTTTCCACTTGTTGACTTTCTTTTATTTTTCTCTTGGGTTCATTTCTTGGGGCTTTTTTTTCAAATTATCTCACTGCTTTTAGTCGACATTAGAGCTTTGCATTTTATTTTATAACATTTCCTTTATTATTTTTAGTAATCACTCTCTTGTACACAGCTTCCCTCTTTACTTGCCCACCTTTTTTCCTCATCACATTTTTCCTATCTATCAGCCAAGTTGCCCCTTGCAAAAAAGATGGCAAGTGATTCTGATGTAAACAGAACACTTCTTGCAAATCTTGTAATTCACAGCATCAATTATTAATTACATTTTTCTAATGCTCACAGATGTCTTCCTACCCTTTTCTGCTGCAAATCTTTTATTTGTCATCTTCTCTAATTGATTTGATACAGGGCTCATTTCCAATAAATTCTGCCTGGCACCTTCTGTTTCACAAGGCTATTTTTTTTTTTTTCTGAATACTTATATCACTCTTAACATAGACTGAGGAGCCTCCTCCACATACAGCTTCCACCTCCTGATCTGTTATAATCTGACAATTAAACCAAAACAAGATAAATTATTAGAGAATGACTGAGAACTAATCCCTAAGTCAAATCAATGCCTGGCTTAGTGAGAAACCACTGCTGCGGATTTAGAGACATTTGATGTTGAATAACATCATAATTAAATCCTGTCCATTAGACATAATTAAATCTCATTAGTAATGTGGCAATACAAAATATCTTTTAATTCTCCAGTATGAATGTGTCATGCTCTGTTGCTCTCTGACCTGGTTCTTTTAGATTGTGCTAGGTCTGGCTGGGATGGACTTAACCTTCCTCCTAGCAGCCCATGCAGGGCAGTGCTTTGTGTTGGTAGCTAGAACAGAATCTCTATGACACCAGAGTTTTGCCTACTGCTGAGAAATGCTGGTACTGCATCGGTGCTGTCTCTCCAAACCAGAACACACCCTTCCCAGACTTTCCCAAAGGTCAATAGGCCAATGATGGGCAAGAGGAAGGATGGGAAGAACACAGCCAGGACAACAGATACAAACCAGCCAAAGGGACTGTCCATGCCATATGAAAGACAGCAGGCTGAGAAATAAAAGCTAAGAGAAAAGACTGTGTGTGTGTGTGAGACATTAAATCTATATTCCAAAGCAACTCTTATGCCACTTGTTCTCAGGCCCTTCTCAGGAAGTGGCTGGATATCACCTGCTTCTGGAAGTAGTGAATTTTTTCTTTCTTTTTGACTGTGACCATTGCTGTTTTTCTTTTCTTTTCTTTTCTTCTTTTCTTTTCTTTTCTTTTCTTTTCTTTTCTTTTCTTTTCTTTTCTTTTCTTTTCTTTTCTTTTCTTTTCTTTTCTTTTCTTTTCTTTTCTTTTCTTTCTTTTCTTTTCTTTTCTTTTCTTTTCTTTTCTTTCTTTTCTTCTTTTCTTTTCTTTCTTTCTTTTCTTTTCTTTCTTTTCTTTTCTTTTCTTTTCTTTTCTTTTCTTTTCTTTTCTTTTCTTTTCTTTTCTTTTCTTTTCTTTTCTTTTCTTTTCTTTTCTTTTCTTTTCTTTTCTTTTCTTTTCTTTTCTTTTTTCTTTTCTTTTCTTTTCTTTTCTTTTTTTGCCTTTATCTTGACTCACAAGTTTTTAATCTCATTTTCTTCCCTTGTACTGTTGAGGATGCAGAGTGTGAGAGCAGCTTTGTGGGCACTCATCAGCCAGCCATGGTCAACTCATCACACAGATATTCCACATGACAGAAGTTTAATATTTGAGCACCAAATTTTCTTCTTAGAAGATATTTGAAACTACATGGGGTTTTGATTTAACAAAGTGATGCAGCAGCATACTGAAATCACAATGCAAGCATGATATAAAAATTGAAGCATTTAGCTGGAACAATATAATTTTGATTCCCATTTCCATTCTCTGTATGCTACCTTTCACCTCATTGGATGAGTGAGCCAGCACAGTCCTCCAAATAAGGAGGAAAGATGAGCCCTGCAAGAAGGGAGGGAGGGGTGGAGGGAAGATAGCTTAAGATTTAGTTTTCACATCTCATTATCCTAATCTGATTTGATTTCTGACAAATTAAACTAACTTTCCCAAGTTAAGTCCATTTTGCCTATGACAGTAATCAGGGAGTGATTTCTCTCTGTCCTGGTCTCAAAACAAGAGCCATTTTTTGCATTTTCTCCCTGTTGACCTGTGAGGAGAGCAATGATAGAGCAGCTTTGGTAAGCACCTGGCATCCAGCCAGGGTCAGCCATCCCATCTGGGGACTAAACAGCACAGAAAAAAGACATAAAACCAAAACAAAAAGTACCCCTCAAAAAGAAAAGATAAAAGAGGAGCTTACCATCTATCTTTGGAAATTCTCACTTTTCAACACTGTCAGCATCCAAGTAAAATCAAAGCGTTTGTAATTTTTTTCGGTTAATTGTGTTTATAAACAGTAAATCCCAGTAGAGACTGAAAATGGCAACAAGTCAAAGGTTTAATCAGGATGATCTTTGATTTTTTTGTGGGAGCAGCACATTTTCCTACAAACTGTGTTTAAATTTACCCATGTCAGGCAGAAGATGTACTTGGAACTTTTACTTAATTCTTTTCCCCTATCTGTCTTAGACAAGCAACTGCATCAAGAACAGAGGAGAAATTTCATATGACTGTTTTCCTGAGACGCAAATCCTTTGTATATTGTCATCTTAGGTATAGGAAAGTTCTGAGCTGCAGTTTCAGTAAGACTATAGGAGAAACATCACCTACAAGAAAAATGGAAGGTAGTGAAAAAAAACTTGAGAAATATACTGGGAGGAATTTTCAAACAGACATGGAAGTTGTTGTAGGGAGGAAGAGGATAAACTGTTTTTCAGGTCCTATTCTTTCTGATTACAACCAAAAACAAACGGCTTGAAGTGTGGCAAAACCAATATATTTCTGTTGATAAGAATAGTAAAGCAACAAGGAACAATGAGATCCTTGAGAAAACTGTAAAGTTCTCACATGAACACACACAATATAATAATTTTTGAAGCAGAATACATACATATCTGTCAGGAATTTTACAGGCATATTAAGTCTTCATAAGGCTAGAAGTATACTAAGATGGCATCTGACAAGTTTTTTTTTTAACAGTTTTCTATGACTCTATAACAGACAACATAGTTTCTTCAGGACTCAAGCTTATTTATGCAGCTCCTTGCCAGTTTTGCATGACAAATTCAGAACCAAAAGATGCCATAGCAGTGGGAGCATGGAATAACTGCTGAACCTGTTTCCTTTCTGAAGCAGGGAAAGGTCTTTGCTGCCTTGGTTTAGGAAAAGTTCCCCTGGCAGATCCTTGCATAGACCAGATACTACCTAGAGAAGTTTTTGTTATGCCAATATAGATATGCTGAATGGATACATTTCATTTTTAACTGCACTAATCATCTGAGGAATTATAGACAACAAAGGGAAATAGATACACAGAGTGTATGATTCATCTGACCTACTTTAGATATCTATTTAAGGAAGTGAATTTTGTCCTTAAAGCACCGATTAATCTCCAAAAGAGCGACAAGGATTTCTATTTCAAATTAAAATCCTTCAATGAGATTCCCATCTACTTTTGCTAACCTTATGATGGCAAGGGTGATATGAGTGCTATATAAAGCAGAATAAATGATATAGTTATTGATAGGATGTTTGTCCCATGATAGTCCTGATGGACAAAGTAACTATTGTCACGGAAGAGCAATTTGTTTGAGGTCTGGAGAGCATTTGGAGATGGTCTGACTCACAGCAACAACATTCTGCAACTTCAGTATATTTCATTGAAAGCTTTAAAATTTTGTTAATTTGTTTTATCATTTCTCCACATATACATGAACTTTCACAGATAAAAATGACACATCTCAGACTGCATCCAGCTACATTATATATGTTGGGAAGCAGTTTCACTGTACAATTCCAGCCTCAGGATTGCAACAGAGAACCTTATGAACTGAAAGAAGAAAAAGTGAAAAAATTCAAATATCTTAGAATTTAATTCCTAACTGCATAAACCTCATTGAATTTTGAGTAAGTTTTACTGATTTTGATTTCTAGCAGATTAGATTTACAACTGCCAAAATTCATGTCCCTCTCCTCTGTATTAAATAACACGTACTCATAAGGAAGGCAAGTTTTTTGTTTTTTTGGTTTTTTTTTTTTTTTTACTTCTTACAAATAAACCAAATAATGTTTTACTTATTTACTTCCAGGATGGACTTTTTTTGATTATTAGAAAGAGAAATAGTGTATCTCAAATCAATTTCCCAATAAGTTGGTTTTTTTTTTTCCATTTCTTTGTTACAGATATCACAGTTCTGGAGAAATGAAATATTAAATATAATTTTATTTCTTTGCTGCAAAACATATAAATAAATTTTAAAAAATAAATACATTTATAGAAACTACTTGCCTAGAGCAATTAACAATTATAATTTTATAAAGCTGTTTCATGCAAAGTAGAGGCTTCATGTTTTACTTTCTGAGACCAGATCCCAAATCTAGCTGCATTCAAACAAAATGAATTGGAGAGAAGAACTTTGAGAACTTATTTTTAAAGGAAAATTGAAAAAACACAGGTGATTTCTAGTTGTTTCTAGTGATGATACTTATTTTGTATTTAATACCTGTTGTATTATTAAATAATCATTAAAACATAACACTCATCCTTTCTTTGAAAAGGTATCTATTCTGGTTCTCCAGGATTTAGCAGAATTGGATCTCTAATTTCCTGTGAAACTGTAATGCCCATACAAAATTAATATAATTGCATCAGCAGATATGCTAATTGGAAAATTGGAGAATATGAAGAAACAAAACAAATCAAAACAAAGCTATGAACATTAAAAAAAAATAAGTTTTATGTCATCAGCAGAGAATAGATTAGAAGACCATTTCTGATGCATTAATCATATTTAGAGTGATGCAGAGGTCAGTGGAATCAACAAACCTCAGTATTTGCATAAAATTGAACTTCAAGGCTTCTTCAGGAAAGAGAGTGAAAAAGATAATTAGCTTAACAGAAAATTATTATTAAATACAATCAAAAAGTGATGACAGGCCCTATCATCCATTTCAGTGTGTAATATACAAGCACAAGTTGTGATTCCTACTAAGATACTATGTGTGAAATGGTACCAGTGGCAGTACCCAAGAGAATACACTTCACTGACATTACCCAAAGAGGGTCTGTGTTTCTTCAAAGTTTTTTTGATGTCAGAACTGTGTTCAGCCTCCACCACTAGTTTCCTACACCGTTCCTAATTCCTCAGACTAAGTGTAGTACAAATTGACCTAAAGTACACACTGATTTTTTTTTTTTTTTCTACAGAGCATTGCTTATACTGCATATTGTTCTTTTCTCTTATATAAATTTGTGTTTGGATTTAGCTGATAATAATTTTTTGACATATACCTCAAAACAATCAGGCTTTCCTTTTCTGCAGTTACATCTGTAAACATAACAGTTGCAATTTTCATAAATTGCAAATACTGAAATTACTCAGCATGGATCAGATCCTGAAGCTGTTGTCATTTCATCACTGTCTTCAACCAATACTAAGGATGATTGAAAGAATGGTTGTTTGACCAGTTGAGAACAGAATAGAAACTGGCAGGGAATTTTATTGCCCAATATTATATGATTTTGTTCTATGCATTTTTCATAAAGCTTTAGAGAATTTCTGTGCCAGAAACTCAAAAATATTACTTATTTGATTAAAGCAAGTCTACTAGAGCCAAGTTAAACATTTATGTTGGAGATGAATCTGATGAGGAGTGTTGAGGGCACAAAGGCTTCTCTAGGCATAAAGTACTTCATTAAGTATAGAAACAGAAGGATGGTGAATAGGGAAAATGTGGGCCTGTTGAGTGGGCCAGGGACTCTGGTGACAGTGGGTGAAAAAGGCTGAGGTACACACAGCCTTCTTTGCCCCAAACCTCACCATCAAGACTGTTCTTTAAAAAGCCAAGAGCCCAAAAACAAGGAAAATCTGGAACAAGATAAGCTTAGACACGGGTCCAGATTAAATTTAATTACATAATCTTACCCAGTTGACATAGACCTGACCTTTATACTGTATTACACCTATCACAAATAGTAGAGACATTAAATACACCGTACCAGAAATCAACTTAATAGTCAGTGAGAATTATAAATGAGATGGTTTCTGTGCAGATAACATTGTGTGATTGACATGATAAAGGTCCTAGGTTTTTAATTTAACAGAGCAACTTTCTCACAAGAAATATGCAAGTTGTAATTAATTAACTTGCTACTATCTTTCTGTCAAAACATTGAAGAAAAACATATGTCTTCACTAAAACCTTTCAAGACTTGCAGACAGAACAGATTTTTAAAATAAACTTAACCCTCTATTCTAAAAAAAAGTGGCAATAATGAAATTCGTGGCTACTTACAGCACATTTTTAAACAGGATTTAATTTCAAATTAACAATGAACATCTACCTTGTACCTTCAATTTCTGAGGAAACAAGTTTTTTCATCTCATGAGATATAGGCACCAGAGTTAAATTTAATTTTAAACTTTAATAGCTGGGTATTTATTAAAGGAATTGATTACTAACATACAAATATTTTACAAATAATTGCTACAGATTTCAAAATTTTTTCTAAGTCAACTTCAAAACACAGTTATCCACACTTCTGGGAAAACTGATTGTACAAGTTACAAGCCATCTCAGATTCATCTTGACTCAGGTAAGGTACTGGAGCCTTCTCCCTGCTTAACATTGCCTCAGTTATTTGTGTTCCTAGTGGCTATGAGGAGAGGAGGTCCTTAGCAATGTGGGCATAACTCATGAATGCCACTGGTTGCTCTCAATCAGCCTGGGGTACTTTTTTTTATTCTATTAAATAATAGGCTCAGTTAGGATGGTTATAATTGAGGAGAAATTGAGCTGATGGTTGCTGCAGCGGATAGTATGTTAAAGGTAATTTGAAGTAGCCCATGCCCATTTATCAGTTTATTATAATTTTCAGAGTGGCACCAAGTTATGTGGAGTGGTCAATATTCTGGAGGGAGGGATGCCATCCAGAGGGACCTGTACAGGCTTGACAGGCAGGTTGATGGATCCTCATGAAGCTCAACAGAGCCAGCTGCAGGGTCCTGCACACGTGTGGGGGCAATCCAGTTATAAGGACAGGCTGGGCAGAGGATGGATTGAGAAAAGCCCTGAGGATAAAAACAGTTAAAACAGATGTTATGTTGTTGATGCATAACCCAATATGAGCCAGCAATGTGCACTCACAGCCTGGAAAGCCAGCTGTGTCCTGGTCTGCATTAAAAGCAGCATGGCCAGGAGGCCAAGGGCTGTGATCCTCCCTTCTACTCCCCTCGTGTAAGACCCAGCCTGGAGTGCTGCATCCTGCTCTGGGGCCCCAAATTGAAGAAGGACATGAACATGGAGAGGCGAATCCAGAGCAGGACCATAAAGATAATCAGAGTGCTGGAGCACTTCTCCTATGAAGACCGAAGGAGAGAGCTGGGGGTGGGTGTTCATCCTGAGGAAGAACAGGCTCCAGGGAACTCTTCTAGCAGCTTTCCAGTACCTAAAGGGAAGAGAGCTTGAGAGGGACTCTTTACAAGGCTCACAGTGATGTGACAAGGGGCAATGGCTTCCAAGTGAAAGAAAGTAGATTTAGATTAGTAGATAAGAAATAAGAAAGAAATTCTTTACTGTGAGGGTGGTGAGGCACTGGAACTGGTTTCCCACTCAAGCTGTGGATGCCTCATCCACTGAAGTGTTCAGGGCCAGATGAGATGGGATCCTGAGCAACCTGGTCTAATGGAAAGTGATGAACTAGATGATCTATAAGGTCTATTCCAACCTAGTCTATTCTATAATTCTGTGAACAGTCTGGACCTAGGAAACTAATCCCCCCTCTTCACTTCTTGCAGGACAAACTTATCTTTCTGACCCACATGAAATTTCAAAAACGTCACTCTAGCCATACTTCTAACAATTCTTTATTACTTTCATTTTGAAAATTGTACAAAAAAGAAGCAAATCCCTTTAGTTTCTAACTTTGCTAATTTACACACTCTCACCCAGTTTCCCTTATTTCTCAAAGTTTATTCATCCTGCACTTGGACATGGTGCTATTGCTATATCTTGCTTATGCCCAATTATATCATACTGAAATTAATGAATATATGTTTAATTTTGTCTTTTGCTTCCACATTTCAGTAATTGGGAAACCAGTAGTTGAAAACTTTCTAGTGAGTTTATTTCCAGTGTGATCTGTACTATTATTTTAAAAATTCCTTGATCTTTTAACATTTCAGCAAATGTCATGACTCACATGTCATGTTGCATATTTGTAACAATTCTCCAAGAACATTTCTTATCATTTCAGTATAAACAGCACAAAGTGTATTTTCATTAGGATAGATGTAGATAAACATATACATAGATTAAAACCAACCCAATTCTTCATTATGTTGATTATTATCTTTACTAATAATCAAAGTCCTTAATAATGACTTTATTTTCTTATATGTATTCATCATCTTAACCTTCTTCCTGAGAATAGCCCAGTACTGTAAAATTAGTTAAATGGTGAATGGATTTACATATTCTAGTTTCTTTCTTAGGAAAACTGGAAAGAACAACTTAAAATAACAGAGCTGGGTTTTGTTGGTAAGGTTGTGAGAATTTCTTACAAGATAAAAACTCACAACTTTAAAAGGCTAAGATAGAAAATCTTGACTTCTTTTTTATGCATAAGTGTAAAAGAAGTGGGAGGAGTAGTCCAGAGTGAGAAATTGCCTAGCAAGAAGGAATATTGTGCACTGGACCATACACATGGAAAAAGTAAATATCTATCTGGAGCTCATTCATGGAACTTAGGTAAAGAGATAAAAGAAAAAAAATCACTAAATAAATGTTTGTTTCTGTGTATTGTCATCAGCAACAGTAAGTATCTTACAGGATGGGTTTTATATAGACCAGTAACTCAATATTCTTTGCACAGCATGCAAACCCTTGTTACCTATGTAAACCTATAGACTTCATAGGTTCTTATACAAAATTTAATTGTATAAACTTTAGAAGATTTATTAAACTATTAATATATAACATTTGCATGTGCTCAGAAAAGTGAAAATAACATTTAAAAAATCCTCAAAAGAGACCACTGTTCCCCTTTAATTCTTTTATTATCTATGCAGATGTGTCCTGGAGAAAAATGTAAAGTTAATTTATAGTAGCCACACAATTTATGTCTTGAAGTCTTCAAATCATAAACCTTACCTGGAAACACAAGACATAACTGCAGACCAAAGCTTTTTACAGGGCCAGTGAAGCACTCTGTGTTCTGTATGAGTGTTGCTTGCTCAAAAAATCAACGTGTTTGAGCCAACAGATATTGAACTAATGCAAGAAAAGCTATTGCTTCTACAGAAAAGGCTCAGCACAGTCACTTGTGTTCTGCCTAGAAACTACACTTTCTGGAAAATAGAAATATTTTGAACATCACAAGAAAAAAAAAAGAATTGAACACAGGACGTCCACCTTCTCCATGGAGAAGGGAAGACTTGTCTCCTATTGCATGTTTTAAAACCAAAAAACAACCCTTGTTGGAATTGTCTCTTGGTGCTTGTTTATAAAAGGGCTTTATTAAAGACATGTAATTTCAGGAGAGGACTTTGAAAGCCAAATGAATTAAGATGTCCCTAGACTAAATAAAATGTGGGGAGTAAATTTTGAAGAAGCCTAATGATCTGTTCAGTTCTAGAGCAGATTAATTTCCTGGTTTGTGGCCTTCACTTGTCTAAATTTTTGTTTATTCAGTTGTGGCATGAGGCATTCTCCACAAGAAAATTTCCTGGGAAATTTGCTGTGAGATGGCACAGCGTATTTGAATTGCTGAGAGAATAGATTTGTTTTTAAACCATTTTTATTATTTATCACTTATTCTAAAAATTATTTTGGTGCTTCCTTTCCATTATGAATAAAAAAAATTGCAAACATATTTCATGACTTACCAACTATATGAGCTGATGCTTGAATGCCATCAACAATGCAATCATCTTTTTCTTATTTATGACTCACAAAACTTCTTCTGCATTATTATTTCAGACGCAAATATTGGTCAGCCTGCTTGACCTCTGTGAATATCTATCACTCCAGCTCATACCTATAAGAGAGCACTAAGTTTTTCCTCATAAAAACTACCATCTCCTTCCTTTCCTGAATTTTGTGGAACCTCTAGCCTTTCACTCAAACCCAAAATCTCAAAACTGTCCTTGAAACCCACATCCTAGATGTGCTTCTCAGTGTGATTTCACTAATTTCTATATTTTTCAGGCTACGTCTCTCTTTTTCTATAGTGATATCTGCCTTCCTTATTCAACCAAGATACCTAAACAACTTTTTATAGCACATTTTCATTTGTCTTGGCAATTAATTCCTATTTGTATGTCTCGTGTTAGTCTTCTTCCCAGCAATATTATTTTGGCAATGTCACCTCTTTTTGCATATCTGTACTGCTCCTTGTTCTGTTTTGTTGCATCAAGTATGAAATATTTATTGTTTCTTTCAAAGTTTTGGTCCATTTATCCTCACATGATTATTATTTCTCATTTAAAAAGGCATGTCCTTATGCCATTATGTCAGCCTTCCTTCTTTCTCAGTTCAGTTTTCAAACACTCCCATTCTGAATGCTTGGGAGTATGTTGTGGTTTCATGGCAAGGGTTTGGTAGTGGAGGTGCTACAGTGGTGGCTTTTGTGAGGGGTTGCCAGAAGATATTCCTGTGTTGGTGTCATGCTTCTGGCCAGGACAAGATTAATTTTTGCAGTAGCCAGGAGGCTAATTTTCCCAAGTCAAGTTTATTTCTCTTGTGACAGACTATGGTGAGTGATCTCTCCCTGCTCTTATCTTTATCCATGAACCTTTAGATATATTTTCTGTTCCCTACCCAGATGAGGAGGTGAGTGATAGAGCAGCTTTGGTGGGAATCTAACATTCAGCCAGGGTCAACCCACAACAGAGAGGAGCTTCATATAAATGTTATCAAGATTATCTCATTAAGGGCCTTTGATCCTCTTCATCTTTATGATCTCCATTTAGACATCTCCTGATAAAGATTACTAAATTATATCCTTTTATTTAACTTGTCTTACTAATTTTTTTTTTTTTTTTTTTTTGTGGTGGGGATTATGGTGTCTGTGGTTTAGGAAATTGAAAGTTTTCCCATCCGGTAACATTAGAGTCTGAACGTTCCCAGACAAGATCTGAATATCACCTAACTCATACCATACATCCAAAGGAAAACAAAAGTACAAACACAAATGTCTGTCTCATCTGTTTAGGGCCTGGGAGACAGAGATATGTAGTTTTCTCTAGGAATCTAGTCAAAATCTCAGACACCCTGCCACTACATATGGGCAGATCTGGTATTCTGGCTGAATAAAGGATTTAAATGCATATTTTATAGTTAAAGTCACATGGGGACCACAAAATAGTACCTTTATGCTTAAGAAACCTGCAGTATTCCAGACAAGAATGGTAAGTTAGCATTATTTTTTTCTAATTTGGAAACTAGACACTTTGCCTTATGGGACTCAAACTCCACAAAAGTATTCAACTATTAAGTAATTATATGAGAGTAATGGGACCCTTCACACATTTTAAAGAGAGGATTGTTGGCTGTTAAAAATACCAGTTTCCAGAAGAAACCTCTTGAATGCTCTAGTTCCAGAGTCTCTGCAGTCTAACATGACCAGTAGCAAAAATGAAGTAAGAGTCTTTTGCCTTGACAGCCATAGGGAAACATATAAAATACCTGTGAAAGGATATGTGCTCTGAAAGCCTTTTTGTCCAGAATCCAAACTTCATTAATTAATTTAAGAGGCTAGGTTTGTTTTCAAATAGACCAATGTGCAGCTTTTCTGGGCTGTTCTTAAATTCTGATATCTCCCACTTGTGTTGCCTGCCTGTAATCCCTGCATCCTAGCTAATCTAAAAAGTAATTCCTATGTGGCAGCTTCTAAGATAAGGATCTATGCCTTAATTTCTGTATCCTCTGAATAAATCTGTCCTCAATTATCTTGACTATTCTTATGTAGCTCTTTGACTTTGTGTATGCTATTAAAGCATACTTATACTCCAATGAACAATCTGTAAAAAATGTATAATTGGAT
The DNA here is from genome assembly GCF_903797595.1 of Erithacus rubecula. Classification (NCBI taxonomy): domain Eukaryota; kingdom Metazoa; phylum Chordata; class Aves; order Passeriformes; family Muscicapidae; genus Erithacus; species Erithacus rubecula. The sequence continues at coordinate 64,947,331 of NC_136658.1, forward strand.
TCTCTGTGTGCTGTCTCTCATTAACTCTGTCTTAAGTGTGCTCTGTTGACAAGTTTTTTAAAAAAACTAAAAAGCTATTCTGACAGTCAACCTTGTAAATTCGTCCTTAGATCTGCAAGTCAAATTCTGACACTATTTAAATTCTACAAGTGGAGCTTTGTTAATAATGTCTTGATTATTTGTGAGCATGAAAAAAAAAAAAAAATAAACCAGCAACCACCACCCTAGTTCATATTCTCACAGATTCATAGACACTGTGCTAAGAAGAATAAAACAGCAAATATACAATCAGTACAATAAGAACATCTCTACATAAATAAATGTAAATCATACTAACTACATGGAGGAATGAAACATTTAAACATAAAAGAGTTGTCTTTTTTAGCAAGCTCAGTATTTCAAAGAGAAAATTTAGATATTTGTTCACGTTCACTATGAAATTAACAATGATTATGTGTCTACTTTGTAACACTACCTTGTCTAAGTAGTAAACTACCCTGTGATGTTACATAAAATACTATTTTTTCAGTAAATTTTGGAAATAAGATATATGCATGGACAAGGAATTAATACCAAAAAAAAGTTGCTTTATCATATATATATATATATAACTTATGTATATAATATCACAAATAAAGGAGACAGAGAAAGAGAGAATTTTAAATCCACCTTTGAACTTCCTTTTGTGTTTTAGAATGCCAGCTACTTCTGGCAAAATCTAAGCAATATCCATCCTTCCCAAGTCTTCAGTACTGCTTGGCCTGAACCAAACTCAAGCTCAAAACAAAACTGCACAAGGGCTGTGCTGCTTTGGCTGTTTCCTGGAGGGATTCCTTTGACTGCTAAGGAATGGATGAAGGTTTGCATATTCCAGTCATCTCCTTTCCCATGTTTGTTTCTGACATGACCCTGACATGTCTCACACCAAGAAATGGGGTGACAAATTGCCTGTAAGGGAATTTGTCCAACAGAATTTTGTGTGGCTTAACAAGAAACCCCCTCAGCTCTTTCTATTCTGTTTATTTTCAGCTCTGTGCTGCATTGTTAAGCAACACTAGTTTTAATGCACGTTTCAACATCTTTTTAATTGTTTTTAAACTAAGATACATATGTGTTCACTATGCTTCCTGTTCCAATGTACATTGAAGTAGACAAATTAACCAATGCACAATATAATCAGTTCTCACTCTCCTTGAGGTACTTGGAAACAGATTTTAATGTTATAATAGCATTTATCTATATAGTTTCTAGCACCCTTTTGTTGTGATTTATAATAGACTATCAAGTATGAATGCAGGAGAGACTTCAGTCCCTCTTGCATTTGCTACCATTCTTTCCCCTGGGATCAGCTGGCAGATGAGATTCTCATTAAAACTCTTGTTTGCATTAAACACTTCTAATGCAAGCACTGATAAAGTGCTTTGGGGGGAATCTTATACATTAATCTACTTTTCCCAATTATCCTTTGGGATTATTAAGGAGGGTGGGGTTTTGTTTCTGCTTTTTTTTTTTTTTTTTTTTTTTTTTATATATATATAGTCATAGCTGTTATCTGTTTCATTTTTGGTTTATTAAATGCACTTTTATTAACTTCTATGCCATAAACAAACTTTTCTGATAATTTTGATTTTTTTCCTAGTGGAGGTGAATTGCAATTATTTTTGCCATCCTATCTAATTTGTGTCCATGTTTAAATGTTAATCCTGTGAGACACAGACTGAAAATATTTTTTTCTTCTTCTGTCAAGAAAATAGAGTTTAAATTATGGTCATTATTTTATGATTTAAACTCTTTGTTTACATAGTACCTGATTTGATTTCACAGACTCTGCTAATGCCAAAATAAAACTAGTTTGACAGTACTTGTTGATGGCAGAATTATAACATATTTTTTTTCTTCTCTCCTAAAATGAGAGCAAAACAAAACCTCTCTTTGGATGAAAAGCAGACTGCACTGAAATGAGTCAAAAAATGGTTGCTAGTTTCAGTGGTCAGAATTTTATCTTTATTTCTTGTCATGCTGTTTTATCTTATTATTCCAAAAGAGCCTAATCCACAGTCATCAGAAATCACTGTAAAGATTCCTGCTGATGTCATGTGGCTCACAAAGTTCAATATGGTTTTGTAGGTATCATTTAATATTTACCTCATCTGTTAGCCAAGGAAATGTATGGAGAAGACAATGTATATTCATGTATATGCACTGAAGTTTGCATTCTAAGCCTTAGATCATAGCGTTATTTGAGTTTAAAATATAAACTGACTGCAAGTGAAATGTTATCACATGCATAAGAATCTGGTGGCTGCTAACACACACTCTCTTGATTTTTAGGGGAAGAAGAAAATTACACTGTTCTCAATTAAAAGGACAACTGTGATTTCTTAAAGAGAAGGAATATAATTACCCATGCTGGATTTGGACTAACAATTGAAAATTAAAACCCTGCCTCTTATAAAAGTATCATGGGGCTTTTAACAACCAAAGTTGTCACTAGCTGGCTTTTATGTGTTCTTTGAAAACAAAGATAGTCTGCTTTGGAAACACATTAATTTTCCATGGCGTGACTCTTAACATTGGATATTTACTTAAAAATAGTTTCACCTGCAATTTTCAGAGAACTGGGATTAAGGAGTGATTGTATCTCTTCCTGAGAGTTATTAGTGCACCCAGATACACCACGAAAATTAAATCTACATGAGTATTAAACCTACCTTTTCACTGTGTTGCAAGATAAGATACTAATTGCTCCAGCTCCATTACCAGTACTCCAACTGATATGGATTTGTGCACTTCAGTTCTTTCCTGGGTGCATTTTTTTAGAATATTCGACAGGTATAGTAATTTAATCCCAAACTCATTCAATGCCCTTGATTTTAAATACAAATGCCCATTCTTCTCCATAGGAAAATAGTGCTTTCTTACACAGGTTTGAAGAAACAAACAAACAAACAAACAAACAAACTCTTTCTGCCATCAAGTCCCTTGGAGTTTTGTACCCACAGGGGCTTTCCATGGAAGGATAATATATATACTCAATATGTGAAAGAGTCTTCCATAACAGGAACATCTTGTATTTCTATTTTCTCAAAAATTTCTAAATATGATCAAGTGCTGTGTCACTAGCAAGAAATAGAAATAGATGTAACAAGAACTCCACAAACTTTTCAAAACACAAATGGTTAGGATGAATTCTGAGAAGTTTCTTCATTCATGGAATGATGATTATGCATTGTTAATGCAGCAGAGAGGTTGTACAGTTAAACAATAGACCAGATGACATTTCAGCTGCATAACTCTCACAGGGAGGTTGCTGACCAATATCCATTAAGCTTTGTGGATTTTTTCACTTGAAAGAGGCCAATTGTGGTGGGATTCAGACAGAGGGTAAGGTATGTTTCAACCACTAAATTTTACAAGCATTTTTTCAGCTGGTAACACAGAGACCATGGGTAACAGTTCAAAAAAGAAGCTTGACAAGCACAGATGCTCATGTGAAAATTCTTCACTAAGCACGTCTGAGAGTTGGAATTGCACAGTGCATTTTCTTTTGCAAAGAGGTTCTTCTCTGAGTCCTTCAGTGCTGCCTCAGCAACTGGGTTTCAATGCAAGCTTTCTCTGTATCCTTTTTTTTCTTTGTTAATTTGGTCTTTCTTTCCTTTCTTCTTGGTTTCCTGAAGGGAATAACCTGTCTGGCAGTACTGCCAAAACTGTTATAACAAAAGGCCATACCTGTTGTTTAAATTTCAGAATCAAAAGGGGGAATTCGGCCCATATTACTTAATTTAGTTCAGGATTATTTAAATGTTTATGGCAGGAGGAGAAAGTTAATTGACTGACCCAAAATATGTTGATTAATTGAATTAGGAACTGTGTGTGAATTCCTTAAAGTTACTGAAAGCAGCTAATATCTGCAATAATATTTTTCCATTTGCATTAATATACACAAAATGGATGCTGTCCATGACATTTATGTATATGTATAAAAATATTGAATAAAGGAATGTGTTTTCCTTTAGGTCTCTGTGCAATTGAGCAAGACATTGACAAACCCTTAACATATAAAACACAGAATTGCTACTGAATGCAAAAGGATGTGCACACTCTAAGAATGGACAAGATCACATGGTAAGATCAAACACATATAATATTCCATCCTTTTCTTTTGCATTAGAAAATAAATACAAGGTTTTAATCTTATACGCAGTAAACTGACCAAGAATATTTTTGGTGCTAAATAGTTCAGTGCAATTTTTTTTTTTAAGTATTTATTTTCCAAAGAGCTGAAACTCTACACTTCCAGGGGTTTGGGTTGTTGTTTTTTTTTTTCAGTAGGAACTAGCACTATAGTGTTCAGAGGGAATCAAAAAGTTATCTTTGACACAAAAATTTTCAATTTGGAATAAATTTTAGTTGGGCAGCAACATCTAAATTGTTGATCTCACCTTCTTCAAACCAACCCCCTGTGGTCTCTAAGTAGACATGCCCATTTCTACACTCGTGTCTTACTAGTAAGTTAAGATGGCATTCACAGAGATTAAAGTATGCATTTCTCTCTGAAGCTAACATTTTTCGCTGCCTTTACTTCATTACTTTATAGAAACATATTAAATTGTACAGGTCGGTTTTTAGATTTTCTAGAATATTTATCTCATACAGCACTTGCGAAAAAGTGGGTTTTGTTTGCTGGATAGTCATCTAAGAGTTTCAATAGAAAGTTCAGTTGTGGTTTACAAATGTTTCAATTCAATTAACCCCATACCTTTACGTTATTGGCTATTTAATATGTTCTTAGTAATCTTATATATTAGTTATTTCTTTTTCTTTTTATTTATTTTTTTTTATACAATAATCTGTGATCATTGAATATGGGGCAAAATATCATTACAGAGCTGTTAGGAGGAGAAGGAAAAACATGCATTTCATAGTCTTTGGGTTAATTAAGGCAAGCAGAATGTAATTGCCTACTTCAAGTTTGGCCAAGAGAACATTATGAGAAATACTCTACAATTTGTAATGACCAGTTTTATTCAGCACCTTGTTTTTATGTTTTTTTCTGAAAGATGAGATCTCTAACAATAGGGTTCCATCTAACTTGATGTTTGGACAGTACAAATATTGTGAAAAATTGTAATCTCCTGTATTACTCACTAATTGTATCTCCTTAAATACTTCAGAAATCCACAGAGGTCTTCCTTCCATCTGTATACAGACTAGGCTGACCTCATTTAATACAGGGATTCTTGTGTGATTACAATTTAAACCTGTTTTTCTGCGGCACTACAGATGATTACATTATCTCTCACAGCCAGGACTCTGAAATGGAGCAGCACTCTAGAAATACACCCTTTTGAGGACAATCTACAGTTTGATTAGCATGGCAGTTTAGGGTCAATGGGGTCCCAAGAGTAACTCTGTAATAACCCTCAGCACTAAACTCTGATAGCAGAGCAGAAGAGGGAGTAGATTCCTCATTGGTGTTTAGGCATTCCTCTTCCATGTTAAAGGAAGAAGCAGATAGGGGTACAGTGTTATTTGGAATGAATGGACTTTTGGATCTATACTCTAAATATTGGCAAGCATCAACATTCTGCCTGGAAATCAGAATACTCTATACTATCAGTGTGGTTAAATCTTTTTCAGTCTGTCTCCCTCTTGCTGTCTGCTCAATGGACAGTATGTCTAATTGAAGTTTTATGGTTAAGTCAGAACTTCAGATGTCTGCTTGCAGCTCTAAGTCAAAGTAAGTGAAGTCAAACAAATATGCAAAATATTTTTTGTACGACTGGTGTATAATTTTCAATAAAAATGTTATAGCATTTCAGTTGAAATGTATAGTAACAGTCTTTCATAAAAAAAAAAAAAAGTATTATTGTTGTGCCAATTTTGGTAACATCTTCACTTAAAAGGTTTTAAAAGATTTTATTGAAAGCATTAAGCTAGTATTACCCAAGTAGTTAGAGAAATGCTTCAACTTGCTTTTTTCTCAAAATCATCCTCTGAATTGTGCCAATTATTTTTTGTTATAAAACTTCCATGAAATATTTGAAAATATGATTAAATGCTGTTTTGAGTACTGCCCTACATAAAGGTCAAAGGCTGTATAGTAAAATTTCCTTCCTGCCCTCATACTCTTTCTTACCTGCTCCTTTGCTAGCATCTAGGTCTGACATTTTTTTCTAGCCCTCCTGGGTTACTCTTGCAATAGAAGGGTCTAGGCATTGATCTGGAAAACCCCTACTCATATTGGTAAGTTTAATCATATAACATTATCATCAAAAGTCGATGCTATTTTTTGTGATGATAAATTACACAGGTATTCATTATAAAATAAATCTTCATTTTTAATAGTGATAAACAAAATGGAAACATTTGCATTCCATAATAATAGTGGTTTTCTGTCAAACTATTTTATTGTCCTTTCAGTCCACAAAACTTTAGAGCCATTTCCCAGGAGAAAGCCTTCAGCAAAGTGGAGACACTTCAGAGCACAGCTAGGTACAGAATACAAGAATTATAAAACTGTCATAAATGTCAGGATGTATTGTAATCAGCAGCACAGTAGCTGTGCCTGGAAACCAGCCATTTATTCTAAGGAGTTCTTTATGGTCTGGTAAATTGCATTAAATTTAAACAAGATTGTAATGACATTTTATACAAAATAATCCAAGACATTGCAAGTTTCATGGGAATTACATTTTCTTTGGTTTTTTCCTTTTTTTCTTTCTATCCTTTACTTTATTCTCAGACTTTGATTTTACCATACATGCCAGCACATTGTCTCTTTTCCTGTTGTATATACACGCTTCCTTGCACACTTCTTTATAATGCCAACTCTGAATTTAGTCTCCCAAGTGCTAGTTTTGCACCACTGTGTCTTCATTGATCACAGTGGAGTTTCCAGAAGTTCAGATGATGGCACAGAAGATCGTAGTGAAACTCAGTAACTCGACAATTATTTAACTGGCGTATAGTTAATTTTTCAGGTGTATGAAAACTAAAGCTCCAAAGATAAAGTAACCTTTGCACACAGCAAGAAAGCAAAGTCAAACAATGGAAGAAAATCAATGTGTTGAAAAAAAAATAAATAAATAGAAGAAAAGAGTATATATGAAAGAAAATAATTAAACAAACAAGTTAGAACAACATGAATGAATTCTATGTTTCTCTATAGAGAAATAAGAGAACACACAAAAAGCAAAGCTCTTGCAAATAAATAATTAATATTTTACCATTAATCAGTATGTAGTCTATTATACATCATCTATGCTGCTATAGTTAACCATGTTAACAGAATAATTGCTGTTTTGTGGCAGACTGTTCTCTCTGTTTTCTCTTTTCTTCTGTCTTCTCTACCCATCCCTGCTCCAGTTCATTTTCTGTCACATGCCCTAAACTTGCATTCAAGTTTTCTGTTGCTTTTGACAATTTCTGTAGTCAAGTAATGGTGAGCACAGGTAATATATTATTTATTTATTGCACACTGGGAGGCAAATTAGTATTCTGTCCCTATCACTCACTGCTAGACACTGCACGCACTTGGAACACATTACCACGTTAGACCAGTTGTGAGGCTTTAAATTAGATTTGTGACTTGAAAGTCTGAATAAGAAAACTAATAGAACACAAAACGAAGCAGAGGGAAAATGAGATTAATTATCTACAACATTTGGAGTGAACTGTTGCTGATGCACTGTGCTGTAGAAGGTTATTTTTGTGCTACAAATGTGCCTTAATTTTGCCAACATTAAGCTACTTGAATGGTTGTGAAAACACATTTATTTACAGTTTCGAATATACTAGACTTATTTTTTAAATTAAAAAAAGATATTTTTAAAGCGTGGCATAATTTTCCCCTCTGTTGTTTTGCTTTACTATTTTGAGATAGAATGAATTGTAAGTACCACAGGGACTGTAGGAAATAATAGTGGAAATAAAAATTTGAATTCTAGTGCTGAATTAGAGGAAAATTAGGCAAGAATTTTTAGTGCAAACTTGTTCATTTTGTTTCATGCTAAAAGTAGAAGAGAAAATTATGTGTTAAGTGTATGCATCAGTTTTTTGATAGGAAACTGTACACACAATGCAAAAACAGATAATTTTTTCACCCTTTCCGTTTTCCGTCTCACCCATATGAAAGACTATATCACATTCAGTATGGTAAAATAACTAACACAGGCAGCAGCCAAACTGTACCTTTACAAGTCTGATTTATCATCACCTCAGCAAAAGCTAAGCTATCATTTCATTTCTAAAACTATTTCTCAGTGATTTAGGTAAGTCAGGTAGACCGAGACAATTCACCTGCAAGTACTATTGAGTTGAGGAACCTATATTCTTATGTAATTGAGTTTCTTTTGCTTGTTCCTTCTTTTCTTCTCTTGCTTGTTCCTTATTTTTTTTCTTGTTGAGGTTGCTGATATTAAATAAAGGCAAATTTATGGTGGAACATCAAAAATGTTCAAACAAACCATAGCCTGCCCCTAATGAATCTAATCAATTTTGCTGTATATTATTCCCTCTTCAATATTTGTACGTTTTTTCTTTCCATAAAGAGCCTTCATCTACTGTAAACATTTATTTTTTACAATTTACTTATAATTTATTTCTTCTAGTTTATTGGATTAGAAATATATTTTCTACTATGTTTGGACTTATAGGAAACATGGCTAAATGAATATCTAGCTCCCATATCTGTACAAAAAGAATACAGGTTAAGAAGCATTGCATAACTCTGGTGTATTTGTAAAATTCAGTTTCTAAAACTGGAAGAGAAATTATGGATGAAGAAAAATGAGATGAAATTCCTTTCTTTTTATATTCATAGATGCACAGTTTCACTGACAACACTCACACATATATATTTATGATTGAAATGTGTTTAAGATGTTTGGTCAGGTGTCCCAAACACGTATTTTTTCTTCAAAAAACATTAACTTTACTAAAAATATCTCAGTTGCAAAGATTTTATTTTTGCATCTTTTGGTTGCCATATTGTGAAAGAACAAAACTATATTTTAAAAAATTACATTAATTACAAAGGGTACTAAAAATTCTAATGAAGTTATGCATTTATTTAAATGCAGAACAAGAACACTCAAACCTAAGAACACACAAGAAATTATCCACAAATGTCTGTGACCTGTTTAAAATAGATGATTTCAAACAGAAATTATGAAAAAATCACAGAGGGCTTCAAAACAGCTAAATTGCTGTACTGGTGTTTAAAAAGGTTATAGGAGAGGAAATTAAAGGATAGCTAGGTTGATATCAATCTCAGATGGTAACAAAAAAAAAGCTTTCATGGATGTAATCAGTAAATAATTAAGAGTAGCATCCAAAATTAATGTCAGCCAATGGAGTTGAATGGAAAATAAGCCTTATACAAACTCTCTACTGTTTTTTATGAGGTTACAATATTTGTTGATAAAAGTCAATATGATGAATAAAACAATCAGGCTTCTGTAGGGTATTTGACTTCATACCATATGACTTCATGGTTTAAAAAAAAAGATTTATTATAAAAGAAATTTATCCATATTTCATGTACATATAATTGTCTCTACTACCAAGTTAAAATAAGAAACTAGATGAGAAATTATTAGGCACTATGGATTACTTTTTTTTTTAATTCCATGAATAAATCTCAGCCCAAGGTTATTCACTGTCTATATTGGTAGTTTAAAATAAAATACAAATAAAAAATTAGTAAAATTACTGAAAATCCCAAAATATAAAAGGTGGCAATAAATAAGCAAAGAGGAAACCCAGGAAAACACATTAAGGTGAGACATATTAGTTAACAGAATTAAGTACATTTTAACACTTTAGTTTTTAAGATTAAAGGGTGTGAGATTGTGCCAGAATAAACATCAGATCACACTAGTGTGATTTGAGCTGATCTAGCAAGTAGGTGCTTATCCAAGCTACACTCTCCCTAGAGTATGAAAACACAGAGGTCTGCTTTCTCCTATACCTGCCTACTGGAAAGTGAGATTTATTTTTCCCTCAACTGCTTCCAAGAAGTTGAAGGAAAGAAGAATATATAACAAAGGATACAGCTGGCATTTTGACATACAACCTTTACACTTCCTTGGTATTTGCCACCTGTAACCCTGCCTTCTCTGCTGTCACTGACTACAGCTAACACGATCCTCCCAGAGTTTTCACTCTCATCCTTACTTCCAATTTTTCCTCTCATTTTGTGCCTCCTTCCTTCATCCTCATAGATACCTACATGTTAAGTCCACATGTGTGAAACCTCGTGTCAGTACTGTTCCAAACATAATCAGCAGGATTAATTTACCCAGATATTATTCAGAAAGTAAGCTTCATCACCACCTATGCAAGAAGAAGAGTTCTATTTCTGCACTGCAAGATGAGATTAATGATGCTATTACTTGACTACTATGACAACTTCTGGTGCTTATACTTTAGGAAAGATGTTACAATTTTAGAAGCTTTTGAAAACAATAACTGCAATGAGGAAGGATGAAGAAAATGGCTCATGCGAAGAAGGTGCAAAAACTTCATGTATTGAATTTCTTCAAGGACATGACTTCATCACAATCTACAAATGTCTAGCTGAGAAACTTTGTGGTATTAGGCAAAATGAGATGCAGTGGTTTGAAGGCAAAGTCAGCTAAGTTAGACTAGGTATAAAGGTCATTTCAGAGAGATCTAAACAGAACAACTTCCCTTCCCTAGGAAAACAATGGCTTCTTTATCGAGTTTACTTACAAAATTAAGTTACATAAACAAAAACAAAACAAAACAAAACAAAAAACAAAACAAAACAAAACAAAACAAAACAAAAAGTTAGCAACATTATTGCTAAGCATGCTTCTGTGATCTGTATTGCATAAAATAAATAGAATTTAGTAACTGCTGCAGTCCTCTTGGCTTTCATATTTTAGCAATTCTCTTTGCTCACTTTCGTATGCCTGGTATTTGTTAGTTAACGTCTAAAAACATTGAGACAGTCATTTGACAGAGTATCAGAACACCTGCAGTGCATTTGCTGCAGAATTTGGAAAGTCATCCGAAGAAATTTTCCAGAAATATGCTTCTGAAATGACAGTGATACTTAAGGTGAAGAAGCCTTCTTAGTTATAAGATAGTCCTCTGACCTCAATATTTATGTGCTTACATCCTGCATCCATATGTGCTTCATCCAGGAGATAAGCCAGCCATCTTTGAGAAAGGGCTGCTGGGTATCTGCCGTAGCTCTAACACCTGTAGCAAATTTGGACAGCTGACCTCTCTAGATGACTTAAACACCCGTGCAAATTTGAGAATATGAGCTTTCTTGGGTCTGGATTGGCCCATACTGGGTAATGGTTTGGTGTAGATTTGATGATCTGTAATGCAGAGGTTTATCCCAGGACCATTTTCCAGAGAAGGACATATTCATTCCCTGACTTTCTGGCTAGACACAGATCAGAGAAACATCACTATAGTACAAGGGTAGTTTGGATTATTTTCATCACTCATACTTAAATTTTCTTATTTGCATGAGACTATATGGCATTCATTTGGGATTCCTCGAAAAAGTTAAAAGTTATGAAAATCAGAGACTATTTGACAACACTTACCCTGCAAGCACAGACTCTCACTTGCTCACTAGGAAGGTGCATCATCACAAATTTTATTATAAAAACCATAAGACTTGTCTGGTGCACGGACTGGTGTCTCTGTTCCTCCTGACAAGTGTCCAAGACTTTGCAATGAGCACTGCACCTCCTATCGAGTAGGTTGTGACAGCCATATCAGTCATTTATTGAACACTTCCAAGGATGGTGACTCTACCACCTCCCTGGGCAGTTTATTCCAAGGCTCAGCCCCTCTTTCCATGAAGAAATTAATATTGATGTCCAATGTGAACCTCTCATGGTGCAGTTTGAGACTATGTTCGTTTTTTCTGTTACTTCTTACCTGGAAGAAGAGGCCAATTCCCACCTGGCATCACCCTCCTTTCCAGTGGTTGTAGAGAGTGATAAGATCTTTCCTGAGCCTCCTTTACTCCAGGTTTAACCATCACAGCTCCCTCAGCTGCTCCTCATGAGAATCACTCTCTATACCCTTAACTATCTTTATTGCCCTTCTCTGGACTCACTCCAGCACCTCAATGTCCTTCTTTAGTGGGGGCCCAAGAGCTGAGCACCCAACTCTGGTGCAGCCTCACCAGTACCAGGAGGACAATCCCTGCTCTGCTCCTGCTGGCCACACTGCTGCTGATACAGGCCAGGATGCCACTGGCCTTCTTGGCCACCTGGGCACACACTGGCTTATGTTCAGCTGACTATTGGCCAACACCCTCAGGTCCTTTCCATTGGGCCTCTTTCCAGCCACTCCAGTGATGGGGTTGTCTTATTATTTTCAAAGGCAACAAAATCTTAATATCTGTCCTGATGTTCTGTTTTCTGTGCTTGATTGGTTTGCTTACCCATCCTTGAGGCTTTATCTGCTAAATCAGCCATGAAAGTTACTGGACAACAAAGCCCATTTAGCTTGAAATTAAAATTAAAAAAAAACCCAAAAAACAGAATTATTAGATAATACTTAGCACTAATTCAGATGGGAAAAGGAATAAACAAAACAGAAGAGAAAACAAAGAAAGTGACAATCCTAAAGTATTAAAAAATACTAAAAGGTTAAGAATAAGATGGTTGAATCCTTCAGGTGAGATTAAAAAAGTAAACTTAGATAGTTCTACAACTCTATCCATCAAGACTTTTAAATCTGGGCTTCTCAAATTATTTTGCCTGACACATGCCTTTTTAGATATGAGTGAGTGAAAAAGAGAGTGGTTTGATAATCTAAGTACCGACTAAGTACCGGAACAGACTAGGAAGAAGAATATAGCATCCATATTGAACATTTATCAACATATTGATGTGAATCAAAAGACCTTACTTAAAAAGAAAATTAAACTTCAGTCCAGTCAATGCAACAGAGTAGGTAAAAAAGAGGTTTGCAGTTCTATTCTCTGAGGAGAATAAATGAATTAATGAGCTAGACATAAAGAAGAGGTCTTTTCACCTCTGCAATATTTTTTGGTGTGTCCTCTAATGAGTTTTATACTTTGTTTCTAAATTCAGTTCATGGGTTTGGGCTCTTCTTTGTTATTATACTTCTTTGTTTTATTTTATTTAGATTTAGTTGCTTGATAAAAGTATGATTTTTTAAGTATCCAAAACGCATAAAAGTCTTAGCATGTAGGATCGTCCATTTCCCACTACTTTCTTTATCTGATTAAGCTCATGAATATGTGTGATCACACACACACATATCTATGCATATATATATACATATATGCACTTATACTTTTCAAAAAGTTTGTAGGCAGCTACAAATCTGTGATTAAAGAGAAGCCATGCAATGTCTCAGACTGTTTTAATTCTTGCTCTATTCACATTCCAAAAGTTAGGCCAAACAGCTCCTTTTCTCTTTTCCACATAAAGAGAAAAATATTGAGAAAGCCCAAGGAAGAGCTTATGAGCACACCCTACAGAAGAATATTTTGAGTTTTGGGTATAAAGGTTCAGACCACAAAAATAGACAGCTAGGAAGGCCTGCAAGTGATAATAATGATGAAAGGAAGCATTCATTTTATAGAAAATGTAATCTAATATTGTGAAGAATAAAAAGGATATCACTAGTATTTATATCTTTAATATGTTAGCAGAGATACTGGGGAAAAAAAGTTAGAGAGTTAGCAGTCATGGAACTGTAAATATTGAGAATAATCAGGAAAATCAGAAAAAGAGCAGTGAGATGAAATTGTTCATGAAAGGTAGGATAACAATATACAAATTAGTGCTTCAAACAGTAGAAGCAAAAGGCATTTTCAGAGTAGTGTAAAGAGTATTAAAGAAATAGAATATAGTTCCACTTTCTGAAAACCATTCAAGAGTTTCCCAGTTACAAAGCTGTGTCAAATGTGTAATAGGGAAGCTTTTATTGTTCAAATCATTTAAAGACCAAATAACATACTTTGAAATAATATTGTACCAGGAGGAGGATGAACTCGTAGACTTTATTCTTTTAAGATATCTCTGCCACTTCACTGCTTTATCCCAATTAATTTAATTAGATATGAAAACATTAATCAATAGCTTTTTTTCTGCTAGTTCAAAAATAGGAACTTCTGAAACAGTTATTATAAAAATGGTGTCTATAACATCCATAAATGCATAATTTTTTTAGTTTTATTTTAATAGATGGTACTACAGTCTTATTAAGTCTGTCCTCAATTTTTTTTTCTTCTAAAATGAAGAAATTCATAACATTCTTTTGAGAACAGTATCAGGTCAATATCACAATTATGACAGTGTCTATAGGTTTTTCTGTGTATTGTGACCCCTTCTGTTTTTTTCCACTTTTAAATTTTTTTATTCATTGAAATATTATTTTGAAATAAAGATCAGAGTTTCTGCTGTTTCAAAAACAAGAAGCATATTTACGTTACATTAGATCATACTTCTTTTTCTTTAAGGCACTAGAAATGGTATGATAGGATATTTTCACATGGCTGAACTTGCCTGTTAATGATAATACGAGAAATAACAAAATTTCTTTGGGAACATGAAGTAGCAGTGTGTGTACAGGGGTATAATTTTATACAAGAATCCATTTGCACTGGAAACTGATTTTGAGAAAGAGAAAGAAAGATTATTAAAAATGGGGTATAGACAGACAGATACTAGTGGTGCTGAAACAACTGATACTGAGAAGAGATAAAAATATACAAGTCAGTTATTTAATATTATTAGGGTTTGAGAGGGATATTTGAATTCCAAAGAAACCAATATTATCTCTGATATATTATAAACAGACAACTTTAATGGCGAAGCACCATTAGTCCTGTAAAATCTTGATGTTAATCTTCATAATATATTCTTTTTGCATAGCAATACTTTCAGTAGGATTTGCAGTATTTTTAAGAACAATGATTTATAGCAATGACAGTCACAATCACTATTAAGTACCCATTTTTTTCCACTAAAATAATGATGAAAATAGTTTAGCAGAATACATTTAAAGAGCTAGTCTATATGATCTTGATATTAACAAACACTGACATTTATGCCTAAAACTATTCTTATTTTTACATAATAAAGTCTTTAGCTGAAATGAATAGATTAAATTTCAATTCATCATATAGTTAAAAATGCTGAATATAAAATGCAAACAAATGTCTTCATACCCTTCATTTCTTAATTATGCTGTATTTCCACACGTTTCCAGATGTATAACAATTAAGAAATGTATTGAGAGAAGAATTGAAGGCATTAGTCTTTTTTTTTCCTTTTTTCTCTATTTTTTTTTTTTTTTTTTTTTTTTTTTTTTTTTTTTTTTTTTTTTTTTTTTTTGAGAATACATGCCAAATCAGGTATTGACACTCCAAGAAGGGCCTTAGGCTGTTCTAAATGTTATTAATGACTGTCACTAGGTTCAAAGATCTTTTGATGTGTCCTGCATAGGAATGGGATGCTCACCTACGAAACTGGAGATTTGAAAACCAAGGTTTGGATCCAGAAATTGTCAAGATATTTCCAAATGATACTTTAATCAACTTT
Organism: Erithacus rubecula; assembly: GCF_903797595.1. Classification (NCBI taxonomy): domain Eukaryota; kingdom Metazoa; phylum Chordata; class Aves; order Passeriformes; family Muscicapidae; genus Erithacus; species Erithacus rubecula. The sequence continues at coordinate 64,962,909 of NC_136658.1, forward strand.
ACAGTTATTGTTTGTATGATAAAGGTTTTATTAGGTTCTGTAGATAAAGAGCAATTAAAAAACAAAAAAAATATTTCCAGGAAAACAACAATGTTGATATGAACAGTTATAAGAGAAAAAGTTGCTCATTACTTCATAGTACTCACTGTCTTTGCACAGCTTTGACTGACAGTGATAGCAACAACAGTGTGCTTTTATGCAGAGAAGACTCTCTATTTTCAGCATACTTTGCCAATAAATTCAAAAGTTAGAAGCTTTGAATCGAGGTCACAGCCAGGATTAAAATCTTAGTACTTCAGCCACAAAGAAAATAAGACATAACTGTTTCAAATTGGCTTTCTTATAAAATGGCAATGCTAGAACTACAGTGGACCATCAGCTGTGCAAATTAAACTTTCTAGAGTCAAGATGTTAGTTTGCTTTTCATGAATCAATTTTGATCCTGAAATAAGCAGGCACCTTTCCAGCTGAACTTACTGAGAGTGACAGCTCTGGTCTATGATTAGGAACATTGGTCAACATTCACAGTAGCAGAAATAACTGAGATGCCTAAAACAGGTGAAGTCCACTTTCTCAAATGCTAATAGTGAGAGAGATGGGAACCTTCAGCAGGAATTTTTGTGAGGGTATCTGTACACTCCTTTGGCAGATAGCCAGGATAACTTGGAAATAAAAATGTGAGTGCACATGGTGTTTATGGAGATCTAACATAGTCAAAATAGTCGGGAGAATGCTTACACTCAGAATGGTCACATTAAGGACCTAACTGCAGCCCAGACAGGGATCCCATAGGGGTGCTGAGGAAGGGTCTGCACCCACAGTGAGGAGTCACATGTGACCAGCACTCAGTGCCACCCCACTTCTAGGGACAGGGGACACTGTGGGAGCTTTGTCACACAGAGCTGGAGGGCTCACATCTCTCACGTGAGGTGAGCAGCTGAGAAACCTGCTCTGCCAGAGAGGGATGCCACTGGCCTCTGCCTGCAGTGTAGGGGAACTGTAGGAGGACACGAAAATTTTGGAAGTTTTAGTTACTGAAGGGTGTTTAGAAACTTGTAGGAGAGCTTATTAGCATTTTGTAAGTGTCTAGCATTGTGGTTTAGCTGTTGTATTACTGATGTTGATCCTGAATATATAGCTTGCTGATTCTGGATAATTACATGTCATTAATAAATCACTAAACTGCTTTGATCTTAATTTAGTTTAAACTATTTGAACTGAGCAATTGTTCCCAGCAACACAATTCAGGGCATCTAAATGTTGAAATAACTTTTAGAATTTCTGTTTCCCTCCACTAGCAATAGTTTTTGACTTTTCTAACTTAAGGAGCCTTAGAAAAAAGACAGAAGTATATCTGAGCTAATGCAACCAGCAACAGAATCTGAATAGGTATCTGCATTGCATGGAATGAAGCTGCAAGACTCCATCCCCATATTAAAGAAGTTATCACAACTGGAACAACAATCCCTGGGGCAGGGAAATTTAAATGAGAGAAACTGGATTTTGAAATCTTGTTCTGGAGAGCTGCACTGTTTCTGACAGTGAAATATGGTTGCTGAAAGCTCTCAAACTTTATTGAAGTTGCTAAGCAATGATCAGGAAAAAGAGCTCCATTGTCCTACCAATACTGTGTAAGTATTCAGGTTTTCTTATTTTGTTTTTTTTTTCTCTTCAAGGGGTGAAGAAGGACTGGATGATCATAATGTATAACTTCTGGGCTATTTTTTGCAAAGCAAGGACTACAGGAAAGAGTCCACACATCATGAAAGTGCTTCTATTTTACATGGATCAAAAAAAAAGGAAACAGAAGGATTAGGTAGGGAAGGTTGTAAAGGGACCAATAAACAAATAATTTCAATTATCTCATACAAATTAAGTAGGTCTGGTTCAGTTAGGGCATGTAGCCAGGGAAAGAAGAGGTGCAAGGGCCTTACACAGAGAGAAAGGTCTGTTAATTATGAGGTCTGGCAAAGGGTCTTTTCTTTTAGATCTCTGCAAGCAAATAACTCTTAGTGTTTCCCCTAATTATTTTTATTTTACACTTTCATGGTGCTACACAGCCATTCAAATGTAATTAAACAACAAAACTACTTTATGCAATGGTTTCTCTTTTTTTTTCTCTTAGTCTGTCTACAATGTCTTGCGCAGGAAAACAACGGGAGTGTTGCCCCAAGCTCTACCTGCTGTAGGCACAGCCAGCCCTCCTCCCCCTCTGCTGTCACTCCTGCTAAGACTAACAGCAACCATGTGTCATCCCAGCTCCTCTTAAACTCGCTCCTTCTCCTGAGAAGAGCCGCCTGTCTCTGCAAATCTGTTAACTGATTGTCTCCTACCATAACTGACTGACAACACTTAATACATCCTCTTACCTGTTCCCTCTTAATATTCATGTACGCTTCATATGAGATATGCAGCAAGTGCAACCGGTGTCATAGCAGATGGATAGAGCAAAAAGTGTATATATTAGAGCAGAAAAAATCACAGTCTGTTGGTTTTTTTTCTCTTCTAAGTAAGCAAAACACTTTTTCTATTTTGTTTCCATTCAAACCCCCTTGGTACCTAAACAAGATAGAACAATTTTCGACATAGATTTCTTTTTATTTATTAGATTTTAAAGAAGAACAGTAGCTTTTTATTGCTCACATTTTTCAATAACTATTATATTTCAATTCTGCCAGAAAGACTCACTTCTGTCCGCCAATCAGTGTCAACAGTGAATCTCATCAATGTAACTGGACATTTATTTCACAAAATTAACTTACATTCTGGTTAACGTTATTGATTATGACAAGTGATACTGTAGGATTACTAACTGGGTAACTTCAAACATATGGAAAATCTCATTTCTGGTTTCTCTGCAATGTGGTTATCCAGGAGAAAAAGTCATAGTAGGAAATGGTGTAGAGTACAACAGTCATTGAAATATAAAATAATAATTGCTGCTCTACTGGTACCTTGATATATAATTACACAATATACATTTTAAGAAGTCTTATATTGCATATCCCCATGGCAGGCAGCTACTTCCATGGGGAGCATTTTGTAAACGGAGGAAATTAATGGGCTAAAAGCCAAATTATCACAGGCACTGACAAAAGCAAGGGAAAAATCAGTGTGAAGGATAATACTCCAGGCTTGACTTGTTCCATTATACTTAGTCATTACAGAGAAGCTCTCAGGTCACTGAATGATTTGTTCTGCAATACCTGTAACTGTGCACAATAGGCTAAGTGAAAGGCAGTATCCATCATAACTTTAAATTACCTTGCTTTTTTTCAGTTTGTGCTGTGCCTTTAACATTACTTAAGTATACTATGGGGAATATTATTATTAAAGACAGATTGTTCCTGAATTATCCAACCTAAAATAATCTAAAAGAATACACCTAGAAGGTCAAAAAATGCCAGGTACCTAAGCTTATTGTCTTAAACTGAGTGACTTATCTTGTGCTCATTCTGCCAGGTCTATTAATTTGTTTGACAGACATCAGTTGCCATATTAAAGGAAAGAAGATGGTCGAAGAAGCATAGGGAAAATATTGAGCAGCAAAGCATGTTAGTGTATTTTGGTTTTGGTTTTGGTTTTTTTTTGTTGTTGTTGATTTGAGGGGAGGGGGTTAATAAATTGTTTTCTTCCTGTCCCACTTTCACTTTAATTAAAATAATTATTATATAAACAACATGTTTTTCTGTTTCAGAACTTTGATGAATGATGATGCATGAACTGTGATACGTGCACATTATGTTAGTGTCATCTTTAGATTATGAGGAGTAGCTTTATGAATTCAACATCACATCCACAAAATTCTTGAAATAATATAAAGCTATCATGGAGTTAGAAATTAAAAAATAATTTTTTTAAGAAAAAATCAGCATCTAAATTCAGCAAAGATACTGAACACTGTGCCTTTCTTACAATAGATTCACAGTGGGTTTCATACAGGGACATAGACACAGATTTTGAACATAGAAGTGTGGACAGTGCCTCCAAGTGCAATTTCTGGAAAGCTGGGGGCTTAAGGTAGACCTTAAACATAAAAAAGAGAAGATATGACAGTAGTGCTGCAGCCTTCGAGTTACATGTTCTGTTTAATAGCTTAATGTGAGTTCTACTTAATATCTTTAGCAATTATTTGGAGAAAGGGATCAAATGCACTCTCAGTTAGCTTGCAGGTGACACCAAGTGGGTGGGAGTGTTGGTCTGCTGGAGGGCAGGAAGGCTCTGCAGGGAGATCTGGACAGGCTGGATCAGTGGGCTGAGGCCAGCTGGGTGAAGCTTAACAAGGCCAGGCACTGGGTCACAGCAACCCCCTGTAATATAATGGGCTGGGGGCAGAATGGGTGGAAAGAGGGCCTGGAGAAAAGGACCTGGGGGAATTGATTGACACCCAGCTGCACATGAGCCAGCATGTGCCTAGATGGCCAAGAAGGTCAGTGGCATCCTGGCCTGTGTCAGCAATAGTGTGGCCAGCAGGAGCAGAGCTGGGATTGCCACCCTGCACTTGGCACTGGTGAGGCTGCACCCTGAGTGCTGCATTCAGTTCTGGGCCCCTCATTGCAGGCACATCGAGGAGCTCAAGCATGTCCTGAGAAGGGCAGCAAAGATGGTGAAGGTTCTAAGAGCTCTTATGAGGAGCAGCTGAGGGAGCTGGGGCTGTTTAACCTGGAGAACATTGTCACTCTTCAAAACTACCTGAAAGGAAGTCATGGAGAGGTAGGATGTTAGGATAAATTTCTTCACCAAAAGGGTTGTCAAGCCTTGGAACAGACTGCCTTGGGAGAGTTTGAGTCCCCATTCCTGGAAGTGTTTAAACTTAGGCACATGGTTTACTGTTTTAGTGGTAGACTTGGCAGTGACAGGTTAACACTTCCACTCTGTGATCTTAAAGTTGTTTTTTAACCTAAATAATTCTATAATTCTGTAGCCATTGATCTACATGGTACATATAAGATGTCTAGTGCCATTGGCTCTAGCCCATTCCAATTCAGAGAAAAATTTGATTTGAAATCATGCCAGTGTTAAGGCTCTAAGTAGGACTGTTGAGACTGAAGGTGTTGTACAAGTGTGAACAGGAAGGAGATTTAGGTGTCTGCAGGCCTAGATAGAAAGCTTAGTCAGAATTTAGGAGAGCTAACTGATACTTTGATATACACAGAACCACAGAATATTTGTGTTGGAAGAGACTTATCAAGGCCATCTGGTCAGGCCCTCAACAGGACCACATACAGCATCTGTCCAGGACTGTATCCAGAGAGTTTCTGGATATGTGTAGAGATGGAGACTCCCCAACCTCCCTGAAAAATTAGTGCCAATGGTCAGTCGCTCTCATGTTTCCTGATGTTCAAGAGGAACATTCTGTGTTCCAGTTTATGCCACTGCTTCTGTCACTGGCCATCAATAAAAAAAGCCTTTGCTTCATCTCCTTTCCACCTGCATGTACCCAATCTTTGGGGTTAAACCTCCCTAGGTGCAGGACTTGCCACTTCCTTTCAGTGAAGTTTCACTGCATGAAATTTCTGCTGGTCTTCCATATTAAATGAAAATACTGAAATGTTTTCTCCTCATACTTAACTTTAGGAAGCTAACTATAGGCAATTCAGATAAAAGTTTAATAAGACAGATCCACATCTCCTTACAAAATCAATGGCAGTTCCTACTTGTCTCTAGAATGCATAGAGGAAGTTTACTGTCATCTGACTACATTGACATATAAACATGATTTACAGGTTTCTAAAACAGGGACAGTTTAGCAGTTCAGTTACTTGCAGCTTACATTTTCATTATTCCAGAGTGCAGCAGTCTTCAGAAGACAGAATAAAACCAGTCAGAGCAGTTAATGTTGCTGCCTCATCCTTCTGAAAGACAAAAGATGAGTCTAAATGCCCAAAGCCTTGCAGGATTTAGTCTTGATCCTCCTGTGTTAAGGAAAAAAAAAAAAAACAAAAAAAGGTGGATTTGTGTCTGGTACTAAGCCTTATAAGTTTAAAACCTTTCTTGTCAGTGGTTGACATAAAACATATTGGTTTGCATATTTTATTGTTCATAAGAGAAAGTATAGTTTCCAAAATGCATATTACAAGAATTATTTTAAGGAATAAATTAGTATTCACATCCTGGTTCATCAGTTCAACTCATTATCTGGAAAAGTATTTAAGCCACAAATGAAAAATCACATAAGAAGTTAACACAACAGTGTTGGAGCTGAGCAACATCAATGACTGCTAAGAATTAACAAAATAGTGTGATAATGTCTTTTGGCACTAATAAAACAAAGCATGACTATTCAACAGGACTCTGAGCACTGGGAAAATGTTTGGTAGGTGGGGAGGATTGTCTCACAGATTGCATGTCTGCCTGGTGCCCTGCAGAGCAGCAATGTGGCAGAGGTTCCAGGAGTGCTACTGATACGAGGTCTGGCACAATTCCAGGCTAATACACCTGTTCATCAGTTACTCTGCAGCAATATGGCTCTTCCTACATGACACTGTACTGTGTCCTATAAATGTATCCTTACAGAGCAGGGACTAGAAAAGAAGCTGTGGCTAAAAAAAATTCAGCAACAGGAAGGCATCTTCAGTGTCCTGTTATGTTTTATTTTCACAGATTCAACAGCACATTTCCTGCTGATTTCAGTTGTTCATGGTCAGATTGCTGGTGTGCAGATGATTCACAGAAAAAGTATTAATATTAGCAAAATATGCAGCTACATGGATTATAAAATTGTTTCATCCATCACAGTCAATTTGGGTTGATAAACTAAATAAAGCTGAAAAATCTGTAAAAGTAGGACCCCTATGTGTAAATTTATGAAAAGCAAATTAACTACTTATCATTCCTGCCTCTGTGAACACTTATATACAGAAGTATTCCTTCAACAACTGCTCACTTATAACTTAAGCCAGGGAACACACATGAAAAATATAAACTACAAGCTTTTAGCAGCAGAAATGTAATTTTAGCTTATTTCTTTGCTGAGGTATGTAAATGTAGATAGCTTTTTTGATACCACAAAATCAATCCAGCTCTTTTTGCTGTGAAAAACTACCAGTTTTTGCTTAGCAAGTACTTGTGAATTTGATTTATTGTGAATTTTTTCTACATCACAGTAAAGAAGCTTTTTCTTTTCATATTTTCTCTTTTTTCTTTGTTAATATATATGAAATGGCAATTTTCTAAGTCTAAAAACTGTATTTTATTTGTATGGGAAATAAGAAAAAACCTTGAGATGAAGTAAAAAAAAAAGCATCTTTTTTTTATATACAATGACAAAGCCCCCTTTTTCCACACTTGTCACTCACATATCTTCATTCCCTCTTTTCAAGTTTATTGGTGTTTTTTTCTCCACAATTTCTAATATAATTTGCTCCTTTTTTATATATAAGTCCTTGTAAATATAAATTTTCTTTTAAATAACATTCCTTGAATATTTTCATTATTATGTTTCTTACAAATATGTTAATGACAGATTCTTATATTTCTGAAGTCAGTCATTCAATAAATTCATGTGTTGCATGATGGGTTTAAGGGAAAGCACAAGCAGTTCTTTAAAGGATTATAATTTATAGACAAGCATAGTCCCATGCACTTTTAATAATAGGAGGTCTGCCTAGAGAAAATACATGAAAAGACTAGTGATTTGGGCATTGCTCATATAAGGCTTGATGTCTATGGCCAACATAAACCGCTATAATAATCTTGAAATTAATGGGATGAGTCTCATTTAAGCAACATTGGCTAGTTGATTAACTGTAATACATTAGCAATATATTGCCAGAATTGACTTAGTAGGCACAATAAGTGATAAAACTGCAAAATCCTAGAAGAATTACCCCCAGGAGCATAACTTGAACTCAGTGAATAATGGCTCAAATGTATTGGACTGCAACCCATCCCATATAAGACAGTAAACAAATCACATATAAAGCATAAAAATATACATATCTGCTCATAGTAGGTATAGTTTACCTTTTGACACTGTTCCCTTTCTCCAATCAGTATAAACTGGATTGGGCACAAGACATATTAACTCAAGAAAAAAAAACGTCCTTTTCAAATGTATCTTTTTAGTGAGTTTTCTAGATATTATGTTTAGCATATCAGCAGTTTTATTCTGCCATCATTTTTCATCACCAGAAGTAGTGGATATTTCCATTATTCACTGGATGTCTTATAAGAATTGATGAGTTATTATAATAATACATGGCTACACTTGTTGATTTTGTAGTCTTGCAATAGTCTAGTCTGTGTCATGAAAGTCAGCTTTTATGACATGGTTTCAGAAAAATGTCGAAAATATCTGCATACTTCTTTCTGGTTAGATATTTATATGATACTTTGCAACAAATAATAATTTAAAACTCCTTAATATAACATGATCGTAAAATTAAATTGTATTTTTAACAAATATGAATTCTAAGCTTAGATGTATTTGTTATCCATTGTATGTGTAAGGTAATACTAATCATTATTTTATGAGTTAGCTCTAACAATCCTGCAATAAAACATGATTTCCAGTGCTACTACAGTTTGCATGCTTCTCTATGAAGCTAAATAAAATCAGTAGAATCAAATTCTGATCTGGCCTTAGAATTATTTTTTTTTTTTTTTTTTTTTTTTTTTTTTTTTGAGGGAAGAAAAAAACTACCATATATTGCAATCTTTTTTGTACATACATTAGCTTTTCCAGGTCTTGCAACCCCCTTCCATGATGTTTCCAAAGAATATTGGCTTTTTTTTTTCTTTTTAAATAATGAAAAGCATTCATACAGGCATTTAAGTTACAAGTGATGGTTTTTTTTTTCCTTTACTGAAAAAAAAGACAAAGTAGAAAATTATATGCATATTGTTTGCTCACCTCTTATTACACATAACCTTTTGTTTTCAATAACAGATGCAAAGGTGCAAGGAGGAATAACAAGCATGTACAGGGTGCAGAGTGATATGGAAAAGAAAGACCTCAGAGACTGCTAAAGAGAGCATCAGGGAGCCCACCCCACATGTATGACACAGATAGGGAAGAGCCTTGGAGGTTATTACAAGAAGTGGGTTCCCATGGGAGCTCCCTGAAGGGATTGCCTGACAGGAAATGTGTTATGGGAATGTTCTGCTATCTTCTTTCTGGGAAATAAAAACATCTGGGCACCTTTCTGAAGTGCCTGTAGACTGTACATAGTTACACATACAGAGAAATTAGAAGGATTATTCTTTTTTGTTTGGTTTGGTTTTAACTTGTGGGGGATTTTTACATGTTTAGGAATTAGACTACCTTGTATTGGTTAAACCTATTTGTTTTTCTTCTTTTCTGTGATCTCTAAGTAGTCTTTGAGGGGTCTTGATTTTTTTTTTTTTTCCATTTTTATAATTAACTGTAGGTTTGACAAAGGTAAAGACTGACCAGTGATACAACTATAGCAATGATTAAATCAAATCTGGTGTGGTTTTACTATCTTATTTTCAGAGACCACGTCCTTAGCATACAGAAGGAGGGATAATTAAAATAAAACACCAGGGTAAAAAGAAAACGTTTCCTTATTGCATTCAGTCAAATAACCCATAATTTTATTAGAATTTTATTTTCCTTTTCTGATTGAAGATATTCATTTTCACCTAATATTAGCCTTATCATAGGTTAACAGCTATCAACCTCTGATTTGTTCATATGCATGTCATGTGTAATTAATCCCACCTAAACATTGAAAACAAAGCTGAAAATATCTTGGAAAACCCCTTCAATTACAAATGGGCTCAATTTTTTTATGACTTGAATAATTTCACTGATCTGGGGACATTGAATTTAGGAATTGAATTAATTTCTCTTGAAAAGTGCCTATTAAGTCATCTTGACTGCTACCATTAACTGCCTCTGTTAAAAATGTACTGGACTGTATGTAACTGGTGTTGAGACAATTACAAAATAAACTTTGAGAGCTAAGAAGTTGCATTCCAGTCCCATGTTCAGCTGGATTACTCTTGCCCATTCAGCCAAGAATGAAATTAGGGTGCTAATTTTTTGGAGCTGAGTTGAGAAATGCAGGTGGCTCTCTATGCCCCAAATTAAATAATTTACCTTCTACACCACTTTTCAAATGTGCGTATGTTTTTCCGGGGAAATTGGAGAAGAATAAGGCTTAAATGCTAGTTTTTCCTTCAGTAAGATTTCTTTTTTAACCCTGAGCTCTTCTTGCTTGGATTGCCAAGTTTTGATTGCTTCTAGCAAGAAGCAATGCCCACTTTGATGCTTAGTTGTACCTGCCATGTTCTAAGAGAAAGAGAGGATCCTCACAAAGGGTTCTGTGTTCAAATGCAGAACAGAGTTTTCTTTGAGTCACTATTATTTTATATAAAGACAAGCTAAAATCTAAGCAGTGCAAGTTTTTCTTTTTAGGTACATAACTCCTGAGAAGTCTAACTGGAAACTACAGAGGAGAAAATGATATAGGTCAAACTTCAAAGCACAATTGATAGATTGAACCAATCAGGTAGCCTATCTGGATTTTTGCACTCCTTTTCTGAAGGTAAAAAAAAATATATTTTAGATACCCCAAAGAATATTTTAAAACTGAAAAAGATGTATATGAGATTGGCAGGAGGCCTGAAAAAAATGTTGTAAATAAATTTCAAGACCAAAAGACTCATCCTAGCTGTCAGAAAGCAAATTGCGTGTTTTTGATACAATGGAAGTTCACAAGTTTTTCTTATATAACTTTGATAAGAGCAAGCCACTGCTTTGAGAATGACTCAGGCTGGTTTGAAAAGAGGTGAAACATTGAAAGACTACAAGCAATCTTTTTAATTGCAAAGAAGCATTGACACATAAAGCCGGAGTGTCTGTGATTTCAGGAGAAAAAATAAATTATGCCTTAAAAGTTGATCCAAAATGTTCTTCCTTGGCAACTTTGCAAGAGTAGCTCATGACCCAGTAACCAGGAGGGTTAAGTGTTTCCATCCCTCCAGCGTCAGTGTACCTGTATGACAGCCTGTTCTCTTGTGATTTGTTCAGTGTGAGCGGGTAAGCTCTCCGTGCTTTGATCCACCATGCTGTTATAATGAACCCTTTTGACATTGGCTGAACTCCTCTTGTCAGGCACTGCTGTTCTTCAAAGGCTCTGGGAACATTAGCTTTAACCTTTGTAAGTCCTGTACTGATGTTTGCCTCCATTTAATTCATCCCCCTTTAAGGCTGTCTTCATTCTATATTCACTTGCTAGCTTGTTTCATCAGTATTTAGAATCTCAGATTGAACAGCTTTCTAATGAAATAGTTTCTATTTTGGTGTGGAATGTTTGGTCTCAAAAGCCACTGTAAGCTAGTAGCATCCTGTATTTGGAATAAATGGCAAGGTTTAGGCAGTGGGAAGGGCACTGCAGGACTAGCCCTTGTGAAATAAGGTCAGCAGCTGCCTTGTGATAGATGCAGCCAGTTTCAGCCAGCTCCAGCCAGCTCCAAGACAGACCCATCACTGGCCATAGCTGAGCCTGTCAGTAAAGCTGGTGGCAGAAAGCTAAGAAAGGCCAAAATCTACGAGTATAGAAGGAACAAAAAAGCCAAAGCAGTGGGTGGTGTTCTGTGACAGCACAGGTAAGATCCAGAAAAGAGCCTGTGACCCATAGGTAACCCACAACAGAGCAGTTACTTCTCCAGAAGGATTGCAGCCCCTGGAGGAAACAGGGAAGAAGGGAGGAGGAGTAGAAGACAAAGAATGAGAACGAAGCATGGCAGATATCCTGTATCCTGACCCAAACGTCCTGCACCACTCATCAACTCACCAAAAGAACTGAGAGTATGTGTGATAACAAGGAGATTGGGTAGCAGGAAAAGGGAATGCAAAGTATCAGGAGTCAAGGTAAGCTTGTGAAGGGGGAAAGAGGTGTTTTGCCTAAATTTTTTTACCCATTTTTCCTCAATGAGGGGGAGGAATAAAATTAAATATAAAAATGTTCCAATTCATTTGGCGATAGATATATTTCCCCCAAATTGAGTTTTTGTACCTGTAACATATCCAAATAATGATGTGTGTGTCTTCCTACACAAATCAAAACAACTATCCCCAACTATGCAGACTGCCATTCCCTCCACCACCCCCTGCCAATACCCTGTCAAGAAAATGAGTTAAACAAATGTTGTATCCTAGTATCATGGCTACTGTTAACAGTGTTACCATCCATATCAGAGTGGGTATTTTCATGAATAAGTTATTCTATAAAAAACTTTAGTGAGCTTAATAGACACAATCTGTGCTGATGTTTTGTTTTTCTTGTGTTTTTAATTTTTTTTTAATGAAGGAAATAATTGAACAGTTAAAAGCTTGCTAAAAAAAAAAAAAAAAAAGCAACAAAAAACCCGACATTAAGTTAATCACTGTATTTAAGGCAATAAAACTTGGTAAGTATTTCAAGTGTTAATCCAAATCTCTGTCTTTAATACTTTTTGGAAATGGAAGGCATGTCAAAGTGATATGTAAGGAATCAATTCTAATTTAATTTCAGTCTCTTGAATGTCTGTTGAGAAATCTGAATCTTATCCTGTAGCTACAGGAAACATTTTTATGTAGGCAAAAACGTTCCTTTTTATTTTGTTTTTTTTTCTTATTTTCTTTTTCTTTTTTTGTTCTTTTCTTTTTTTTTTTTTTTTTTTTTTTTTTTTTTTTTTTTTTTCAAAATGGTTGTCCATAAAAGATAAACCGAAATGTCTCTGGCTAATTTTCATGAAGGAAAGACAATAATGTGTATCTCAGCATTCAGTGCATGCCAAACATCTATTGCATCTCCTCAGATTCTTTCACAACTCCTACCACTCCCAGCACATAATTTTTGAGATAGAGAGACTGGCCAAATGCCAGCCATTAACATGCAAGAAGCTTGAGCAGGACTTCAAAATCTATGGATCTGTTTTAAGGAGTTTCTGATTTACACACCACTTCTCTTTAGTGCTAAGACATCTTTTAGCTGCCTATATGGACATCATTATTTGTGATCTAATGCCAGTGTAGGTGCCATAGGGTGTTCAACACATTACATGGCTGAAGTTGGTAAGGCAGCTCCTACACGTGGGAGGCCACATCATTCAGAGGCAGCAGCTGGCACTTAGGTAGCTAAAAGAGTCACCTGTGTTCAGGCAACTGAATCTTAGGCTGCTGTCTCCTCTGTAAGTAAATTAGATACTAGCCTGGGGAGAGGAACTTAACCCAGTACAGTGTCATAATACCAATGTGCCACAATATCAGGACAACTGATCTAATCACAGCTGCATAGGAAATAGTTCTCTCCACACTGAGAGGCACTGAAACAAAAAACAACTGATTGGGGAAACAAGAAATAATATTTGCCCTAAAACAAAAAGTAAAAATGTATGAAAATAAAGGAAAAAACCCTGCAAGTACAAATAAAAGCTTGTGTCTGAATCCTGAAACATTCTGGTTTCAAGGGTTTTTCTCTTTTATGTCTCCTATGGGAAAGACAAAACAAAACACAAAAACAATTATAATTTTGAAGGTCAAAATGAAATGGGAAAACTTAGAACCTGAAGAGGGTCATTTTTTCACTGCTCCTAAGGCCTGTAATGAGGGATATTCTTTAAGGATTATAAGTAACCATCGAAGTTTTGATTTGAGTTACAGATTAATTGCTGAACTGGAACACTGATCTTGTGTTCAGATTGAGGCTTGGATACCAAACTTCAGTAATCTTATATAATATGAATAATGAAATTAAAGATACCCTCACCTATCATACTCTTCAGTTCATGGGAACAAACTGGAGCAACTCTGAAGAAAATCTCCTGAAACTAATATGGATGCTGATAGCTCAACACCACATGCTTCCACTGTACACAAAACTTCAAATGAGCCAAAATAATTGCTGATGCAGATGTAACCATAGGAAATGCAGACTGTATTTCCTCTGTTACTCCTTTTGTCCTTTTCAGTTAGGTGCATTCCTCTTTGATTTGAATGAAATACCAAAAGAGTTATGAAGAGGCAGACTCAAACTTCAGAGGTTTCTGCTGTTCCTATTCCCTAAATCTTCCTGGAGTGTGTCTGTGTCTATGTGTGTGTGTTATGTGTGTGCACGTGTGTGTGCGTGTGTACTTTCACTTTAAAAAAATAAATTGTAATTCATGAAATCCTTCAAATTTTTAATTTCCTGAGTTGTTGATGTTTTTGACTAAGTTCATGTTAGATGGGAGAGCTAGTTCAGAGGTTAAAAGGCCTAGGGCTGAGCTTGCCATTATCACTCTGCCTGGGGACCACTTCTCTCCCTTTGGAATGAGTCATCAATGACAATTACATTGTCACAGATCACAAGCTAATAATATGCTGACACTCTTGAATTCCTCAACACCATCACATTTGGGTTCCACACCTCCTTATATTTCCTTTTGGGAGGATCTAGGTCATAGAATCACTTTTGTTGAAAAGCAGTGTTTAGTCAGTAGTCCTCTGAAACCTATAGTTCCTAGGTTTTCTGTAATATCCTTTGCATTCCTGAGTTTAGGCTGGTCTCTGTGGATCTGCAGATAACAGTTTTTCAAGGAGGTGCCAGTCATTGCAAAACACAAATATCTTTATTTAAAACTGAAGTATGACAGAAGACAGCATATTTTAAAAATTAAATGGCATAACTCATTAGTATGGATAGTACTTAGTACTTAGTATGGATTAGTATTTAGTATCCATGTAACAGAGGCTTCTAGCAGAATCTGAAAGCATGTAACTCCAATCCAGATTAGGACAATATATTCCAGTTTCTGACATATTTCGCTATCAGGCTTCCTAAAACAGCAAATCTGTTCCCTTCAGGAGGTAAAAATTTTTAAAAAGCTGAGAATTTATACAAAGAGTATTGAGAATAGGTTTGTGATTTTTGTCCCTGAACCCCCAGGAATACTGCAGTACTCAGCAATCATTAGAAATCCTGTAGAAAACACAAATCATATAAAAATACTGAAATTTCTGCTGCCAGATGCCCTGTACTGTGCATTTACAGTGTTAAGTTTGAAATGTCTATTGTAGATCCCTAAATCAAGAATGCAAGTTGTTTCAGAGTGCTATTCACACAACATAAAAAGAACCTGCATCTCTCTATTGACTAAATAAGAATTTAGAAACTGAATTGAGAGGCTTAATATTAGACATTTCAAATACTTCCTTTCCCCTCTGTCAATGCTGTTCATTTGAAATATAAATCTGGAAGTTTTCTTGTTTCCAAAGGAGCAAATTTGTGTCATGTGATGTCATGAGGAGTTATTCAATGTCACACAGCACCAGTAGCAAGGTCTTCTATAGAAAATTGCTCTCATACTTTGCTCAACTTTTCTCCCTTAAATGAAAGGAAAATAGATTGTGTAATGAAGAAGAGAAAAAAAAAAGAGTACAATGAAACAGTTTATTATTGATCCTGTCAGTAAGCAGTGAAGGAGTGGTGTTTACCCCAAATGTGATAATCAAAGAGAAATGGAGAAAGGAGAAACAGTTACAAAGGTGATACGAATTTAGCCATGGGATCTCAAAATAATTACCCCCACAGAAAGTGTTGTGCCCCATAACATCTCCTTATATCTATCTTTTTTTCAAGTAAAAGGTGACCTTTTGAAGTATAAATCAGAGAACCAAAAAAGGTTGGAGAAGACCTTCAAAATCAATGAGTCCAACCTTTGACCATCACAAAAAACATCGTGTCAACCATAGCAGTAAGTGCCAGGCAATTCTGGAATGCTCCTAGGGATGGTGACTCCATCAACTCTCTCATCCTGGTCTTCGACAAAAATTTTAAACAGGACTGGACCCAGCTCTCAGCCCTGGGGAACAGCACTGGTGACCAGCTGCCAACTGGATGCTGCACCATTCACCACTATTCTCTGGGCACAGCCATCCAGCCAGTCCTTAAACCAGAGAAGAGTGCACCTGTCCAAGCCCTGGGTTGCCAGCATCCTTGGAAGAATGTTTTGGGAGTGAGTGTTTTACTAAAGTCCAGGTAGACTACATCCATAGCCTTCCCTCATCCACTAGGTAAGTCACTTGGTCATAAAAAGACATCTCCTATCTCCTGGATTGCAGGGGGTTTATTCTGCTGCCTATCTCTACCAGTCCACAGGGTGGTTGCCCTGAAGTTATCTGGTCTTTCTGTTAAGGACTGAAGCAAGGCAAAGAAGGCATTAGGTACCTCAGTCTTTTCCTCATCCTTGCTGACAGTGTTTCCTCCCTTCCACACATCTAAAAAAGGATGGAGATTTTCCTTGGCCCTCCTTTAGTTGTTAATGTACTTATAAAAACACTTTTAAATATCTTTCACAATTGTCTCCAGGATGAGTTCCATCTGAACTTTCACCTTTCTAATTTTTTCTATGACTTAATGACATTCTTGTACTCTTCCTGAGTTGCCTGCCTCTTCTTCCAAAGGTCATAAACTCCTTTTTTCCCTGAATTCAAGCAAAAGCTCCGTTTTTAGTCAGGCCAGTATTCTTCCCTGCCAGCTTGCCTTTTGGCACACGGGGATGGCCTGCTCTTGTAGCTTAAAGATTTCATTCTTAAATTATGTCTAAGATTCCTTGACTCCTTGGTTATTAAGGACTGTTTCCCAGGGGACTCTGCATCAATGTCCTGGCCAAATGAACTGGCCAAAACCCACGCTCCAGAAGTTCAAACTGCAGATTTTGTTGACCCACTTCCTTACTTCAAGGTCACTGCTCCCATGATGGCCTCGGACCACAATATTTCCCACCAGCTGCCCTTCTCTGTTTGTAAACAGCAGGTCTAGTGGGACATCACCCCTGTAGGCTCACTTACCAGCTGTGTCAGGGAGTTCCCTTCCACACTCTGAAAGGACCTCCTGCCTAGCTTCTTCTCTGCTGCATGGAATTTCCAGCAGACATCTGTCAAACCTTCCACAAGAACAAGGGCTAGAGATTGTGGAATATGAGGCAGATACTTATAGAATACTCTATCCATATTCTGTGTCACAATGCTTCTCCTAGCAGTGGCTCTTGACTGTGGAAACCTTTGTTGCCTGAGGGGTGGCTGTGCTCTCCTACACAAACTGCTGCACAAGGCATCCTTCTGCACATCCTGTTTGCCTGTGGCTGCTCATAAATCCCGACAGGTCTCTCTGCTCTTTTTGGTGGTTCCCTGACTCCAGCAACCCCGTCCTTATCTCCTTCTGGTGTTTTGACACAGAGCTTGCCATATTTACAGCTGCTATCGCTGCATACCTTGCTGACTGAATTCCTGTAATGACCAATATCTGTCAACTTGTGCAGGTCAATCTATTTGAGGAAATCCACCTAGATGTGCTAAGTATTAGTATTGTTATTACTGAAAGAAAAAAACTAAATATATGCACTTAGAAAGGGTAATATGAAATATTCCTGTTTATCCTGAAAAGTGCTGGAGAGTTTTTTCTGGTTTGTTTGGTTTGGTTACCTTTTTTCCAATTTCCTTCAAGTTTAATCCCATTAGTTCTACATTAGAATTTAGTGGGGTTTGCAGCACTAAAGTTTTATTACTTTGTATTTGTCAATATTACATTTGATTCCCTCTTTGACAACGTATTTACAAATCAAATCTAACTCCCCATTAAGTTTAGCTGTCTGTATGGTCTTCATTCATCATCTTTCATTTTTTTGTCTTGAAAAAATGCTAATGTACTTCAGTTGTTCTTTGTGTCTGTAGATCATCTTTCTAAATTAAAGCACATAACATGCAGCATTAGCCCCTGTGGACCTGAAAAAACACTTTCTCTGATTTGACACAGCTTCTTTCAAAGGAACTATCTATAGTCACTGCTTTGCTATTTTTCAACCTGTTCTATATCTCTTCCCATGTCCTGCCCTGGATCCTTGCATCATCCTGGAGCTTAAGCAGTAACTTGTCAAGTAAAATGTTACAAAACACTTTCTGAAATCCAGATTATGAAAATATATTATTTCATCTCCTGGGCCCTTAGCAGCCCTGTCAGTAACCTTTGTGTAAATTCTTCTTCCCAAAAACACAGACAGCAAAACACTGAGAAAATTATTAAGGAAGTAATTAATAGTTCTTTATTTACAGACAGGTGATTAAATAGGACACACACTCTGCCAGAAAGGTACCTTGCAAACATTCCACTACGCATTTATCTTGACTTTCCCCACTAATGGTAGTGATGAAAGTAATAATAATAACAATAATAATAGTTCAGTAATTCTTATCTGCTGTCATACAGTGTCTAAGCTGCTTGATAACTCCAGAAAGGCCTATTTGCAAAGGTAGTCCAATTAAATGCATATAAATGAATTGAAATGTTTAATTGGCTGGCAACTCAGTAAGTGTCTGTAAAACATGTCTGCTCCTTAATCAGAAGACAAAAATGAGCTGTCATATATTGTTATCTACTTGCTGGTTGAAAACCGGAACTCTGAAGCAAAGAGGATGCCTTTCTTTTATAACTATGCCCCAACTCAAAATGAGCAAAAAAGAGAGACAGAGCAGATAATGGACCCCATTCGCAAATGCAAAAGGCTATTTCTGAGCAGTTATTGCATTGTTTATGCCAGCAAAAATTGCATAGCTCTCATTTTCTACACAAATTACATGCTTTCTATGCTTCATTGGACTTTTTACATAGAACATAAATTAAACTTTTGCAATAGGTGGTACAAAGACTGCTATTGGAGCAAGTCTAAGCCTCATTATTAGGGCTGGATGAAAAATTTGGCTTTCTTCAGGTTTGCTGCAAAGTCAACAGAGTCCAAAATTCTCTTTATGTTTTTATCTTTTTATTTCCTTTCAGCTCCCAGTTACTTGAGGTTTTTAATGAAATTAAAATGGAGGTTTTCCAAGCAAAGTTGTGCTAATTGCTTTAAGACACAAATCAGAGCTTAATATGATCCATTAAATGTTGCCAACCCCGGATAGGCAAAGGGCTTCATGTGTTGACTGAGCAGCAGGATTGCCTGGCCAAGGAAAAGGTCACACAGCTGCACAGAGCCAAAACACAGCACAACAAACCTTTTCAACTGTATTGCTGCTGTGAACACAGGGAGGTCTTCTGAAAGGAACTTCCATTTCTCCATCCAAGAGCTGCTAAAGTGGTATCCATTCACCTCCATATGATGCTATAGATTAACCTTTCAAAAGCAGCTTTTGATGGGGTTTTTTGGTGCCTGATTTGAGCCTGAAGTTCAGGCTGGCTACCCTGTAGTTCTACAACTGAATTTGGAAACAGTAGTGAGCTCTGCTCTTGGAAATCATGTTCAATGTGTGTACTAGGCTCAGCTGAGGCTATAAATTTTGGGCACCTGACTACAAGAAAGACGTCAAGGTGCTGGAGCATGTCCTAGGAAGGGCAACAAAGCTGATCTGGAGCACAAATCTTATGAGGTATGACTGAGGGAGCTGGGAATGTTCAGTCTGGAGAACAGAAGGTTTAGGGTGGACTTTATGGCTCTCTACAACTGCATGAAAAGAGGTTGTAGTGAGGAAGGGATTGGCTTATCTTCCCAAATAGAAAAAAATAGAAACAGTGTCAGCTTTGGTGAGGGATGGTTTATATTCAATGTTGAGAGAAATTTCTCCAGCAAAAGAGTGAGAAGAACTGGAACAATCTTCCCAGGGAAGTGGCTGAGTCAGTCTCTGGAATTATTTAAAAGGTGTGTAGATAGGGATCTGAGTGACACGGTTTAGTGGTGAACTTGCAGTGCTCAGTTAATGGTTGGACGTGATGATCTTAAAGGTCTTTTCCAACCTGAATTAATCTATGATTATATGAAAGCACATATATTTTGCACATATTATTGTGGCAGTAGAGTTGCATTTAGCTTGACTCTGCTGCTTCTCTTAAGAGAGGGATTTACAACACTATTGCTACCTCTTATTATAATTACTGCATAGAAGTAATATTTATGTATAGAGAATCTTTTACACAGAGAAATATTTCTACCTGTGAGATTGCCCATATGCATAAACAGATTAATTTTGCTGTATTGAATTGTCTGCTGCTCTTGCAAGAAGACTACAAAAAATTCATGCCAAACCTTACCACCAGCATTTGATTCAGAGTGGATGCATATTTGTCAGTTTGATGAGCCTCTCTCTTTTCCCTTGTTGATAGTTAGGCATGAAAAATATTGCTGTTAGGTCCCATGGCTCTTTTTACAATTATTCCCTGAATAACTAATACCTAAAATCTCTTACAACAGAAGCAGTTTGTAAACAAGGAGATTTACCAGAGCAATATCAGAAGTCAAGATGGATGCCAAAAATTATGTCTATCACATCTAAATCCTTATTTTCACCTACTAATCAGAGATAGTACTGCCCAATCAAGAGCAGGACTTTAATTCTGTCTGAAGTCAAAACGCATGTCTTCACTCTTCTTCTAGTATTCATCTGTATTCTGAAGCACAGAAATTACCCATTAAAGTTATTTTTATTATTAGCTTTTTCTTGCTTGGGTGGGGTGTGTGTTATCTTATTAGCTACTGTGAATCAGCCTCAGCCCCTTTTCCAGAAATATTACATTGGAATCACTACATTTCATTTGCTGATGAGGTAAAAAGAACCTAATTATTCTGACAATTTTATCTAAGGCTTGCAGATTTTATGTACTGAGTGTATAAAAAATAACTTCATAACGAATAATCCTCCAGGAGTAAATTTTTGTAACCATCATCTGAAATGGTCCTTTTTACACACAGATATGCAATTATTCGACTGGATGATAAATAAATTTGCTTTACTTCCGGGATCACTGTCCCAGTATACACACATATAGATAAATATACATATATATACATATAAATTTTAATTGAGCTATAACAACTTCTCTACAGAACTGTGAATGACACTGACACAATCACTAAAGCTTTTATGATTTTCTCATATTAGCCATGTGGTTTCAGCTAATAAAATTAGCCGAACATGTCACATGATTTTCTGTCCTTTAGTTGAAATTATGAGTTGCTTTTAATATTGACATGTATGAATCAAGAACTATAGAGATATAAAAGCCAGATATGGCCTATTAATATGAAATTCTGTTCCAAAATGCCTAAAAATAACTTTAACAATAATGAATTTACAAAGTCAAAGTCACTCTAAAAGGGTGAAGGTGTAGTGAATATGATTTATCTCACTGACCATCAAAGATCCAACCTAAATGATTCTATGATAATATTGTTGAATTTTTGCTGATTTTGGTGGGATGATTGAGGAAAAGGCACAACAGCTCTCTTTTCTGGGTACAGCCAGAGATAAGACTGAGAATGCATTCCCCAGTAGGCACACACAGAAACATTGGCAATACACAGGGAAAGCCATATAGAACAGGACAGGTAGAAAGATGAAAACACAGCACAAACTGTTGCCTAATTTTGTAACTCTTTCTGCCAGTCCAAGGTGAAGGTCTGTTAGTGGAAAAGATTGCAGATATACAAAGCTGATCGTCCCAGAAGCATGGACTTGTGCACTAAGGCTAGGCCCTGAAACCTTGTCTTCCTGATTTGCTGGCACTCACAAAGCCCTCTCAATTCCATGGAGTTCAGAACTCCTCACACTCACATTTTTGTGCACACGTATTTTTGTGCACACATGTATTTTTGTGCACACACACAGATTCATCACCCCACACATGCTGTTGAGCCAGTCCTTTCAGTAAATGACCTTAAGACAATATCAAGGATCTGTGGGGGTAGATTGAGTATTTGTCTCCAATATAGCCATATATATAAAATTATGTCAGTAATAAAACACTTAGACCTCATGGTCACTCTAGTAGATGATTTGAACACCTCTGGTCTCTCCAGTTATCAATTTTCAGACATTCTGGTCTCTCCAGTATTTGGCTCATGCTTCTGCCTGCTTTGATACTGGCTGCCAAGTCTCTTATCCTGCTCATGGGCTACTCTGCCATGATATTTGCAAACAATCACATGGACACATACAGTCACACAATATGCAGGCACCCCAGGGGCTGACACTTAGACATATTGTCCCTATGACCTATGGTCCCACATCTGCAGCTGGCATTTGAATACCCATATGCACACATGCACACTAAATAAGGGGGTCTCACCCAGGAAAATAATTAGACATGCAATTTGGTAAGGAGACAGGACAGACTGCTCTGATCACTCCCAGGGCATGGCCAGACAACATGACAATCTGTCTCTTATTGTACCTTTAGTTCTTCCCCTAAACATCCTGTTATTATATAATCCCAAGGTAATGTTCCCCAGCACCCCATAGCTAATAAATCCCATATTCCTAGGCAGTGACACTCTGCTGTGAGGGAAGGAAAAGAGTATTTCTCATTGACTGATCTTGATGTGTCCCACCTGGTGCCCTTGGGGCTGCTGCTCTCCCATGGCAGCCCTGGGAAGAGTGAGGCCAGGGCTTCTTTGTCTGATCAGCTTATTGGGGTTTGCTGACAGATATTGCTTCTCTGTGCTCTGATGTGCTCACAGTTATGATCCTTTAAACAAGTAACTGAAAATGTAGAGATAACCATATACTTCTTTTCTTTCAAAGGATTGAAAACAAGGATAGAATCTGGTTTAAATGTAAGAGGCTTTTGTTCTTTGAATTCACAAGGCCCCTGTAGAAGAAGATCCACATATTTCTGTTAAGCTTTGTCAGTCTTCTTAAGCTTCCTCACTTTCCTGTATGTTAAGTGGAGTTATAGATTCCCCAAAGGATGAAGATAACATAACTGAGATCCCCTACTTGGAATTATTCTCCAAATGTTAGTCTCCAAGTCTAAGATTAGCCTCTTCTCAGGTCTTTCCTGTCTCCACAATGTCTTCTATATTTTCTTATTGCCTCCTTCCTAATTAGCTGTATGTCCTGCATTAATGACACAGGGTCTGTTTCAAGTGTTAAATACAAGGCAGCCCTACACCTCTGTTTCACTTCATTGCTACTCAGCTCAGGGCTTCTTCTGGTCCTCCTTTCTAGTAGGAGGATTTTGTGAGGGAAAAATGAGAAGCAAGTCTAGAGCACAGCAGTGAGACTCAGACAGAACTGAAAAGGGCTGGAAGCTGACAGAGAAGTCTCTGCTGTAACAGAGTCTTCCTAAGACTGGATGGCCTGTACTGAGCTTGCTGCAACTGCATTCATAAGGCCAGCTGAAACCAAGAGTAAAAACAGGGAACCATCTTCTAAGAATGCATGTGAATAGAGAGGAGGTGTCATAAACATTTATTGTTTCTCTGCTGTCATTCTGTATTTAAAAGGTAACTGTTATCATTCATATTCTAATAAAAAAATTGACTTTCTACTGTGAAAGTCCTTCCAGTTTTTTGTTTATTTTTCTCCTTTTTAGGAAAATGTTCTATTAGAAAAAATGCATGAGCAATTCCATAATGACTTGCAAAGACAAAATACGAGACTGAATTCCTTGCCAAAGCCCAAAGTGAGAATGTGCAAAAACCATCAACATGGGTGTTCATATGACTGTTAAAGAGAGAACAGAGCAAAGCTGCTAAAGAAAGGAACATAAATTAAACATTAAACCACCATAAAATCATCAGAGATAAAGAGGACACAATGGGAAGCTAAACTGACCAGATGGTCTGAAGATCAAATATGCTTTTAGAGTTTTGTTTTCATCTTTAAAATTCATGGAAGCAGAGAAAAGGAGATATACCCTGAGTGAACTGTGAAGAAATGACTAATGGTAGAAAATTTTACTGAAAGATGTTTTTTTATGCTGAAGATGATAAAATAAAATTCACAAAACCTGAACTCTATTTTATTGTTAGGAGGTTATAACTCTATTTTATTTTTTGGAGGTTTTTAAAATTATTATTAGAAACTGTTTAAACAGTGTTTTAATAGTTTTATGTTTTACTTTAGTTTATATATACTCTATAAAAGCCATACTCCCTTTTGAATTCAAAAAATATTCAAAAATATGGATGATAGGCTACTTTACATTTAATATGACATCTACTTAATAATAAAGATATGAAATTATATTTCTAAAAACTTCTATAAATGGAAAATCATGCTCCATTTCTTTGTACTCCTCACTTCTTTGATTAACATTTGTGAATAAAGGAGGTTAAAGCAGAAATTGTAAAGTGAGACAAGAATAAGAATAAATAGAAATAAATTCTGATTTGACCTACTGCCACCAAAAATAGTATTGAGTTCACTTCAACATTCATTTAAATACAACTAAATAAAAGTGGGTTAAAACAAAGATAAAAAAAGGAAATATTAAAAAAACAAAATCTTGGCATCATCATCTTACTGTCTTCAAACTATTACTATTAATAAGTTGTAGAAGAGCAAATGAGTGATGTTTCCCCCTCGTTATGTTCATGTGAACTAGATGTCTGCACTCCTATTATAATTAATAGAGACTTAGGGCAGGATTCAACTGCATAAACATGGGTATATTCTGCCACCTCAGATGCCAATGCACCTAAATAGAGTTGGCAGGTTAGAGACAGAACTTATGGAAGATATGCGGCCTTTTGGAGATCAGCCGCTAGAGTTTGGGCACGATGCCTTGTCTGTCTTACGTTCTGGTACCTGAAGCCTGCCAAAATGACTGCTGTAGTTACAGCTGCAGAGATATGCAGCAAATTCTGATCCCAGAAACTGGCATGTTACTTGCCAAAAACCAGGAGTCTATTGTGATTTCAGGTATTTTAGTGTATTAAAAACAATCTGGTTTAGCATCCAAGTCATAGGACCTACAGGAGACCTATTCCCTTGGCAAGTGACAGATAGAGGCCAGCTAGCATCTCAAATAGCTAAATATATTTAGAAAAGCTTAGTAAGGCAAAAATATCTGATTTTTTGTTTAGTGTCATTTGTAAGAAATACCCAGTGAAAAGTAATTGGAGTGTATGTGAAGATAATAGTTTCCATATAGTGGTGTACTTGCACACGTGAACATATGGATGTACCTATTGTGTGTGCATTAAGTTATATAATGATTTTTTGTCAGTAGATAATTATTTTAGTACAACCTTCATTCTCAGCTATTCCTGGGCTACATCCTTTACTGAGAACTCACAGAGAAATTAATCTATTATCAGTGTGAGTATAAGGTGTTCTGTCAATCTAATGCACTTAGCTGTGACACCCTGAAGTCAGGGTATTTCTGTGTCCTTTTCCTGGCAGGTCTACAACCCAGGTTTAATAGCATCTTTCCTCTCTCTTTCTACTAGGTTTATGAATTTTACTAGGTTTATGAATTTTCTACCAGGTAAATTAAATTTATCTCATTTGCAAAATATATTAGCATTTTGATCCAGGAAACTCAGGGTTCTGTAATTACTTTGGAAAAATTAATAGGACATGAACATTTGTAAATGAGATTCAGAATCTAAATTTGAAGCTCAGACTTGTGGCAATTTGGGATCTTTCTTTCAAACAAAGATTAAGTCATCTGGTCCCTGGGCTCTGGATTATTGCAGTAGAAACCTAAAATTGATTTATACTGCCATTGTGGATCACAGAGTTTCTTCTACCCTAAACAGAAGCACTCAGATGTCTTTAGACCAATCTTTAGCTAAGCAGTTCGATGCATGATGTTTTATCTAAGCTCCATTGTGATTCAAATACAGATTGAAGAAACACAGGAATTGTAATTCCCTGCTGAGAATCCTACTGTTGACAACTTTTGAATCACCTTTGTGAACATATTCTTTCATTTCAGCTGGTTCAACATGCCAAGTCTGAACCTAAAAATAGCCTGAATTATTTGAATGCTCAAATGAGTTTTAATAAATCCTACAAATCTCCTATAAAAATCTGATCTCGCTTTTCCCTCTCATATTTGAAAGGGTCTTCAAGTACAAATGTCCTTCTTGTCCTCATTGAAAACAGTTCAGTAGGAAAACCTGTGGACTTTGTTACTTTTATTTTTTTTCCTTTTTACTTATCCTCACTCATGTCACACTTTCAGGGTTGTGAGTTTTAAGAACAACAGTCTTTTCTCTATTTATATTTTAAAGGCAAGTCAGGATACTCAGTACCAGAAGCTACTCACAAAAGCGGAGCTAATTTGCACTTGTCCAAAACGTGTGTATCTGCACATAAATGCAATAACCCTCAAATAACTTTTACCAAGCAGGAAGGTAAACTAAAGGCAGATTTTTAAAACAAAATTACCTAATCTGCTATAAGCTTCTGTCAGGCTCTTTTGTCAAAGGAAGGTATTTCATCTATCTCTGTGTTATTAAAATTTGAATTTGTTCACTGAAATATTAATTCCATGTTTCTGTGTTCTATGTGGATATAATTTTGCATTCATTGCATTCATAGTTTTGCAAATGCATTTGTTTAGTTTTAGTGGCAAGGATTTTAACCTCTATATACATATTTCCTGTAAAAATAATGCATTAATATCTCAATTGTGTGGATCAGTATATTTTTCACCAGTTGGACATTTCTCTTACAAATAGAATATGTCTGTGTAGCTAATTTGCACATTGCAAGATGGAACTAGCATCCCATCATTCTGAGAATAAGAAAAGTTCATGTAGATTTTAATTCTCATTAAGTCATTGTGCTAGAGATAGAGAAATGTTATGCTGTTTCTGTTTTCTAGGTTTTGGGTTTTGTTGCTGGCTTGTTGTTATTTTTCCCCCCTTACATTTTTGTGCACTTGAAAAAATAATTCAGGCTATTTCCATACAAATTATACGTTTCCTGGATTCATTAAATGCTCTTTGCTGAGACCATAACTGGACTGTCTTCTCTCAAATTGCCTATGCAGAATATTGAAAGGGTCAAAATAGTACAGCGTGCTATGGCATTTCACAGAGTAGAGGAACATGCAGATTGCTCTTGTTTCTCATTCCTGTAATAAGGGATAGTAACAAGAAAAGAAAATGGCTGAAAATGGTTTTGTTCCCATGTGGCACATACCATAATTAGAATAAGAAATGCTACAAATTAACCCATTCTCATTACAGTCACTATATTATAATTTCATGGTCCTTCTCTGATGCTGTACTCTTGCTAAGCACATTTATATCTCATCAGTGAACACAGGCAGCAGATCCGCTGGCGGTGAATGCTTGATTCACTCCAATTTATGGCTTCTTTTCAGCTGGGGAATCCATTGTGTGAGCTAATAGCAGGTTTCCCATTTGAAATGACTGCAGATCTCTTCACATTTGGATACAGTGAAATCATTGTATTTTTTTTTTTTAATGTGTCATATAATTGTTGCATTATACTATGTGCAAGTAAAAGAAAGGAAATTTTCAGCATTAAATGAAACACAAAGGGCAGTACTATGCTTCACTCTCAGAGAGGTGTGGGGGAAAGACAAGAACCCATTTCTCTTAAGCCAAGAGGCAAGTATAGCCACAATCTTTGTGTTCACCTGCAAAAAAGACTTAACAATTTCACCATTTACTATACTATTTCTGCAAGAATGGTTGTCAAAAAAAAGATTTTGCTAAAACTATCAATAAGATGAATGTACATTGTTTTACGGTGTTTGAATTTCCATGTGCCTGTTATCTGACTGTTTTGAAGCATAATTTCCATTAAATTCTCACAAAATATTGATAGTATTTCTATTGCTAATTCAGTGCTGTACAGGTAAAAGTCGAACATGAGTGACCTGCTTATCTAACAATATTAGTTTTTGTTTGTTTCTTTTTTTTCCACAAAACACGTTGTGTGGAGAGAAAAAAAACACATTTGAGGTGTTTTGCTTGTTTTCTCTTGCCTTCTTTGACAACTAGAGAAAGCACAACCTACTAAAAGCTAAGGGAGATTTGCTGTTGACATTAATGGGATAGGATTTCATTGAAAAGATTTTTCCCTTCTAGACAGGAGTGCTACATGCATTATCTTTGTAAGACCTTGGAGATTGATGTAAGAGATGCATGATCAGTGACTCAAAACATGGAGTTATTTCACCTGTCCTTAATCATTAGTGCTTGGATTCATTTAATCTAACTTTAGACATTGCCAATATGAATGTTGACATCCTGGGCAAGATTCAGTTGCCTAAGCACAGGAACTTGGTGCCACTGGAGTTCTTTTAGTATATTGAAGGCATACACAGGCCACCCAGGTAGGGCACAGAAGTTATGGTGATACAAGCACTCTGGTACCAAAGCTGAGCATCAGGTCTGGAATGGCACAATGCAGATAAATGCCATTATATGCCAACATTTAGGTGTCTGAATTATGCTCCTGATCCATCTATTTGGATGTACTAAGGTCAATTCAGTTGTCCATACATTGGTGTGCTTGTAGTTTATCTACATCACTCGTGCCAAAGGTTATGAATATTCTGCATGTATTGTGTCATGTGTGTCTACCTTAATGAAAATTAAGGTATTGATGAAAATTTTCATATTAATGGAAATATCAAAGCTCCCAACTGAACAATTTCTGGCTTTGTTATCATTGAAAAAAGTATTTCCTTTCATGTCATGATTGCCCTCATTGGTTTTACATGTTTATTTTTGGAGGGCAGTATTTTTCATTTGTTTGACTGATTGTTTGGGTTTTTAGTGTTTTTTTTTTTTATTTTTTTTTTATTTTGTATTTTTCGTTTTTCTTTTTGTTTCTTTTTCTTTTTTTTTTTTTCTTTTTTTTTCTTTTTCTTTTTCTTTTTCTGGAGACAGTTTTATTAGATAGAGGTTTCTCATCTGTGAGGGCTGACATGTATCCTTGCCTTTCCCTTCTTTTCTTCATGTTTTCTTCCCTTAGTTTTCCATATAACTGAGAGTTCAGTAATTCCATAGTGATGTGGAAATCAAGGTAACCACTACCATGAAAGGAAGATTAGGGGTGAGAATGTGCCATCACCTATGCCAGCACAGTTACAAGAACTTATGAGTCACAAACCTGAATTTTTTTATTCTATTCAATGACCCTGTATTTCAAAAGACTAATAGTAGAGATCTGAAGAATACTTCTCCAATTTCTGGCATTAAGATGTTTTGGACATCCTGAAACTGTAGTTGTGTTCAGATCACTAATTACTAGATTAGTGAATTCAACTTTGCATATTTCCACATGAATCTTTGTGGTTTAGACTTGCTTTATGTTCAAGTTCCACAGAGCAAGCCACAATTCACTGGAAAAAGAACACCAATTTACTTTATGAATTATGGAGCTCTTCCATACCCATTTTGGTTGTACTACTTTCTAATAGTGAAAACTAATTTTTTAAACCTTTCTCATACATAAAAAGTCTAATGCTTCTTATTATGTTTTTGACCTTTCTATATTCTTTCTCTCATTCTATTTTTTTTTTTTTTTTAACACAAGGAGACCATGATGTGAGGTAGTGTAGCAACTAAAAGAAACATGGTGAAGGCTGTGAAATTTCACCAGAATGTTTGAGAAGTCCACTGGACCTATGATTGTTTGCACTCAAAACGTGAAGACAGCAAATCAGTTTCAACATTAGAAATATTTGTCCAGCTGCAATGCAAAATATTGAAACCTAAATAAGGATCTAATTCTGTAATCACTGAAGGAATTTTCAGAATTTCTGTGAACTTTCATGAATCAGATGTGTTTTTGAGACGCCAAGTCTCTTTTATGCACATCACTGAACAAAATTTTTCAGCTACCTCTGACCCAAGCTGGATTTCAATGAATAGCCTCCAAATGAACAGCTCTGCTGTATTTAAATGCCATGAGTGATCCAGACCCTTCTTGGCTTTATTTTAATGTTAATACTAAATAAAGAAGCCAAAAAACCCCAATCAGTCATGGATGTGTATGGTAATTGACATAATAGGCCCTAACGGCTACTTTGGAGCATAATGGACCATGACAGATCCATTGGAGCTTACTCAGAGATTGAGATATTTTAATATAATTTAATTTAAAAATATAAATAGACAAAATTATAATTCATTTGTATACAATATTATTATTCATTGAAATATTAAACTGCTATTCACACATCCATATACACACAATCAGTACCTTAAAACAAATTGTAAGAAAAAATTTACTAGAAAGCCTTCTCAGAACTTACCTGATCAGAATGAAGAGTACTTGATGGTCTTCTCACATATCTAATATGGCTAGGTGAATGAGATATTCATTGTGGTAATTACAAGTTGAAGTTTTTGTGCATGGTAGTTATAGAAGTAAAGAATGAAGAGTTTACCTTAGCACACTAGTGACCTGACCAATCTGGCAGCAAAATTTGGTTGCCCAGAGTAATGGACAGAGAGGTAAAAGCTTAGGGTAAATCACACAGAGAGGAGGTCATTTTCCAATTGTTCTAAAAGCTGCTTAGCTGGGCACATACTGGCTCATGTTCAGATGGCTTTCATCCAGCACTGCCAGATCCTTTTGTCCCAATATCACATTTTCCATGCAAATACCACAAAATTCGGGGAAAAAAAAAAAAAAAAGTAATCCGTATAAAAACATCCATACCTTAAATATTCTCTTACATACTGAATCTAATTTTTTTTCCCATTTTTGACCTATTTTTTGTGAGGGTTTTCTGTCACTATGTAGAGTGCCTAGAAATGACATACAGTGAGGAAACATGATTGAAAAAAGGAGTGCAAGGGAGAAAATTTGATCATTAAACCTTTGCTTATTAACAGAGTTTACTGCCCCAAATTTGACTTAAGCCATGAGGTGTGCAGCAGTGTTTCATTACTCACCAAGAGCCCATGGATTCGTTCCATGGGCATTGACACAAATATCCAGGTACATTAACCTCAGTGAAACAGTGCTTCAGTCCTTGCTTTGTAATGGAGTTAGTGATTGTAGAAGTGCAGAAACCATATTTTAAGAAATCAAAAGCTTCAAGTCTAGGATATGGAGATTTTGTTACTGGGCAATTTTGTACCAGAACTATATGTTCTTCCTATAAGTTAACAAAGAAGATCTTACTTTTCTACCTCAGTACCTTGGAATCTCTCTGTAGTCAAAAGAAAATGATCAGAAACTTAACGGACACCTCAATTATTTCAAACCTCTTCTTTGGCTTTGGAATTAAGTTTTTCTCTGTCAAGTAGAGAGCAACTCTTAATTGCCATCTTCCACATTGTGATTGGGATTTATCTCCTCACTGACTGAAGAGGAAGCATGGTTGACAAGATTAAACAAACTGAAGAGGGCTTAAGAAATTTTAGAGATTATTTCCTTTATGGACTCAGACATTCTGAATTGCCTTCCCAGGACCCCTGACAGTTTTTGATCTAGCTTATAGGAAGTTAATTCAGCAGGAAATATCTTGCCTATTTGGCATGTGAAGGAAACACAACTTCAAACAGGAGGGCTCGTATTTCGGCTGTGGAACACAGGGCAGCATGTTAGCCATTGCTGAGCTCCAGAATGAGATTGAAGTTCAGATCTATTTCCCTGATTAATTCCCTTTATGTTTGTTCTATAAACAATTAAGGGGCTTGAAGTCAGCAATGTTTACAGTATTTGTACTAATTGTAACATTTGCAATTGCACCATGTAATTTTCATACTTCCAATGTGTGCTGTAAGAAAAGACACTATATTTAGGGACAGGTCTAAACTCATTTGACATCATTCCCTTGACTTCAAACAACTCTGAATAGGACCTGACACAGAGAAACTGCAAATTGTCCCAGTATTAGCTAATCTAACAATAGGATGAAAAGCTCCCATGAGTCCTGAGCAAAATTCACTGTTATGTGTAAATTATGTACTTCAGCCAAGAATGCCAAATATAAACTTTTTAAATTGTTAATTACATCAAGTTGTTAGAGGGGGGTTTTTTCTCACTTATGTTATAAATTTGAATAATTTAGAGAAAAAAATGCAACATAGTGATATCATAAATATTTTACTTACTCATTTGAAGGGCATAGTGTTATTGAAATACATATAACAGTACATGCAAATGTAGACTTTGGACTTATCACTATAAATTCACGAAGTTGGCTTGGAAGATATGTAGTTTAGGATAATGGTCTGATGTTATAATATTTCATCATGTTAGTAATATTTTTAAGTGTAATAATTTCTGAACAATGCTTTCAGAACATCTATGTAAAATAAAAATATTTTTATATCTATATCCTTTTTCAGAACCAGGCTGTCTCCTATTTTTGGCTAACACTAGGGAGCACAGTCACTTGCTAACTAACTTGAGGGGACTGTCAGTCTAACTTAAACACTGAAATGTTTGTGTCTACTAAGTTTAGTTCTGGTCAGAGCTTTGAGATGCTCTGGTGAAAATCGGAAATGAATCTGTCTTTCTCAGAGACAGGGTTAGTCTGTGCTAATGGGAAAGGTCTCTTATCAGGTGTTGATGGAGACAATTAATTAAATACTTGTGATGGAGAACTTCAGCAAGTATGTTCTGAACCTGTTTTATGGTTGCTTAGATCTTTCACAGTGCAGTGACATCATTTTGTATCTTGCTTTTCTGTTGGGACTGTGCAGAATAGCTAGTGCTTGTAATGATTTTTCAGAGATTTTCTGAGAGACTGTGTTCTTTGATGTCTATAAGTAAAAGTAATCTAATTTGCCACTTGTCGTTTGAAAGACTGTTAAAAATGTAGAATATATCAATATTCAGGTCTCTTCTTTTCGTTTTCATTTCTGTGAATAGCTCCAATATCACACAAAGTATGTTTTTATTATTCAGAATAGTCCTTTTAATAAAGAGACTCAAAAAGATTTATTTGAAAAAGTTCTCTATTTCTAATGTGATAGTCATCAGATTTAGTTTGAAAAGTGGTGTTAGGATTTATTCTTATTTTAACACAAGAAATGTTTTAAAATAAGCCACAGTCAATAAAATTTTGTGCCGTAGATTAAAGTGAAACAGGTTTTTTTCCAGGGTTTTTTTTTTAATTTATATTTATTTTTTCCCCGTATATATTCTTTAGATATTCTGATCTCCTGATCCATGCCTGTTTGAGTTTTTGTGAAGACGAAATGAAAGGAGCACCTTACCCCCAAGCATCTTTTTGTTACAAGTTTTTTTCCTGTCATCAGCTTTTGACATGCTTTCTGCTACATCAGAATGTGACTACTGTTTTAAGTCGCAACTGAGACTTCTATAAATCAGCACCTGAGCCCTCCATAGATCCCTCTGGCCATGCAACTTGAACATATGGCTTACATTTCAATGAAACAAGATCATACAAGAACACAGTTGCAGCAGATTGAAAAAAGCCACAGCTTCTATGGAGTTTAATGTCCAGGTCTACCTAGGCATTTTCCCCCCCACTAATTTTGCTACTGAGTTTTCAGTGCTATAAAAGTGTTGCCCTTTTGGTAAATTATTTGGTGCAAATTTCTGCTGCTTTTCTCTGTTCTGAGTCAATAGATGTATCCACTGGGAAGAAATCCTGAGGACAGTAAGATTATGCTTCCATAAATGGCTCTGCTACATATACCTGTAATGTTACCAGACGAACTACCAGATGGAAGTCCCTGCTTATTAAAAGCTGAGCTTTTTGTTTTTATCACCTCCTGTCTAGATTTATGAATGTCATTTGATTTCTCTGGGCCTTGTGGACATTTATCAAATAAATAGCAATTCTCAGAGTACAGCAGTGTGAATATACCCAGCTGCAGGTGGCACCGTGTTCCATGACCTGAATTAGTTACTTGAAATTTTTCATAGGGCAGAAATATCCTGTCATAAGCACGTCCTGACTCCCCAATGTTCCCACTCAGATCCCTGGCCGTTTATTTGCCATTGTGAAAGTTTCAGGATTTTCAAAACATGTACATTCTGTGCTTGCCCTGCTTTTGAATTTAAGTCATAACTCTGTATGTGCAAAGGCTAAAATAAGGAAGACAGCTACTGACATCACTGGATTTAAATTTTGAGTCCTTTGGTAGGCTGGTCGAAGGGACAAGCATTGGACAGGAGACGTTTTACTCATGCTACATTTGTCAGACTTTCTATATGTGACTAAATAAGAGATCCAAACACCTAATTTAATTTCCTAATCTCAAAAATAGCAATTAAGTGATTACTTTTAGCAATAGTTTTTTCCTAATTCATTGGGTTTTTTTGATACATGGCATAGCCCAGATGCTTTCTTTAAAAATAGCACCAAAAATGGTCCTCCCTTGGGCTATTCTCACTGTGCTTCAGCTGCCCCTGCATGAGTGTCACTCTACAGATCACAAATTTTCTTGTTTTTTTGAGATCTCAGAATTATTAGAACTGTGATAGCAACTGTATTTTAATAAAAGATATTCTACCATTTCCTTTGGACTTCAGGCTGCTGAAAGGGGAGATTCAGTCATAGATTAGAGTACAGATAGGAAGTCCTATTTCTTGTAATAAATTAAATCCAACACTGCCCTCTTCCTTAGGAATCAGAAAGGGAGAATCAGCTCTGGCTTTCTCATTGATAATAAATGTGTTTTATTGCTTTTTCAGGGCGTGATAGCTCATGATGTTTTAATTTTAATAACTTAGACTGATGAGTTCACAGCTCCACCATTAGTATTAATTAGTTATGTAGCAGCATGGTGAAGTGACAGATCTAAACACCCTCCTCTCAGGGGCTAATACAAATTAATGTGAAAAAGAGACTGGAGAAGGAAAAAACATCAAGAGAAATAGGAATATACTTGAATTGTACCTTTATCTAATAAATGCATTTGACATCTCCAATGAATGTGTGGTGACTACTAGCTATGAGAATCTACAGCATCACAGATCTTGTAATAATATTTCCCCTTATTTTCTGGTCATTCTCATAAAAAAATCAAAACAAAGTATAAGCACTAGTAAAGTAAACATGTTATTTCAATATTGTAAAATAATCTTTTTATTCCTGATATTTTCCTCTTCTGCTGCCATCTCAAATTGATTGTACATTTAACACTAATTCAAATTAATTTCTGATATTCCCTGAGTATCTGAACAGAAGCCAAGAAACAGGGTCTCATCACAACTACTTCTAGAAACTTCTGTAATGCAAATATCTAAACTGCATGTTTAGGCTTTTTTTTTAGAATCTTTGTTAAGAAATTCTGAAGGTACTGTTTGATTCATGCTACAGTGGATGCCTACAATGAGTCTGTTGAATTGGACTTTTTTCAGTATTTATTATTGCTAAATGACTTGAGTATTCTGCAGCAAAAGTGAGCAAAGCTAAGGATGAAAAGTGAACAAAAAAATCATGCTTCAAGTCACAACTCTAATCAAATCTTACTGTCCATCATAAGCCAATAAAGTAACCTTATTGCTAGTCTATTTGAATAGTTCATCAAATTGTAGAGTATATAATATAATATATGCTATATTACTCAGTACAGAGCTCGGAATGTCTCTTCTGAGATTATTTTCTTGAAATTTCTTGCCTCAAAGCTTAGTCAAGATAAATCCACCATCTACTGTGATCTGATCTTGTTATTTGGAAATGATCATTAAAAAAAATGTTTTAACAAGAGCAAGGGCCAGATTATTCACCTGGGACAGGATAACTCTGGTTAAGCATGCAAACTGGGGGGATGAGGAGTTGGAGGGCAGCAACGTGGAAAGAGATCCAGGTGATCTGGGTTGATAGCAGGTTTAACAAGCAACAACAGTGTTCCCTAGCAGCCAAAAGGATTTCTTTAGGATTCAGAGAAGACATTTTAGATATTGCTTGTATATCATGAAGGTGGCATTTTTTTTGCAATATGTTTATATTATTTCTTGTGCTATTAGTTTAAGCGCAAGCCAAAGGATGCAATTTACCAGCTTGGTGCAAGACAAGCACAGATCTGTACAACAGTGTATTTTTAGTTTCTATAGATGTTGCCATATAGATACTAATTCTATAACTAAGAAATTGATTGTGCCGTGCTATTCATACTGATTAGGATTATTCTACATGCCTTTGCTCAATAATTCTCATAGGTTTTAACCTATGTAGTACTGCTCATCTTTTCTAAATCACTGTGGGATTAAGTATACACACACACATTCACATTCATAAGTCATCTACACTCTACAATATTTATTTCATGAATTTAGCAAAAAAATATTTTTAATGTCAATGATTAGATGTTGTTTTGATTTGCTGATGTACATGTATTATTTTAGAAGTTGTTTGCTGAGCTTATGTGTCTTACTAGATTAGATGAAATGTTTCAAATAAGCAAACATTTTAAAAGTCTTCAAACACAAAATTTGGAAGTGTAAATTCAAGCTTTTCTCTAAAAAGACTTTTTATCAAACAGAATAAGACTTTTTAAAAAGCTTAGTTGTCATTGAAAAGACACTGATGCAAACTAGTTGAGTAACTAGGACATTTTTGCCAATCAACATTTTAACAATATTTTTTATTTTTTATCTCCTGACTGCAAAGTATAGCTCATGGGCTTTTGTCATGTTTTATGTATAAAGTTGATATACATCAATTATTTCAGAAGCAAACGTATTATATGCTAAACTGATTGCAAAGTATTTCTTGCCTTGCCAGAAGAAAAGAAAAAATTAAAAAAAAAAAAAAAAAAAAGGACCCCAAAACACAGGGGAAAAAAAGCCCTCAGCTTTAAAGTTTGACAAGTTTTTAAGAAACTATTAAGAGCATACAAGGGAAAATATACATTCAAAAATATGGGATTTGTAGGTTTCATGTTGGGAAGAAGATAGAAATTAACTCCCTAATCCAGAAATCTAAACTCCAATATTGGATGGTAAAATGGATTAGTAAACAAGAGAACTCTATGTGTTGCACAAACAACCACATAACAGGGCAAACCATATTGCAGAGCTCTTTAGGGAGCAGAACTAAAGTGCATCACAGGCCTATTAGAAATATGATTTAGAGTTATTTGAATTTATAGAATAACAGGGAGGAAGTGGTAGCTGGTTGAACCTGTGGAAGGTGGAAATGGACATAGTACTGTGATGGAAAGTTAATAGCTGTTATTGATATCCAAAGCTTCACCCAGAGCAACTTGCACTGGAACATGATGTTTAGAAGAAACTGAAGATTTAGGAAATCCCTGTCATCAGAAGGCATAAAAACTACCCATGAGCATGTCACAGGGAAGGAAGGACAGCAGACTTCTGGAAAGGGTTACTTAAGTTTACTTCTTCAGAAGAACCTAAATATGAGCTGGAGGAAAGACAGATTTGGGGCTGCAATTCTTCCTCTCTCAAATTGGAATCTTGTGGAGGAATAGTTTCACTCTGTCAATGGGACACCAAGCACAGGTTGGAGAAAAGGAGAGAGGAAAATAAGTCAAAATATGGGGTTATTTTCCAAGGGTTTATGCCTCCAAAAAACAGCCTTACTCTGAGAGACTGTAAAGGGGCCCGAGTGCATAGGCTGTAAGTTCAGGGTGCAATGACAAAGAAGGAGTTTGATTTGTGGCACATTTCCTCATCAGCAACTTTAGAGTTTCATGCTGTCACAGATAACACAATATTAAGGTAATGCTGAAGCTATTAATTCAATGGAGAACTTAAAAAGTAGGAAATAGTAACCTGAAATGCCATATTTCTCCCTAAATTTCTTCTCAGTGAATATTTAAACAAGACCTGAGGGTTGCCTCTAATTAACACAGAATGATGTTATATGCCATTTGAAATTGGACAAGCTCTCCAAATGACTCAGGAAACACAGATAAAAAGATGTATGTAAACCCAGCTCTTTTTAACCTAGTTTATAGTGAAAGAAAACACAATTCAAACTACTTGCCTATAGATGTCTGTGCAAAGAGGTTAGTCCCCTAAAGGACCTGTTTAGAGACAATGGAGAAAGGCAGAGCCTCACAGACAAAATCCCAAACTCCAGGCATGCTGAGCTGGACTCTGATGTCTCTTCTTTCTCTGTGACGGCTATATGTGCAACACAAATTTGAGTGATTATGCACATGCCAGCACAAATCTTGGTCTATATTAAATATAGAGTTGCTGTAGGTAAGTATGTAACACAATTGCTACTTTGACAATATTCATCAACAGTGTAGTGCAAGCCCTGCCACACCAGCCAGATTCAATACCATTTCCAATTGCTGAAATGCAGGAAGAAATAAAAGTGTTTTATTATTTTATGGCATCTTTAGCTCTTCTGTGCTGACAATAAAGAGCTCGATTGTTTTTTTAAGATGAAATCTGTTCTGGAATAGTGGTGTGTTTTCTTTAGTTAGTATATAGTGAAACTGTCAAAGGAAGGACAGTTGATGTCAGAAAGGTTCATATTTATTCCTGTTTAAATTGAGGTTGGCTGTGTTTGCTCTCATTACTGCTGTCATAAATGGTCAAGGACATCTAGGTATGTGTTTTCATAAATGATGTGATCATTCCAATTCAACAACTGTGAATACTGAGTCCTAGAGAAC
Organism: Erithacus rubecula; assembly: GCF_903797595.1. Lineage (NCBI taxonomy): Eukaryota > Metazoa > Chordata > Aves > Passeriformes > Muscicapidae > Erithacus > Erithacus rubecula. The sequence goes on from NC_136658.1 coordinate 65,001,138, forward strand.
CATTATAGTTTCTAAAGTGCTCCTGTTGCAGCATTATTCAGGAATCTGAAACCTACTTATCTCTTTTAGAAATGCAATTTCTATGACAACTCAAAGCAGCTTAATATCACTTCTTGAAACTCAGATTTTAAAATCAGAATTGTGTGGTCAGGCAATTGTGACAGCGGACAGTGTAGTGGAGGTGAATGAGAATTGCTTATGCCTTGGGGAACACATTTGTTTATCTGTATTGAAATAGCTTCATTTTAAACAGCAAGGACAGAGAGAAGCAAAGGTGAAAAATCCTCTATCGAATATTTATCAATTTTAGACATGCATCTTAGACCACACACAATTTAATTCATTCATTACAGTGATCTTTCCTTTTTGCTGCATGTAGTATCTCAGCATTTTATTTCAATTAAAATATAAAGGCACACATCAAATCATTTCTGCTTACAAAGACAAGACCACCTAGTGGTTTTTATATGTTTAATTCGCTGTCTCCTGCCACAAATGCTTTAGGCTTTGATTAGCTTTATCTTACTTGAAAGAGGCACCCCATGTAGAAGGAGACAGGGTGATAAGCTTTTCTGTTGTCTCTGCAATTCCGAGGGAAGGTTGCTCCATTCTGATCCCTGAGCTACATAGAAAATACACTTTGGAAATCAAACAAGCTCTTCTTAACCACTCAGCCTGTTTCAAACACCAAAACTTGATGAATTTTCTGATGAGTGATATGTTGAACTAAGCATATTTCCATAAGCAAGGACTGCAGTGTCCTTTTTTTAATCTGTGAAAGATTCACTTTATTTCCTATATACTTTTCTACTTCTCTTTGTGTTATTCATATGTATGTGCCAATATTTGTTTCTGCTTAATTATTTGCATTTTATTTTGAAGACTTTCTTAAACTTGATAATTTCATCTTTTTCTTTTTCCCACAGACATTTAGAGATGGAAGGGAAAAAGACTGAGCCTGAAAAAGAGAAAGAATGCTGAAGGAAAAGTGAATTTGTAATTTCAAGAAGCCTTGGATTTGGTGTAATATTTAGGTAGAACTGTATGAATACACTTTGCCAAGGCTAGGTTCCAGATGTGCTACAATTTGTAATTATGTCAAGCTTGCCTGCAGCTCATAGATCAACTCTTATTTTTTTCAAGTATGTATATACATTTAAAGATAAATAATTCCTTTACATTTATGACAGGGTGGGTTTAAATAAAATACTGATGCTTACAAATCACCTTTAACTCAAGAATGAAGCCTAAATTAAAATGCAAAATTATTCAGTATTCACAAAATAATAGAGAAAATTAGAAATGGTATATTATGAGTACTTGTTTTTCTTACTTTTGCTTGGTTCTTAGGTAATTAAGTATGGGTATCATCTACAGGGATAAAAATTTTACATTTGTCATACATAGATATACACATGACACTGGATATGATGCCAATAAATTACCTTAAATTTTATGCTCAAAAAAAAGTCTTAAACTGAGATCAAATTACCCGAGTAATCTCTATGCGTAGCTTGTAATTTTTCTTCTGTTTGTAGGTTGCTTTTCATGCAAAGAAAGCTTTTTTCCCTTCTTTTTTTTAAATTGCATTTTAACTTTGACCTTCCTTTTTTAACCTTTTTTCTTTGTAGCATGACAATTAGGTATACACTATTATTATTGATTAAATTATTAAAAAACCAAAGCATTAAAACAGAAACAATTTGCCATGTGTATTCTATATTGGCGTTATTTAGTTCCAAAAACTCAAAAAAAAACCAACATAAAAAATATTTTTCCTCACTTGCATTTGGTTGCATCTACATTTGGTAAAATCAGGAAATTGTCAAAGGTCGCAGGTCAGAAGAAAATAATTCCAGCAAACTGAAAGCTGAAGTCATCAGAATTAAAATATAAGAAATTTCCAAAAACTTATTATATCCCAGAGCACTAAACAGTGAAACTGTCTAACCACATGCTCTATTGTCAACAGTAAAATCTCAACCTTCTCTAAAGGACATTTGAGGAATGGAAACAGAGCACATATAGATAAACTTGCATGGACCATGGGAATCTGAAAGTTCAAAACATCTGCAGATTATAATTTACAATGTGTCTAACTCCTAATTAACCTAACTATGAAGCTCAGATAGAAAGTGCATTGGGAAGAAAAATAAAAAATTTAAAAAAAAAAGGAAAACAAAAAGCAAAAACCAAGCAAGCAAGACTGTTTCCAGGATAGCAGATAAATAGGTAGCTATTACCTAGATATTGTTTCTAGATAGTTTACCTCCTTAGAGATCTTAAAATTGGATTGTTTACCAGTAATGAGTTTTACCCTAGGTGAGCAATTGTTTTTGCAGATATATAGTAGGTTGAAAGGCCCTATTTGCCTGTAGCCTGTATATACCAGTAATTTGCTTGTAAACTATATAGAGTGTTTGTAGGAAAAAATGAAAAAATGTACTTAGCTCAGAAAGGTTTTATTCTGGTTCTGGCTTTCCATATGCATTGTTTTCTTTAAGCATTTAGGTTAACATTAAAGTTCATTAAGATGCTTAAGCTTTGTTGCATAAGGGGCATAATAGAGTAGGCCAGATAGCTTACTAAAATTGAGGGTCAGACGGAGATTTTATTTTAGTACTTTTCAGAAAAAAATAATTTCCATATTCCAAGTTTAAAAAAAAAAAAAAAAATTTTTAAAGCCTTTGTTGCTTTAAGGATAAAACAATCCACAAAGCTTTCCACCTCCCCATAAATGGTGCCCCATTTCATTACACGACAGGAAGTGCTGGGGGAAGGTGATGCACCATTTCATCAGGGCTGTGCTTTTGCTATGGCTCCACAACTCTGCACCAATCTCAAAAAGAAGTAGGAAGAGGGGATACTCTGGTTCTTGTGCCTCTGAATAGGAGGGCCAGGGCTGCCCTTTCCGTGGGTCTCAAGCTGGGACAGGAGTCAAGTGCTGTCTCATTAGATCTGTTTGAGGAGGTACCTTTGGGAAAAGTGGTGTATCACAGAATATCTGTGAAAGAACTGGAATGCAATAAAAATAAAATTATAATTAATAAATAAGACATTGAATTATACTATCAATATGCTATGCACAAAACTGTAGCTAAGGTTAAGTTTTGCATTTAAAAAGAATTTCTATCTTTTCATAACTTACAGAGTTCCCAAACAAATTAAGAGAACTTCCCATTTGTATATGGCATTTTTACTGGTGAATGAAAATGTGATGAAAAAATTAGATTTTTAAAAATAGGCCTTAAAAACAATCAGTATCAGAAAGTTCATTTGTCCTCCCAGATCTTAATAGTGTACTCAGTTTTCAGAGAAAAATAAAATTGAAAACTAGTGAATATCCCATTTGTATATATTCTGAGATGTTAAGATAAGAGAGAGAGTTTAAGATTTTTCCTATTCTGCATAAATACAAGCTGTCTTGGATTCAAGCAACTAAAATTACTTGGAAAAATAAGTTCAGTTAATGCATAAAGAGAAGGTAAAAACATGTAACTGAATGGTTTTAAAATCTATTATCAGTTCAACAGGTTTGGATTTTTACTTTATACTAAAGATTGCATACAATATGTTAATGTGTTACTTAAGCCCTTTCAAACATTTTATATTTTTTGTTGCATAATTTAAAGCATTAATATTCATATATTATAGGATGGATTTGTTCTGAAAGCCTATTTAAATGCTGCTGTATTTTAAATGGATATTTAAATCTTAAAATAATGTTGGCATCTAGGCTTAAAGCTGTAAGCCCTCAACACAGACTGATTGAAGAAAGTCATTAAACTTTGTCTCATTAGAGTTTATTGACTTAAGCATAGGCCTGAAGCCAATCATGTGTTTAAATTCTGCTCTACAAATAGATCTTATTTCCTGAATGCTGAATTAAATTCTAAGGTATAATGTGTTGAATGGATCATTGGCCATTAATGCAATCACACTCTGTCAGAAAAAAAGTTTAGGACACTGTGTTCTTGAACTAGAAAGAGATCCCTGAATCCTGGGGATCCAGTGGTGGATTCAAATAGAGAGAAGGGATGCTCTGAGGTACAATGTCCAAACAAAAGATTATCTGCATATTTATTTATTTTTTTTCCAAAACATGGGGGAAAAAGTATTCCTCTTGAATGAGATGGATATTGTTCTTTCCCAAAACTGATTAATCTCTAACAAAATTGTATAGTTCCTCTCTTCTTACCTGCATTAGCACTATTCCCAACCTTATCACAATAAGGTCTTCTGGAGAAATTTAAACTGCCTAGCCTGCTTGCGTGGCCCTTAAAAACAGTTTCACATGTAAAAAGGTGCATATCTTTATACTGTGAACGGCTGCATCACATTCCTCCTCAACCCTGCTCTGTGTCCTGGTGACAGCAGCACTAAAATGCTGGTGGGACAAGAGCTGCCCTGTGCTGTCTGTGGTGCCTGGATTAAACTGAACCTGCATCCCTGTTCTGGTCACACATCATCACAGCATCTACTTAGATGATGCATTGCAGCAGAGCATCACCACAGGATTGTCAGTCAGAAGATGGCACAAGCTTGGATAAACAGATCCAAGAGCAGGTTCATTTTAATTACAGGACAGAAGGTGCCCTGATGTTCCTTGGAGACAAAACACTTGTGCCAAGAATTAATATGCTCTGCATTGCTGTGCAGTGGTCTAACAAATATGTTGAAGCATCTGAAGAGAGTTCACACAGACTTTGTCAAAAAAGTGATTCTAAAACAAAGATGAAAAGTGAAAATCCTAATACCTTCTTCATACCCCTCAACCCCCCTGGATTCTGGCTATAATCTGTATTTCAGTACTTCAGAGAAGGTTTACAGGGACACTGTCAGATTAGATTTGGCTTATAATGTAAGCTATATAAAAATAAGTTGCTATTGGAGGAAACGGTTCTGTAATCTTTCTTAAGGACAAACATTCTTTTTGTGCAAAGTTACACCAAATAGCTAAACAAAGAGTTCACTGCTACTTGAGGGAATCAAGTCACTGTAAAAAAAACAGTGTACACCATTCTTATTTAGCATTTCCTTTGCTTTATGAGCCACTATCATATTTATGTATTTATTTTTTTATTTGTTTGTTTTAAAATTGAACATATAAGATCATATTCACAATTTATTCCTACAAAGTCAGTGGTAAAAATAGTATTTTTTTACAGGGTGTTGTGTTTCTGTTGTTATTTTTCTGAGCTCAGCTATTACAACCTGACCTTTTCCAACAAATTTAGTAACTTCTTCTGCAAAATAAAGTTCAATTTTATGGCAAGTTTAAGCAGCAAGTTTATAAAGTGCAGAGTATTTATACATATGTATAACTGCATCAAACATATGCACACATATGCTTATATACATATATATATATGTCTGTGCATCTGAACTTTACCACTTTCTTCTACGTATGCTTTTTTTGGTCTATTTATATATACAGAAATATATGCTTTTGTATATGTTAGCATATATGTGATAACTAATACATAAACACCAAAATCAACACAGCTTCCCACATGATGTCATCTTCCAGTGAAGTTAACCTTAGTTTATGCCATCCCATATTGTCTGAAGTTAGATATTTGTACTGACAGCCCATCATTGTATTGTGAAGCTGTTAGGGAGAATTTTAGCTTCTGGGTTACGTGCAGGTTTTGAAGGGAAAGGTTTGGCTATTTGCTACAACATTCATGTGTATTTGCAAATGTGGAGTTGGAATTCTAATAGTTTTGTAGGGTTGTTTTTTGGGTTTTTTGGGAGGGGGATGGTATGCATAAAAATAAATACATAAAAGGCTAAATTGTTGGGATTATCAAATTGGAGTAATATTCTTTATCAGAGGATTATTATTGAAAGAGTTTTATATGTCCCTATTTTATCACTCTAGCTATCAAATTTCTTAGGAATCAAACAAAGCCTATTGTTCTGTGCTCTGTGCAAGCAGAATAAAAGATCTGGTGTACTTATAATCCAGACAAGGCAGCTAAAAAAAAGAAATCTGGGAAAGAGGAAGGCACAGAACCAGCAAGATCATCTCTACTGTGTTTTCTTGTGAGAGTTTGGAGATTTTTTGTTTTGCTTTGTTTTGTTTTCTGTCTGGTGTTTTTCTTTCCTGGTTTGTCATTTTTGATTTCTTAGTGGGGATCATGTTAGTAGGAAGATAATGGGATAAACAATAATAAAAATAGAGAGGTTTGAGATTTGCGGTCATGTCCGAACACTCAGGGCTGCAGGGAATGAACCACACAGCCAGTTACTTCAGGGACAGGATATTCTCTATATAATCTGCAAGAAATAAAATAGAACTGAGTTCAATCCCCACCAAAAAAAAAAAAAAAAAGAAAAAAGAAAAAAAATCGTTGTAAGACTAACTCTGTTCTTTGCCCCTTAAAATCTTTCTACAACAGCTGTTCTGGTTTAAGTTTCTGCCTGGCTTGTCCCTGTAATTCTTTTCTTGAGCATTTCAGGGTTTAAGGAGAGTTGAAGTACAGGAGAGGAGGGATTGCCCCAGAGATCCAAGTTATTCCTGGAGATTCCATAGTAAGTGAAATAATGCACACAACACAAAAATAACCCATATTTATTCTACTAAAACAATTATTTGTTGTTGTGTATCAGCATAATTATGCCTGCAACTGTTTCTGTTACTGTATAATACATATTAACCCCTTTGCCTGTGCAAATAAGCTGAAGGTATCTGCTTAAAACCACAATCTAAATTATACTGAAAACATTGACCTGTGTTGTATAAAGTTATTATGAAGAGAGAAAAGCTGTTTTATTAAAATTTAAACTCCATTGCTCATGGGAACGAGAGGCATCAGATGAGGTTAAGAGTGTGTGTTTGAGAAGTCTTACAGGTGCATTCTCTGCAGCCTTGGAATCATTGAAATCACAGTCCTTGGAGCACACCACTGATCTCATCTGACTTGTGCACCTGGGTCACAGTTTGTAGAGAGCAGAGCAGGAGGAAGGCAAGAGGGAAGGGACTTGGGCACACCTTGCAAAGGGTTGAAAACATCCCTGGCATGTCCATCCAGAGACATTTATTTGGAGGTGCCCTTGGGTCGTTCAGCTCAGTTAGCTGAGTTAGTTAGTAGCAGGATTTAACCAGGCATTTAAACAAATGGGCCAGATCATCTACTGGACCAGGGTTTTTTGGAGTTGCTGTTTCGAGCTGTTGGCAATATATATATGAAAACTATCACTGTCCTGGTTTATGTTTTCATGGTTATCTTCATTATTATCTCCATTATAAATATTGGTTTTTAATGAAATCTTAATATTTCTATTATCTAAATAGAAAGGAATAGAAATATTTTAAAAAATTACAGAGGAAAAAAATAAATTTAAAATTGCCTCTGTTTCAGAATTATCTAATATGGAATTCTTAAACATATTTTTTCTCCATTTTTCTTCTACCTCCATCCATCTTTGATAAAGCAACCAAGATAGTGACGTTCCTACTACTTTATGTTTGTGATTTTTTTCTCTCTGGATTTTTTTTTTTACTGTTTGACTGTAAGGATTTCTGGCACACTGTGTTGCTCATATTGTATGGTTTGCTTTAACTAATAGAGACATTTTGTGTGCCAAAACTCTGCTGCTGCACTGCTGTCTGCTAGTCTAAAGCTCAAAGAAACATACCACAGGAGGAGAAAACACGTTATAATTGTATAACTTTCTGGGTTTTGCTTCTTTTTGTTATATATTTTTGTTTTCCTGAGGGCTGGGGAGGAGGGAAAGGGCACAGAAATAGGAATACTGGCATGGTTCCTGATTTGTTTGTATTCAGGTCAGTAGACAGCGGCAGGACTGCTTCTGAGTGTTTCTCTCCTACTGTTGTACCCTATCCAGCCCTGTGACAGGAACATCAAAAAAATTTGGCTTGTATTTCAGTTTTATAATATCTGCCAGAGTGCTGCTCTATTTTCATCCTGAAGCATTGAGAAGCTAGAAAAACAACTGGATTATATAAGAAACCTTTTCCAAAACAAAGATTCTGCACTATTTGAAGAAAAATTGCCAGCAGCCATTTAGTTACCAATATATGCAGAGAAAGGTAACATTCAAATTCCATTAAAATATTGCATGTCAGACTATGGTGTATCTGGATACACAAGCACACAGAGCCCAGTCGTTTTGTGCTACCACTCTCCATGCTTCATATGGCCTTGGGCTGACTACAAAATATCTGATCTGAGTTCTGCGTCACAAATGCAAAACTAACCCTGCTGCCTTTCTTTTTTTTCCAAAAAAAAAAAAGTGAAGCACACAAACTGGAAGAAATTAAGATCTGCTAGTATGACTGGGAACTTCTCAATAAAATAGTTTGACATACTAAAGCTTTGAATACTCAAAGCTCTCAGGTACTAAATACCTGGCATGGTCTATATATTTTACTTGCTATTTATTCTTATTGCTTGTTTTTCTTCATTTGAGTGACACTATTGTAATATCAGTGTATCAAGAGCTTGTCAAGATTAAAAGTCCCAGTCTTGGGAGCAGCCCATTTTCATCATATCAGACAAATCATGCTGTCTCATACATTACTCAATTATAGGAAAGAGACTAGAAACTAGGAAAATCGAAAAGCATAAAGTAGAAATTATTAGTAAACAGGTAAAATACATTGCTTTAATGGAGTCTATGGAGTTACTCTGACAGCCTTTCCCTAAAATGTTATGAGCCACCTGGAACTTGGGGGAATTCAGAGAAAGGATGATAACAACACTTTGTAGTTTTTAGTGTCTTTCAAATAAGGGTCTCAAAACACTTCACAAACATTAATCAAATGTCATAACAGTGCTGTGAGATAGTAATCTATTATTTTTCAAAAACAACAAAGAATCCTTTAAAAATAAAAGCAAGCTAATATTTCAGTGTGTTTGAATGCAATCCAATTAAACAGTCTCCCTTGGTTTTGTTTTCACAGTAACTTTCCCTAATTCTGGTGAATAAGGGATTGGGTCAGCACTGTGCCAGGAACCACTACCATCCCTTACACACTGTGCATTTCTCTGGGATGCAATCTAATATTTTCTTGTGACACTTACAAGTCATCCATAACTCTGGATCCTAGAATTTTATCCTACTACCCTAATTTGAAAAACAAGGTAGTACCTTTGCATTCAACCAAGTCTTTGAAAATGCTTCTCTCAATTTCGCAGCAAGGAACTAGATAAGAGATGCACACAGAGAGATAAGAAAAAGGACTAGTTATGCATGCAAAGCAATTTAACCAGGAAAGAAAAAAAGACTAGGATAAGAAGATTTAATAAAAAAAAAGTATGTAATGTGATAGCTAAGCAGCTGCCTAGAGAGGACTAATAACTCTGCAGTGTTTTGCTGTATGACTATCCATGTTTTATCACATAGCTGGTAAATCTAAAAATCTTTTTATGAATAAGTATTTGTTAACTGCACAATATTAATAATTACTCAGCTCTGGATGATATATGCACTAGAGTTCCTGTAGTTAATATATGTTGGTCTGATTACATATCAGAGGATGGACTCAAGTGAAAAATTAATTATAACCATAAAGGTTGCAAGCAATGCCTGACTGTTTAATTTGTACCTAATGTGAAGTTTAGCTTGTTTTTATTATTATATCTTGCTTCATCTTATAACTGAGTTACTGAATTTAAATATTCATAAATATGTCTTGGAATGTTAGTTCATTACTAGAAACAGTTTCAAGAAAGCTTAACAGTCATATCATGCAAACATCCATCTCATAATTAAAACTCAATTAATATGTTTGCAACAAACATTTGCTGCTTAGGATGTCTACAAAAATTGCTTAATGGAATCTAAATTTAATCCCTATTAGGAACACTTTAAATTTGATCACAAATCTTGATCTCCACTTCACATTTTAAACATAAAAAGTGGCTCAAGAAGCCACATCATTTTAATCATAAAAGATCTATATCTTGGCTAGATCAATCTTTAATAAATTATGTTATTTTGTCAGTCTGCACACAAGGGCCAAAAAGGTTTTCGCAGAAAAAAATCAACCAAACAAATACACATACCCAAACAATGTGCAATTGCTGTGCTTTTAAAATGCAGTCTCTTATTTCCCCCCTTCTGTTTTCTGTGGGGAAGCATCAAATTCACCTAGATTGGCAGATTCCTTCCTTCATTGAAAGCCTCAGAAAATCCAGGCAGTAGTGCTGGTGAAACCAGGATTTAGCTGAAAAAAAAGCAGCAGGATTTGGCCCAGGACTAATATGTGGTGCTGTCAGTCTGAACTGTGTCCCTGGTGGACTTACATATTTAGAAGCTGATGCTGATGGTGACATTACTGAAAGGCAAAAGAAAGAATAAAACATCTGCTGGCAAAGAGAGCAAAACAAGACTGATATATGCCCCAGAAGGGTTGTAAAGAGAAATGGGGTTAACAGCCATAGCAAATGCAAGAGGAAATAATTTTCTCAAAAACTAAACAAGGTGAAAGCCTGATTCCAGCACTCCACATAACATTAGGGATCAGAAAACACAGCAGAAAACAGATTTTTTTTTACAGGGAGAGGGGAAAATGAGGGAAGGAAAAAAAACCCTCAACCCCCACACAAATCCCTAAGTTAAAGGAGGGTAGCAGATGTAAATGTCCAGAGCTGCTTTTCAAGGGCTAGATTCCTTCCAGAGAGAAGGAGAGGCTGGATTCCATCACCTTCTCCCTTGTCCACTCTGACATCATTGGTAAGGGCAGTAACCAAGCAATACTGGGCGTGATGCCTGTGAGAGGGTACCTGGAACAGAGGATAGACAGTCTTAACGGAGCAAAGTAGGTATTTGTTAAAAGGCCTTCAAAAGATATACCTAGGGCAGTACAAGAGCCTGGCTGTGGCTGTGGCTGTGGCTGTGGCTGTGGCTGTGGCTGTGCCCAAGATGGATGCAAGATGGATGCAAGATTGTCTAGAGTTTGCATACTTTCATAAGTTTTAGTCCATTTGCATATTGGGGTTAATTGCCAGGTTACAGCTTCAGGTTTTGAAGTCCCATCCTCCCAAATTGCTTTGCCATTGTTTTTATTTTTGGGCCTGAAGCTGTAGAGGTGTCCTTGGTTCTCAGGCTGGAAAAGATTGTTTTGTCCAACTAAACTGTGAAGAGAACTTGCTAAGACTTTATATGAAGTTGAGAGTTACACACTAAGGCAGTACAGAATCTGAAAAATATGGAAGCTAAAACTTAAGGCATCAGGTGAGTAGAGCAGTTCACCTGCTCTTCATAAGTTCATATGTGCAGTGACACAGTAGCTATATGCACCCTATGCACTGTGTGAAGAATCTTGCAGGATCTGGCAGTCAGGGCTGTCCAAACCTGTGCAGGCAAACTGAGCACACTCATGTTCCTATGTCACACTTGCAGAGAGTAAATTCAAGACTGTAGTTGCCATAAACTTTATTAGACTTGCTACATAGATGCATACTGTGTTGAACAGTACCTGAGAGTAGTCACTTTGCTGATTTTAGGAAAATGACAGGAAAATCTGCAATGATATTTGATCTGGCAATCAGGTGAGAATACCTGTGCTATAGGCAATGCCTGGATTTCACAATTCTGGTTAATGGCCTTAGAATCCTCTTTCAAATGAAACAGTGTTAAGTAGGGTGTCATGGGCCACTAGCATGTTTGAACAAGCAGATGATGAACAATTCTCCTGGGCTGTTGCCTTATTTTCCTGCAGTCTCATTTGTCCATGTGTATGAGTGCCCTCCTTCTTTCTACAGGCTCCCAAAATTGCAAAAACATAGTTAAAATTGTAAAGATGAAAGAGCATATACCTAAAACTTCTCATTCAAATACCACCCTTAGTATAAACCTTATGTTTTCTCAGGTGTCTGAAAGGGGCTAGAAGCATATGGCAAATAGAAAATAGACAAATGTTGTGGTTTAGTGCTCCCACTAAAAACATGCTGCCACTTGTTTCCCCTCCTCCTCCAACTGAAAGCACAAAAGGTAAAGGTCACAGGTTGAGATAAGAATAATTTAATGGAAACAGCAATGAGATAAGAAAATGAACAGTAACAGCATCAATTTTAAAAACAAAAGCTATAAAACAAAGAAAATATTTATGCAGAAAGTCCGTGACAAAACAAACTGTTTTGCCTTTCTTGGCCCAGAAGGAATATCCTTCTTCTTGAAAACCTGTGAGACAGCCCCTTTCCCCCAGCCCTGACAGTTGTTGTTCAATACCACCTCATGTAGCTGAGGTGGTATTGAATAAAATTAGTATCTTGGCTGTGCCCACACAAACTCCACCCCCTCAAAACTACTGCAAAAAATTTAACCCTGCCCTTGGCTGAAACCAGGACAAAAACATATAGGTCTTTACTCACATTGCTGAGTGGCTTTGGTTGCAAAGTGGGACTTCTGTCATGCTAAAGTATTTGAAAATTTGTGTCCTGACATGAATTGTATCTTTTTCAATGTTTAAGTTATTTCTTTGCCTTAATTAATATGATGCTTGAGTTTATTTACAAAAAAAAAAAAAAAAAAAAAAAAAAAAAAAAAAAGTATGAGCTACTCTTCATTCTAACAAAAATTTTAACAAAAAAAGCTAAAAGAAGGATTTATCAGTCTTGAAATCAGGTATGCAATCTAAGCCAGTTATGTAGCTCCTTTTGTGTTTCTGAAGAGAGATAAGCACTGCCAGAGAGCTATATATCTCACCTGTCTTAAACACCTATCTTAGGATATAGGAATTGCTCTCCAGAGGTTGTCTGCATGTCTCCTTCTTACAAAGGAAAATTTCAAGGCTTATTTTAAGAAAATACCAACCCCCTGAATGTCAGAAAACCAAGGTGAGCCTCTTCCTATGTGTTGGCTTACTTTAGTGAAGGTTTGTTCACCTCAGTGAAAGGATCTACCCAAAAGCCTCATCCAAGTTATTTTTATTCCTTAACATAATCAGTGAGCATGTCCAAAATGCAGTGTGGGATTTTCCAATCTGTTCAGTGCTCAAGCCTGAAAAAGTAAGTACCAAGACAGTGAAACCTTCAAAGCCTCATCCTTCCTCCACACAAGCTGTTCAATTCATCATTTCCTTATTGAAACTTGTTTTTTCCTAGATGCTACTAAACAGATTACAGAGTACCCTATGGAGAAGTAAATTCTTATAATGGCATCCTCTACTAGGGAGTGAATTTCTCTCTGCCTTTTTTAATCTACCACATTTATCTGCAGTTTCAGCCTCTTATCTGCTGTTCTTTGTCACTCACTGTGGTACAAATATTTGGGCAGTAGACAATAAGACCAATTTATATGAATACTCTTCCTGGCTATTAGATCTATTAATTGTACAAGTTGCATAAACAAGTTGCTAAAGAGCTCTTTGCTCTGCTACTTTTCATATTTATACACTTGCTACAGTCCTCTGCCTCCCTTACTCTCTTAATGGAGCAGCATAAAGGTGCTGTGGGTACAAAGAGCAGCTGTGAGGAGGATGAAGAGGAGGCAGTGTCAGCAGCATTTGTTGTTTTACTTTAGTTCATATCCTTGCTGCCTGGTCCTGAATGCATCATGTTGATGTGTAATCACAAATGGCTGTGAAAATAGTTGACAGTCGTCATTGAAGAGAGACAGCACAGGAGCTGCAGAGCTGAGTAAGTGACCTTGTCTGGACACACTGAGTCTGTGTGAAGGGTATGTCCCCACTCATTTCAGTAGACTTATTAATAGATCCTTGCTGAGTTGAAAATCAGAATAATAAGGTGTGGGGAATTCTGGTTTTGAATACCCACCATCAGACGACCTTACATCATAGGTCCTATTGGCTTTAAAACTCAGGAAGCTGTGATATATAACACTGGAACAACTCACACCACCTCCATGAACAAAGTCTAGACTGTCACAGATGGAAGGATGCACTTCCCTTGTAAGAGAGAACTAGCAGTTTATTGATACAGAACTGTGATTTGACCAAGTTTGTAAGTAAATACAAAAGTGATTTAACCAGATTCAGCCACAAGGTTGGTCTTCATTGCTTGTTGCTAGAGGACAGGGTCAGACAAAACTGTCAGGGAAACATTCCTGACATGAGGTTCAGAAAGGACCACCTTCTGTTCTAAATTCCTTTCTCAGGGAACTTTATGTGCAGCTGGACCTGTACATACTTTGTCCATATATATATATATATATATATATCTGTGTATACTTGGTTTATACCTAAAAGACTATATATGCATAATCAGTCCTTTATACCACTTAACTGAGATTTCAAAGCTTCAGTGTGTTTTTCCAATTTACTTACTGAGCCTTGGATGCAGTAAGGACTCAGCCTTGAGGAGTAATCTTGAGACATGTCCTTGCACAAGGGGAGATCCTGATTACAGCCCATGCAGGATTGCACAATGGGCCCAGAACTGTCCACTATTTATGGAGTAAAATGATAGGCTTATATTTGCAAACCAGTTGGTTTTGGGTTGGCATCTGCTCAACAAGCCCTCAGCTGTTGAAAAAAATTTATTTTATTTTACCTATTGGGTTATGTGTCTCCCCAGAGTACAACTTAAGCCAAATGTAGCCATCAAATATTGCACTGGTGGCCATTGCTCAAGCAGAAAAGAGGGGAGAGGGCACAACCACATTCTGGGACTATACAAATGAATGCCAATGTTAAATAAATTATACAAAGATATGTGTGGACATACAGACATATACTGACATAACTCATGAATGTAAGCTAGGAAATTTACCACCCCTTGAATTAATGAATGGTTTTATCATCATAATTGTCCTATTTTTCGCTTGATTTTCCTTTAAACACTTCATCATCTTTCTGACTTCAGCAGTAATTTACACATTTAAAACAAATATTTAGTATGTATCTGATTGGCATCCTTACATGCACCTCTTCTGAATGGGATCCCAATTTTTTGTAATGAGTATATCATGGAGACTTATATTTTATATATGTAATATTTTCTTGTTCACAGGTAGAGAAATGAAAATGTAGTAATAATGAATATAAATGTGCCATTCAAAACTATAGAATCCTTCTCACTTTTACCAGAAGACAGTATACATCTGAAAATCCAATCACTTTAACACAATCTTCCAACTGTGTTGTGTGGTCAAGAGGATGTCTCCCTTCTTATTGGCTCTGTAATAAAATTATGTGCATGCTTACATAAGACTATAGAAGGATGTTATATCATACTAGCTGTAGGTGTCTGTCTGTTCCCTTCGGTTTCAACTCAAATATGTTTTAACTTGAGTAGGATGAAATACACACACTCTTATGAAAACAAGCCAAATCAGTAATTTCAAGAAATAAAAATAGTCAGTTCTTAAAAAAAAAAAAAAAAAAAAAAAAAAAAAAAAAAAGCTAGCTGCATGAAAAGTAGAGCTAAAGAAGCTTAATTTCCCATGTTTCTCTTTGTGGCACACCGTAGTATTTTTTTTTTTTTCTTCTTCTTTTTTTTTTTTTTTTTTAGCAAACATCAGATTTTGTAACTCGAGATGAGTTACAGTTATGAATAAACGGAGAGCATGAACCTTTGACTCCTTCTTCCTGTAATGCTAACTGAACAAGTTTCTCCTTATTGATGGTAGTGCAAACTATTTACAAATCCTGTCTGCAGCCTGTACACTACATTATACTGGCCTATTATAGAAATTTTACACCTTTGAGAGCTCTGTCAACTTGTCAAAATTGAATTTGCACAGAGGGCTTAGAAAGACTATTATACTTCTTTTGGTATTGTTTTGTTTTGTTTTTTTTTTAATAGTGTGAGATCCAGATAAGCACTCCTAATGCCTCCATATCCTGAATTTTTTCAACATCTCTGTGACCAAATTATATGCATTTATTTTATTGGTGTTTAAGTAATTCTCAGTCATTCTGGTATTTTGATTTCAGTTAAAAGACTATTTTTTAATATGCACCTAAACAAAGATTTTTCTAGGCCATTATAAACATGGTTTCTCAGATACTGTGTTTTGCCATCAGAATTTCTTGTGCATTATCCAGACATTTCAATGTATTTTAAACTGCAATTAGACATTCATTTTACAGTTACCTTACAATACTAGATTTTTTAAAGAAAAAATATTAAATATTCTCTAGCAATGAAATGAGAAGTGGAAAAGTATAAAGAAATGTATCAATGACACTACAAGTTTTTTTTTTTTAGTTTTTTTTTCTTTTTCTGATTAAACATATTCTTGGCTTGACCTTAAAATTACATGAGTACTACACATAAGGACAAAAGAAGATGAAGTTTAATAATGGATAGTGACAATTAATAAGCATTTCTGTGGAAGTTTAAACCTTCTCTGTTATTAAGAACAGGAGAGAAGAGGGATGATATGTGGTAATTGGCTGAAAGATTATTATGTTTCTCTAATATAATGTCATTATGAAAAAGAAATTGCAATCAGAAGAGGTGCTTTTAGCAAAGAATAAGAAATTTGGATAGTGTTGTTCAGAGCACTGATATAACCTTATCTGAAATACTGGACACCGTGGACATCCATATCCAAGACGATCAGACTAAACGTGTGGAAAATAAGCATTAAAGCAATAGAGAAACAGACATTTAATCATAATAAAGAAATATCATCGAGAAATTTGAAGACTGATATAATTCCTTACAGAAATGGAAATGGAGTAAAGTATCATAAAGCCACAAGAAGCAGATAAGTAAAGCATTAGTGCCAAAAGAAACAAATATATATAAACTAGACCTGAATAAATTCAGTCTGAAATGAAAGGTTCATATAATAGAAAAAAGGCAGGAGCAGTGAGAAGAAGTTATCCTAGCAAGCATTAATGAGACTATTGGTACTTACATTATTAAAAAGTCACCTTCTAGGCAACTGGAGTGTGTTCTCTAACATTCCTCTGCAGCTGTGTTCTCCAGATATATTTTGGGAGTATGACATCTCTGTTTACATTTTTTCTCAATGTGAACTGTCAAAAAGCACCAATATTCTTGTCATATATTGTTTAAGAAGTAGTTGGAAACACAGTTCATTTCTTTTTGCATTTTTTGAGTTGTAAAAGGACAGAGCTCCAGAAGCAGTATTTTGAATGCAAGAATACCATGCCATACATAATTAACACTAGACTTAAGCAAATCTGACAACTGAGCATAGAACTTATACTGAAAACTATACCTAGAAAAGTGCTTATGACTTTTTTTTTTTTTTTTTTTTTTTGCTTATTATATTATGTTCAAGAAAGAACACCTGCTGTACAGGGGTACTGCTTTCCTATGGATTTAATTAAAATTATTTATGATTCATTAAGCATGGAAAAAAAACCCAAGAAAAAATAACTAACTAACTAACTAACTAACTAACTAACAGCAAAACACCTCTTGTACCCCTTCTCTGCAAAAATTAATGCTTTGTAGAAAAACATTTTGCAACAGCATTATACTGAAACAATTATTGCAGAAAGATAAGTGGGGAAAACAGATAAAAGAGAAACATCAAATTCTCTGCTGGTGTGCCTGTGCTTGCTTCTTTCTTGGTCAGCAGAAATATGGCCCCAGAACAGGCTAAAATTTTTAAGCATCAGCAACACTGTGAAAGCCTGAGAAAAGGAGAGTGTTCATGAGAACATTGATGATAAGAATTTTGCTAAAGGGCAACTTGGCCCTCATTTCTTCATAAAGGTTCACCTGGGTCCGTCACATTTGCATCATTAGATGCTACTAAAATCAAAGGTGTATCAATCTTATGACCCAAGACAATCTCATTTCAAAGCACTGCCTTACTTGTTCATTCTGCTGTGTGAGAGGCGTCAGACAAGACTGAGATTAGCATTAGTTTAGTCAGTGGCAACCTTATACTTCCCATCCCTTTTTTGAAAAACTAAAAAAATAAACCATCCTTGTCACTAACCAATGTTTGTTCAACTGATTTTAAAATAAAATTTAATGATTTATGATATATAATGCATAACTTCTTGCCAGACATACATCCAATCCAGTAGGTATCAAATCTACTGGAAGATACAAATGTTTGGCAGTTAAGGAAGTAAGAACACTGTGGAGGCAATTTAGGGAACTTCTACTCTATCAGTCATGGAACTATTCTATGATTTCTCAGAAGGCAAAGACACAAAGATGCTGAAACACAACGTTACAGTTAGAATCTGTAGAGGAATTGTAGTAACTACTGTTGATTTCAGAATTTTGATAGTCATCATGTTAGCTTCTCAATATCTGTAATGTGGACGAGTTGCTAAAATGAAATAAAAATAACCACCTTTTAGAGCAGCCATGAAATACCTGTTTTGTGGCAGCTGTTTCATGCTGTTTCTAAAAATTCTACAGGGCATTGGTTAGTGGGATACAGGACAAGGCAGGAAGGTTGTGAATGAGATTTAAAGCTTGTCTGACAAGTATACACAGGTCTGTTTACACACTGTCACATCATTTGCGACTGATGTACTTAGAGACTGATTTTGTTGTCATTTATAGTTATCGGTATTATATCAGGAGAGCTTAGCACAACTTATTGGCATTTTATCTCATACATGTAAGAATAAATTCAATTAAAGTCCAGCCCCAAAATTTTGAGAATGACAATAACAAATGCAATTAGGCATCGTAGATATCTACTTCAGCTTCTTTCTTCCTGCTTGCTAGGAAGTCTATCTGCTGTCTCATTCAATATGGAAGTCAGCTCTGGACTAATTTTTTACAGTAAATTCATCTAAGGAAAGTAAATCCAGAGAACAGATATTTTCTCTCATAAAAAACTGAGACCAGCACTTTTTTATCTTGCTGAAGTTAATAAAAATTACAAAGCAAACAACCTTGCTCAGAGGCTTTGCTGACAAGTCCTAACATGACATTTAGAGAGGTTTCTCAGTGTGTGTGAAAGAAAGAATACCAAATTTAAACACCCACGGCATAATATCCAGGTGCATAGATGTGTGTCTCTACAGAAAGATGACAAGTATGATGCTTTTACTTTCCCCCTGTTCTTGAGGAAGGTTGAAAGCTGGACTAGTTCCTCAGACATTCTAGAACTTGGGTCTCAGACCTGCCTAAATGGATCTAAGGGATGGCATTAATTTTGTATAAGCAGTAGATCTACACATTATTCCAGTTATTAATCCCACCCTATTAAATATGTCAAGGTACCTGGAGAGAGTTGCATTCTGTGGGTTGCTTTTCTCAACAGGAGATAACTTTAATCTAGGCCTTACATTATGGAAGTGAAAGTTAGGTGAGACAAAACTGGCCTTTTATGGCTGTTTAATGTTTCTTAATGTCATCATAAGATGCTAATACAGTACTTCCCTCCCTCAGCCCAGAAGGCTTCTCTTCACTTTGACCATAGAGAGTACCTTCTGCATCTGTAGAATAAGAAGGCTGTGGCACAAATTATATCTAACATTGCTGTAAGGCACTCTACTGCATGCTGAAGACCCACTCTGCCTGTGAGTGATTATCATGGGGTAGTACTGGCTGGGGGTGAAGAGCAGACAAGAGTTCATGTATCAAAACACCAGGGGACCTCTTGTTGGAATTTCAGTCACTGCTGTGCTGAGCCCAAGATACTGTGCTCCAATTTAGCCCAATGGTATTGAGAGTTAATTCCCTGGTAAATTTTCAGTCCTGCTCTTTTCCTGAGCTCTGGCAGAGCAAATTCAATTTACTGGTCAGACATCTCAGTTCCATATACTATTCAGTATTCTATTTTGTTTTCCTTTTTAAACACAAACTTTCCCTTCGGAGAATGACATTGATCTGTGTGTTGTATAATCACACGGGCACATTTATATTTTGGCTCATATTTCTTACAAATTACCTGTTTGATCACTGTAAAACAATTCAGCTTGAACATTTTCTGAGCACTGTTTTAATACACATGCTCCCTGTGAAGATGATGGTGGGCGAACTGCATAGTTATGCAATGGATGTGCATTTCTTCTTTAAGCCTACTAATTAATGTAATTGAAGCGGATTCCAATTACTTTCTGGATCGAGCTTAGTTTAATTTATGTCCATGCAGTTCATTTTCCCATGCAAATCCTAATTTTTGGCTATGAAATCAAATAATTTATAGCTCCCAGACAGCGATTTTAGACCTTCTCCTTTCAAAAATTAATTAAACTGAAGCATGCAGTTTTACGTGCCAGTATTAGAAGGGAGGTCAGCAGCTAACAAAAAGTACCATATATATCATGGTTCTGATCCTGCCTCTCTTAACTATCTTTAGCATCAGATAAAGTTCAGTGACACTCTTCACTGCCCTGGATATTAACCTCAGAATTAGAAACAGTGACACAGTCTTGAGGAAAAACCTTCATGAAACACCCTTCAGCAGCCACAGCAGCTATCATTTCTAAATATACTGGAAAAAAACAGGTTTTTAAAAGGAAATAAATTGTATCTGCTGAGGTCAGAGAATATTGCTTCACCAAGTATACCAACGCCAAGATTTCAACCTGCATATGCTTTGCCAGGACTTACCAACTATCATCAAGGATAATGATGTGTAGGAGGTAGGAAAGATTTTATTATTTATTCATTGTATTTATTATTTCAAACCCTGATGCTCCATAAATCCTATTGCTTGCTGAAAAAAAAGTGCCATCAGTAATGGGTTCACTGTTTTCAAAGGCAATTTTATAATTTTTCATATCTTCCTACTTTTATAAGACTTTTCTTATGTAGCTGCATGGGAGAGGAATGAAATATAGTTTTGGAAGCATATTTTATTACTCTATGTCTACAAACATGCATTATAAAAGACACAAAAGACATTCTACTGGAGCATATGGTTATTGTTTAACACAATCCACAAGTCATTAAGTACAGTAAATAATTTACACATCAGAAAATTGATTGCTACTCATAAATGATTTCAACTACTCCTTATTAGATTTCCAAACATTTTCCACTTTCAATAGTCAAATATGCTCAGTTTGAAAAGCCTCGAAGGCATCTAAAAAAGAAGCTCAGTATACATAAAAGTGTTAATACCTTTCTTTGTGCATTGAATTTATCCAATACAGTACCTAGGGTGATGGTACGGGCTCTTCAGATAGCTGCTTTCAGTTTCATCTCAGTAGGAATGTTGTTAGTAAAAATGTAAGAGGAATGTGAGTTAAAAGGAACACAAATCTCTACCCCACCTCCTGCTTCCTTTTCTACCTTAAAGTCATAGTGGTCTAGATCAGTCAACTTATGTGAAACCAGACTTCAGTCTGAGAACAGCAAACAGGTTAAAATAAAAGGTCACCTTGTCATGAGCTGGATTAAATTAGTAATCATTCAGGTGGCATCATAAACAGACTAAGAATAGAAGGATGGGTGAATAGCATTGATGCCTTCACTCCTTTTTCTCCAATTTACTGCCTTTCAAACCTTCTTAAGTTTTGTATGTAATTGGCATTTTTGATCCAAATGCTTAGTTAAATTCAGAGACGTTGAGGTTGTTTCTATTAGGAAAAGGAATTAATAATGAAGTCAAGTGGGGGGTTTTTGCCATAATTAAAAAAAAAAAAAATTAAAGTCTTTTCTCAAATATCTTTTCACATTGGGTTTGCCATGTATTGTGTGGATTTTTGATGCTTCTCAGCCTCTTTTTCAGATTGTGCCACGCTTTCTCTGGTGAATTAACCACCAAAAAAAAAAAAAAAAAAAAAAAAAAATCCCTTCATTGCAATTGTCTAACTACTTGTTGAACCTGGATCAAGCTTGCAAGGTTCTAGGTGCAACTTTTCTGGAGTGTCAGTATTTAGTTTACTTAAGGTGCTTAAGTTGTTTGGTTGAATTAAACTAAAAGTAAGACATGAGTTATTACGTATTTCCAATATTTTTGAAAATTCCGACAGGTTCAAAAAAATATCAGTATTGTATCTTATTTTCCATTTATTTGAATTAAAGTAATAATAATATTAATTATCTATTAAAAAGTATTCTAGAGGTTTTATATTTCAAAATAAGCATGACTGTGGTCTCATTTGGGAAGTCTCACCTTCAGGAATCAAGCAAGGTATTGATTGTTCCAACCAATTATGTCACCATCTGAAAATGTAATTAAAAAGAGCTTTTGCATGACTTACTGTGTGACTAACCATGAACAAAGAAGTGCACACAGGGGAACATATTTTGCAGTCCTTAATGAAATGAAATCCTGTTGTTTTCAGTGGTAGTTCCACTCAATTAAGAACCACAGATTTTGGACCATGCATTATAGTACGCAAGGACATTGTGCCTAGTGTCATCAGAGATGATTTTATGATGAATATATGTATGAAGGAAATACAGGAAAGAAGTAGTGCTTCATTCTACATGGAATGTTACATATTCTTCAACAGGTTTGCATATTCTTTATCTCTTTGCCTTGCTATGAGGATTTATACAATACTGAAAAAATAAGAGAGTAAAAGTTTCCTGCCTTTTTGCCTTTTAGCTTACTTCAACAATTTGTAAACTTTCCTTCAGTTATTGCTCCGAGTTTTTAAAGTTTCATAACATGAAACATCTCCCCAAACCAGTAAACGGAAAAACTGTATTTAGCTCTCTAAGCTCCATTCATTACTTTTACTAAGGGATGAGCTGAATGGCTTGACTAGCAGCTACTGCCATACCTTGTAAAATGAAAATAACCTGCATGGGCTGGTAGATATGACAGCAGGATCTATGGGAGCCTATTCTGGTGCAGCAGACTGGGAAGCTTTCCTAGAATATGGGTCCTCCTTTTCCTTTATGCTACAGAACTGAGATCTAGGTATTTCATCTGTTATTACATTCCTGGAATCAATCTTTCTGCAAGCTTGATATATTTGAAGATATGAGTACATCCGGTTGGTTCTTTTATTTAGTGAATATACTTCAGTACATTTTAAGGGATCCTCTTTCAGGGACCTCTATCAGCAGGAGCTGCATGTTTCAAGAAGCTGAAGCAGGGACCAGGGAATTCATCACACATATCTCTACCAGCCAGCAGCATGTTCTGACTCTTCTCTGAATGAAGCAAACAGCAGAGTTTGAAAGTCACTATCTTTCAAAAGTGTTTGTTACTTTGCCCATTGCCTTGCACAGTTTGAACGTTTGTTGTGTCATGGCAACTGCATTGCTTTGATACAACACTTAAGGCAGCTACTGAATGAAAAGATGACACAGTTTTATGGGACACAGAGGAAAAAAACACCACTGTATTAATGAATAAATACAGTTGGTAAGAACTAGTAACTCATTATATGGAGACCATGTTTTATTCTTGGCAGCCAAGCCTACACTACTTGTGATTAACATCAGAAGTTGAATTGTATAATAGTGAGGCCAATAGGACTAAGGAAGAGATTTTCCCTCTGCACTCAGTACTGGTGAGGCTGCAGTTCAAATTTTGTGTCCAGTTCTAGGCCACTCATAACAGGAAAGGCATTGAGGTGTTGGACCACATCCAGAGAAGGGCAATAGAACTGGTGAAAGGTCTGCAGTGCAAATCTGATGAGGAGCTACTGAGCAAGCTGAGATTGTTTAGACTGGAGAAAAGGAGACTCAGGGGAGACCTTGTGGCTCTCCATACCCACCCTAAAGGAGACTGTGGTGACGTGCAATAGTACAAGTGGAAATGGCCAAGAGTAGTGCTAGGGGAGGTTTAGATTGGCTATTAGGAAACATTTCTTACGTCTAAGGGTTATGAAGCACTGGAACAGGAAGTGCTTGATTCACCATCCCCTGAAATATTTAAAATATGTGAGGATATGGTGCTTAGAGACATGCTTTAGTGGTGGATTTGGCAGTGCTAGGTAAATAGCTGGACTAAATTATCTTTATGGCCTTTTCCTACCTAAATTATCTATGACTACAAAAAAAGAGAATACTTCCTTGCTGTTTGAAAAGGGCATTCATTCAGACTCACCTATGCATCACCACAGTACAGAATCCTTTGTGGTGACAGAGAAAGGCTTTGAAGGAAGCAGCTATAAAGAGTAATTTCAATTCACGGTCTTGAACTAAGTAAAAACATGAAGCAAAACTTTCCCAAATGTTAATAGCAATGTAAATCTTATTTGCACCAGCAAACAAAATAATAAAAAAACAACCAACCAACCAACCAAACCCAAAATACCCCAAAAAAACAAAACAAAACAAAAAATAATTCACAACACCCCCCCCAAAAATACACACACACACACACACGAAACAAAAGCCCAAACAACCCTAAAGCAACCAACCAAAGAATCTCCTCAGAACAGACCATTTCAGAGTATAAGCAAATGAGTCTGTAGGGTAATCCTCTAAATGTAATCTCTTGTCTGGGATGATTTTATCATTCCCTGAGCTACTTGTTCCCTGCATTTCACTTGGGAAGCACTGTAGCTTTACAGACAGCTGCCACAGTGGAATAAACCCACAGCACTAAATTTCTTATTAAAAAATCCCAAAAATTTTGAAATGTGTATCTTAATTAATTTTTATATGTAATTAAGTTGTTTTCTTGTTAAGTGTCTTCCCCCTTCAGATTTAGAGACTCTTGTGTAATTTTCAGATGCAATAATTGTATTTCAGAAGAAAAAATTCATTTTTTGGGGAGTCATATACTGCCTGATATGAACTTGTCTATACTCATGTAAATACCATTTAAAAAGCATATGTTCCAGAAGCTGTAGAAGAATGAGATTTTCTCATCCCAGGAGTACATTTAATTTTCTATTCAAACCTATATTTGATTAATAAATTGTGATAAGAGAATGACCTTATATTTTAGAAATTAACCAAATACATAATCTAATTTGATCTCAGGACTCCCAAGACCAGTAGAACATGGGGACTGCACATAGTGAATCACAGAAATAGCACTACATAGTGGAAGAATTCTTACTAAGATAGTATTTATGGGGAGAAGGGCCTGATTGCATTGATAGAATCTGATTAGTTAGCAGGAGAAGATGAGTTTTTCTCTCTTGGGCCTTACAGAGAGATTATAGTGAAGGAAAATGTAAGGTAAGGAACAAAAGCATTCTGGCTTCGTTTCAAAGGTATGAAGTCTACTGACAATCTGTGAAGCCACCTGAATCCATCCTCCTCCTAGGCACTGACCTGTATAGCATCAGTCTATCTACTTAGATCATTACTAACTTGATGAGTTGTGAGAGACTGAAATGTTAATGACTAATGACTCGAAATCTTGGCCATTTGTTGACAATGTGTAAAGAAACATCCCGGGTGCAGAGGGTGTGAGCACCAGAGGATGGTCCTGACAAACCAGCCTTGATTTAGCAACAAGCTGGGCCTTGAGCCACATAAGGGAAAAGACTGATAAGAAGCAGGTCCTGTGAGGGTGGACAATGCTTTTTATCATCACCTTACACAACTGGCTCAGGTGTGAAAATTCCTCTCTGGGGAAGTACTGAGGCATTTACAACCCTCAGTGGGTTTTCATCCCAAGTGATGTGACACAACCAGCTCAACTATGCTGAGCCTGCTGCCATGTCATAAAAGATATGATAAATCATCAATGATCCCTGAAATACTCCCAGACTCATTTCTGGGACCTTCCACCAGAAGACTGCAGGTGCTCCAGTTGTTGCAAGAGATCCACAGTGTTACTTTAGATGGGGCAAAACTCTGCTGCCAGGGGAGGTACCCTGGACATTCCAATGTAAACCTAAGAGTATATTATCCCACTGAACCTTGTGCTTCATGGGCTTCCCCCACCCGTGACGGATGAGACTGTGAGCATCATTTTGACCAATGGCCATCAAAATTGAAACAATCAAATTTTGTCACTCTATATCCACAGGCCGATCTTCCTACTCTTAAAATTTTTAGTCTTTCTTTCTTTTCCTTATATATTTATTGATATTTTTATGATTTTATGTTTTTATACTTTATAACCAAAGTGACTACATACCTTCTTTCCATTGCAATTAAAGTGTTCTAAAATAAACCCTACACAAACATATACATATGAATATATATATTTATATATATATATATATATATATACACACACACATATATTATTCAATGCTATTTCACTCTAATCCATTCTAAGGGATCTATCAACAAGAATCTGAGCTACCCTTGTCTTCAGGGAAAGATCATAACTATTGTATAACTATTTGAGATGTTGTGTGTCCTATAAGACTTCTTCATATAATTCTTAAAGGAGTAGAAAAACATTTGTATAGCTTGAACTAAACAACTTCTCTATTTCATGCCATTTCATCTTCTACAAGATTCATTAATGAATTACTGAACAGATAGTAACCATATATCAATGACCTCCAGACCAGGATCAGAGGAATTGCAGGAGGAGGATGAAATTTTAGAGGATTTTGGTTAAAGAAGGATATTTAGAAATGTGTCCATGCTTATGAACATTTTGAAAGCATCTAGAGCTATAGTTTGTCAGTTGTATTACTGATAGCAATCCTGAGTGTGTAGCTCACTGGTTTCTAATTAATTATGTGACATTAATAAAATGAAAAAATATTTTCCCCCTTATTTTAGTTAAACTTTTGAAACGGAACCATTTTCTTCTTGAGACTTCTCTCTTCTTGAGTCAGAAAGAACAAGTTTGCATCCCAAAACGCCCTATTCAATTCTGGTCTTTGTTTTTTTTTCTCTTGATGAAAAAGCAAAGGAGGAAAACTAAAAGTTTGTATCCATATTGTCTATTGTATTGTTAATAAAAAGGCAGAAAATAGGATCCTTATATCCTTGTTAGATCCAGTCTGTGACTGCCATTTGACTTGAAGACTGGGATGCACATTTGGAAATTATTGAAATATTTTAATTTTGATTTTCTGGCTAATCTAAACCAAGAAGATTTATTATAGGTCTTCTGCTTCATATTTTTAATGTATAACTTCTGTATACTTAGTTATGAAAGTTAAAAGATTCCTTAAAAAAAACTTTAAAAAGCATAATGCAGTAGGATGTTTACACTGAGATGTGGAAAACCAGCTTCAAGCTGCTGCCCTGAATCATGCACAGAGCAACCTAAAAAAGCCTCCAGGTATTATAGGCCGTGTTACCTCATCTGCTTAGCAGCAGAGGTCATGATGAGCACATCACCCTGGTGGTCCATTATCTCCTCATGAAATTCAGAGACCAAATCAAGGATTCTCCTCCAGTATTAAGACTCTCTACAGGATTGGCACTAACTGGCAGAAAAATTGTCTTTCCCTGCATGATCCTGACCTCCCAAGGCATAACATTCAAGTGAGGCTCTGAAACTCTTGACCAATGGAATAAAGATCATGTGAAATATCTGACAGTATCTGGGCATCTTACTGTGAAGAAGAGCTTCTGTCATGCATGCAATTATTTGTATATGTAGTGCAGGAGTAATTGTTTCTCTGTAGCTTTTCTTTAACTTTGTGTATATGCATTAAAATTTCATATAATCACAAAAAGGCAAGTTGGAAGCTACTCCTGCCCCAACCCAAAAAAAACCAAACCAAACCTCCCCCCCTCAAAAACCCCCAAAACCAACAAGCAAACAACTAAACCCAGCAATTCAATACAGAGGAACCTCAACAGGATGGAGAAATTATCTGAGAGGAACCTCATGAAGCACGAGAAGCAAAATGTTAAGTCCTGTCTTAAGTGACAAAGCATTGATTTTGCTGAAAAGCAGATTTTTCAAGGTGACTTTGCAAGCTTTCTGGTTTTGAATGTAGATTTCAAGAAATGAGATATGAGGAAAATCAATGTCTTTAGCATTTCTTTACCAAAGACATACTGCCAACTTTCAACAAGCTGTAAAAATATTTGTGTACATATCAGTATACATACACAGAAACATAAATGAATTTGCCCATATGCATAACCATATACAAGTGCACACAGACCTCAATACAGCCATACATTCAGAGATAGATTTTTTTTAGGAAGATGTTTATGTGTACATTTGTATATACAGAGGCTTATTGAATGTTAAAAGGTCAGGCACTGCAGTGATGTAGTTTTAAAAAATAGAATTTGAATACAAATGAAAAATAAACCACCTGTTTTTACTTCTATCTTATCTCTTGTGGGGTTTATGTATAAAACATCTTTTCTATGGCTGGGGATTGAATTTCTGCTGAAGTAGGCTAGTTTAAGCCCCTTGTGTTTCTTGCAAATACTCATTAAAAGAAAGTAAAATCAATAAAGATATTCCTTCTAAAACCTGGGAAATGTTTGAAAAAGCTGTAGCAAATATTTTTTTGCTACAATGGAGATAAATAAATACATATATCTTAGAAATAATGGAATTCATTGTAGAGTTCTGGGATCAGAGCTTAGGACTGTATAGTAAACAGTTTCAAAAGCATTACCATAAGTTAGAGAATCCGAAGATTTCACAGCTTAATATTCACATGGGAGAGTTTTTTAGATAGGGTGATGAGAAGGAACAGTAAATATGAAACACTAGCAGATCAGTGGGAAGTATTTCAGTTGTTCTGTTGCTCTGGACAGAGCTGAGCAAAAACCTTTTTTCCTGAACTTGGCACCCAAACTAATTTCTAAAATATACTTGATACCTCGTTTTGATTATGCTACCATAAACTACAAGTATTAATCTTAATGGAAAATTCCAAACAATGCAGGCATCAGAACAGACCTTTGGTGGTGCCTAAGGACACATCACTCAGAATGGCACAAAATGCACAAACCCACTTTGCTGCACCACAGTACCCCTGAGGTCAGACTGCCTTCTGTCTCCTCCAGTGAAATGTTGCCTTTGAGAAGTGACTTATTCCAGAAAACTGACAACCTCATATTCAGTTCCACTATGAAGTTCAGGTGAAAAGCTTTTGGTCAACGTTTTGGTTTCAGCATCCTGTATGTCGAACAACCAAGGATGTCAGCCAGAAGAAGCAGCCAATTAAAGTGACTCTGGAGATTCAAATAACTTGTGTTATCCTTTCACTGCTCATTGACTTTTAGAATACATTTGAAATCACAGACAAAATCAATGTAAGATTTCCACAGAGAGTGTCAAAATACCTTACTAATTTGTGGAAGTAATGTAATTTAATATAAGTGCATGTAATGCATACATTTTCATCTGCAACACAGACAGGATAAAATTTATCAAATTCAAATTCTGCTGAATTATCATATGGCAATGATGGAATGGGCAAAAACCAGCACAAATTTTTCATTTGTTAATACAATTAAAAACTGGTTCAATCTAATCTAATCTAATCTAATCTAATCTAATCTAATCTAATATGATATAATTGCAATATTATTGATAATATATAATCATCAAGCAATAGCATTTGGCCAGAATGCTGAGACATTCAGACGTGTTATGATAGACATCCTTAATATTTCACTCAGGGTAACCACAGGTTTCTGTGTTTGGATTTTTTTTTCTTCCTCCATATTACCCAGAAGAAAAAACTTGCTGTGTCAGAGCCAAAATGGAATTTTTATTTTGAGCTGGTCTAGGAAGAAACATCTTTTGAGACACCAGAATAGTTTCTAGTACACTTAGTTTTCTTTTGGAACTTACTTTGCAAGAACTGATCTGGTCTCTCCATCCTCAGCGAGATATAGGACTGACCAGAATACAATTCAGAAAGCTCCACTTTTACTGCCTGTAAAGGTTGGATCGTAATAACAGCACTGCCTTTTTTATTATGGTATGCACAGCACTGGTAGGTATCTAGCTTTCTGACAACCTTTCACTCATTTTTGAGGAGAAGTGGCTCATTTCACAGCAGCTACATGGCACTGGGAAATGAGGTTTTGTGGAGAAGTATCCTGCAGGATAGTATTTGAAGTGACTAGGAAATGAGATATAGGGAGATTGCTGTGCAATAAGATGGCTACTGTGAGTACTTCAACTGTTTATCATTATACACTACATAGACAAGCTTTTTACCCAGTTTGAAGCCTTGTCATTTAACAAGCATAAGTCTGCTAACATTGAATAAAAAAATTTATCACACCTAAGCTATAGATGTATATATTATAGACAACAATAGGACAATAGTTGTTTTCCTGTGCCTCATTGGTTTGAATTTGCTTAGGGTTTTGGCAAGTTTTTATATGAAACAAAGTGATAGAATGATTTAAGTTAGAAGAGACCTTAAGGATCATATATTTCTAAAGTCCCTGCCTCCTGCAAGGACTCCTTCTGCTAGACCAGGTTATTCAAAGCCCCACCCAGCCTAGTCTTGAGCACCTCCACGAATGGGACAGCAACATTTCTGGACAGTGTTCCAGTGGCCCACCACTGTTATAGTTAAAAATTTCTGTAAAACCTGATCTAAACTAACCCTGTTTAACTTAAGGCCATTCCCCTTGTCATATCACTACATGCTCTTGTCAAAAGTCCCTCTCCAGCTTCCTTATAGCCTCCTTTAAGTACTGCTGAATGGTGTTCCCAAAGCATTTTTTGAACAGCCTCAACTCTCTCAGCCCATCATCATAGGATACAAAAATCCTTGAGACAGTCTTTTGTGCATCACACAGGGCTGGCAAGAGATGTCATAGAAGTTGTATTACCCCTATACAAAGAAAACTGGTCACTGTATTAAGCTGAATTGTCTAAGTTACCTCCATGATGTTCCACATTCCCAACTGGATATGAGAGACATTGCTCCCACAGAATCAAATGCACACACATACTGGCAGACAGCTGGGCTGGCATGTGGCAGACAGCAAATCAGTAAGGAACAAAAATTGCACTTAGTTCCTTACTTAGAAAAAAAAAGTGAGATTTAGATATGGTCTTATATTTCCATTACTTTTCTCAGAGCTGCAAGCCAAGAACAAATTTATTCACTATTATTAAGTTTATAAAGAATATAGTTCTCATGGAGATAATAAAAGGTAATGTTTTAGACTACTAGGTTGTTTGTAGAAGATTTCATCTTTGAAATTCTGATAATGGCAAAACTCCCATTGGCATCAAGGAGAATTTTGCCTGCCAAAAGACCGCAATATCAACCGGAAAGTATTTACAATAAATTTACATTACATTTAAGGGCTTTTATGACTTCAAAAATCGTTTTGGGAGTTCCCACATAATAGGTCTCTAGACTTCTTATTAACTAATTGGCAGGTTCTTCTTCATGGATATTAGTTTTCACTACATTTCAGATAAAGGTAAAAATTAGAATATCTTGGAGTAATGAATTTTTTCCTATCTTAAACTTCAGGGAGACAGGAAAAAAACAAACTGTCAGCATTTTGTTTGGTTTTGGTCCAATTCTTCACATAACCAGAGAGACTCATGATTCATCAAAAAGATACTTTCTGCTGGAGATAGCTAAATTTTCTCTGATTATCTCATGGTAATCAGAGGTACTTACATCTTTTATTTGCATGAAGAATACATTTGTGTCTTGTGAAGTATTTTACTCTAAATAATGCTATTAATCTAAACATACTTTCTTATTTTGTATGAAAATGGAAATAGTAAAACTATGTTACTCTAAGAGTAATTAGAAGTCTTCTTTGTGCTTTATATTACCTAGGCAGGAAGAGACAGCAGAGGAAAAGGAGAAAAATAAGAAAGGATGAAGAGAAAGAGAGAAGCAGAAACAGAATTTTGGAAAAAAGGAGGAACTCTTCTGAAGGGTGATACAGATCAGAAACCTTATAGCATTTAACTGATTCTGATCAGAAATTCCCATGTCAGTTGCCTTTGTTTAAATGCTGCTAATAACTCTCAAGATATTAATGAAGAAAGAAAATAACTGAGTCATTTTTTCTATACTTTGCACACTGATGTTTTTATTCTCATTAAATCATATGGATTTAGACATCATGACAGATTTTTTGTGATGCAGAAACATAAGGTGGCTTCTTATCACTTGTTAAACTTGTTCTTTTGCCCTCCTAGAAAAGTCAAATCTGAAGACAAGTATAGGAGCTTACAATTATTATCACTGTTTCATTAAACTGCTACAACCTATTTTTCATATAGAAGAGGTCTAGAACTGGGTAATTGCAGCATGATTGCAGTCCTGATTTTCTCCTTTTGTCAATGACTTTGTACTACAATTTTATTGCTCATAACCTTTGAATAACAGACAGGTAATTTTGTTCTGATTTATTATACCTTAAATAATATGTGATTGGTATGAGCTACATGATAGTATCACTTACTCTGGGCATCATAAATGCATCAGAGTGTTTACCAAAATGAGAAATTCATCACAGCACTCTGAAAAACAGTTATGGACACTAAATAAAATAACTTATTTCATAAAGTGGCTTTTTAAATAGACTTCAAAATTTCACATCACTAGAAAAGTCAGGTTTAGAGACATTCTTTCCTTAAGAGAAAAAAAATAAAGCCGTTTTCTCTAAAAAATACACATATAGATTACAGATATGATACTAAATTGTCTGCCTCTGAAAATTGCATACAGATCCATCAACAAAATGGTACAGAACAGTTTTATAATTCCCCTATCCAGTGTGATCTTAGTATACTTTTTCTGAGATTACATAGCAAAAAATTACCCTGCTGCATGCTTTTTTTTTTTTGGTTTTTTTTTTGGTTTTTTTTTTTTTTTTTTTTTTTTTTAGTGGGGAATAGAAATATTTGTAGGAACTTGTCCGAAGGCATACAGAAGCAGTTACCATTTTTTCTCTTCCACTTACTTCTTCTGATTAGTTCATAGGAAGATCAACTATGGGAAAATAGAGCAATGGTCCAACAGGGAATAGAAATAAAAAAACTGTTTGACCTATTCTCTTCTAAGCATTGAGATATCAGTACTTTGAATGCACAAAACATCCCCCATTCACCTCTGGTTTTAGCTAAGATGGAAAAGTCACTTGGTACTTGTATGAGACTAGTTCCTTTAGTTTTGATGTGATCGTCAACCAGAGCAAAGGGTTGAAAAATAATATTTAAATATCAATACAGGGTTTTCACAAAACCACTAAAGTTTTCACAAGTTTGCTTTGGCTTTTTTCTCCTTTTTTATTGTTTGTTTTTTTGTTGTTGTTTTTTTGGGTTGTTGTTGTTGTGGGTTTGTGGTTTTTTTTGCTGTTGTTGGGGTTTTTTTTGTTTTTTGTTTTTGTTTTGTTTGTTTGTTTGGGTTTTTTTTGTGGAAGAAAAAACTTAATTGAATAATTATTAATTTTTTAATAATGAAAAGGATAAAAAAAAAAAGAACATTTTCTTCCTATACACTTTCAGAGCCTGGTAATCTGTATCCAAGCAACCTAAAAGGCCACAGAGAAATATATTTTCACCAGTTATCTGTACACAGAAAGACACCTGTGTCTGTACACAAAGAAACATTTACATGGAATTTTGTTTTATCTTAGAAGCATGCTACTTCCCTGGTCACTGGTATAACTCTTACCAAATGTTTGTGTTTTAATTAAGTTTTAAAGAAAAGTACTATGCTATAAAGCTTTTAATTTTAACTTCAATTGGGGAAAAAATCAGTAGACAAAAGAGGAGTGTTCATGTTTTCATTCATTTTTGAATGTTTTTTCTGTCTTTTAAAATATCACATACATATGTAGCTACAGCAGCAGAAGGACTTGTTTATGAAGTAAAATTTATAAATTACAAATATCTCATTTAAATGCTACCTTACAGACAGGTGAGAAAGGGAGGTAAACATCACAGTTTAAACTTTAAGAAATTAATCACATCTTTAGCACTGGGTGCTCAAACTTAAGACAATGTATATTACACAGAAAGTGAAGAAGAACTTTTGGGAAAAGAAAATAATTAAAAATAAATTATGTACAGTAATATGTCTGTTCAATGACAGTGAACTGGCCTTTTAAATATCTCATATTTATTCTTCTTTGATTATCATTCTCCACAGATATAGGGTTTAGGCTGAACTGATGTGTGTGCTACAAAACTAGCACAGCTAGTAGCAACTTGCATTATATTGCCTGCCAGTCATTTTATTAAGCATCTACTACCTTGAGTTTTATCACAGCAGACAGCAAATGAATAAGAGAATTTTAGGAAAATTGAAAAGTCTACTTTATTCACTTTTATAGTACAGATTTGCACATCAGTTAAATTTGCACATCGGTTTGCTTTAAAAAAATTAAAATGTATAAACCACATATGCCACTCTCACTAGCAATACCAAATAAGACTAGTGTTCCTGCTAAAAATGTCTTTTAGATGCATCATTAGAAAACTAACAGTTGTTTGAAAGGCTAGTTAATCAAGAAGCACTATTCACAAAAAATAAATTAAATAATTGGCTCACCCTCAAGGCACATAGATTTCTCCATCAGCTATCAGAGGAATGAGCCCTAAAGGCAACAGGGATTCACCATTTTACTCAGCCCACCAAATTAATGTTCAGTGCATCACAGCAGTGTCTTAACAGCCATACAAAGCTCTTTACATAAGTAACAGGTTCTGCACTCTACAGAACTTTGGAAATTACTTCCAATATGAGCAGCTTATAGATGAAAAAAAATACTTTTCAAAGCATGTCCAGAGGTAGAGAATATGAGTTTTGAAGGTCTACCTACCTAAAAATCACAGGAAAGTTCATCCAGTTTTCTGGTCACTGCTTTTCCCCAAGAAAATAATATGTTGAAATTAGTCTTCAAGGATGGAGCACACATTATCAAATATAGATATCTACAGGACTGAAATAATCAATTCAGTTCCTCAAAGTACCTCAAAAGTGTTGGATCCATTTTAACCAATGAATGGCACTAAGCTCTCCCTCGCAGGAGTTAAAAAACAAAACCCTAATCTAAACATAAACTTGTAGAACAAGTCAAATTGATTGTGTCTTAAAAGTGAATTTTTTTCAATCTAAAGAAAAACTTAAACAATTAGTTCTTCTGTGGTTTCCTGAAGTGTATATGTTTAAGATAATTGCATGCAAGAGAATCAAACCATGTAGTCTTATCAGAAAGCATGAGTCTTGTTGAAATGGTTGAAGAAACCTGGCTAGACCTCTGTGGTAAAAGAATCTACCAGAAGGTACTGGAAAACTTCTGAAAGCTATAGTGACACTCCTCAAAATAATTTAAAAAAAAAAACCCAAACAATTTAAACCCAAATAAACAAACAAAAAAAAATGCAAACAAAACAAACACACACACGCACACACATATACAAAAAACAACAACTAAGCCAAAACAAAAAAGGAAAACAAAAACAAAACAAAAAATCCCCACCTCACAAACAAACAAAAAAATCTCCAAACCAAACCAACAAACTAGAAACCTCAAAAAACCTCTGAACAAAACTAAAAATCAGTCCAAAATGGTTTTTTTTCCACGTTCTAATTTTTAGGGAGAGAAGATATGTGAAACAACTTTCATGAAGACATAAACTTTCATATAACAGTCTATCCACCATATCTAAACAGGATAGATTCTAATCCCATATATTTTGAATCCTGTGTTTTATGACACCTGGGCATCCTTGATACAATATTATTTATGCATCCAATTTTTAAACTTACAGTAATGACCTTCATGAGCAAATTATGCTATAGGATTTAATTCTTAAAAAATATTCCTCCCAGGTTTTTGTGTGAATATGCAATGTAACTCAGAATGGGAGAATGTCATAGGGCATCAGAGGAAAGGAGGTAGAAATACAGACAAGGACATATACCACTACAACTTTGAAAATAATGGATTTTTTATTATTTTTATTCCATCATCCTTTCCCTTTTCTAATTAGCTTTTCTCCATAACTTCTCTTATAGCTATTTAGCCTCCGGCTGGGATGACATGTGGAAAAATTCCTCTGAGGCCAATGGTAATGTGGTTCTCTGGATTGCCCAGTAATAGCCACAAAGTATTGTTGATAAAATCTCTCAAGCACAACACCTCCAGGATAACAGCTAGTGGTCAATAAAGTATGAATGACCTGAAGTTCATTTCCCTTTTTGTGTGAAAAGAGAATAACCCTATCTCTCCTCTACTGTTCTTCATTTCAAGGTCAACTCAACAAATTATATTTTAACTCTGAATATTTTATGATACATTATTACTCAGTAGATACACAATACTCTTGCATTTCCCATCCTTTATTGTCTATGATTAAACATTGAAATGGAAAATAAATACCTTACGTGCAAGTAGACAATCTGTGTACTAGAGACCAATGATCAATCAATCAGTTGTGGCTGTCTGAGGGATCTGATATATGTTTTAAAAATCAATACCCCTGCAGGTTCCTGTGTTCATAAACAGAGCTTTAGAGAGACAAGATCTAGATCTCTGATCCTAACCCTGAGAGTCTGAGATTCAGAATGCTCAGTGTTGTGCCTCACAGAGTGTCAGTGATTAAAGCAATATTTAATGTGCAATTTTTTGTTTATTTCTGGGCAACTACTTCATTTTATATTGTCCCATTTTGAAAATCATACATAGATCCTGCTGTAATATGCAGAACACAATTACTCTCTTGTTAGAATTCTTTTGATTCATCAGTAATGATGTAGAATAATGCAGGGATGTACAACACATAGAAGATTGTTCCCTTGTTTCTCAAATGTCAGTTACTTAAAAGTCTTGTTTTAAAAATAACCCCAGACATAAAATTTCCTTTTTTATTTGAAGTTCTCAATAGGATGGAGCTGGAATCAGAAATAAAGATGAAAGTTATTTTCAGAAATAAAAAGGAATTGTTCATCTCAGAAACAGCTAATGAATTCTTAGTGCATGCTGTATGCCTTCAGCACATAGGACTAGTGAATAGCAGCATAAGAAAAAAAATCAAGCAGCCATTATTGTTACTGTCATCATCATCAATCATCATCTCCATCACACAGGTTTGTGCATATGCTGCAATGGGAAAAAAAAAAAAAAAAAAAAATGAAAAAGAGAAAAGGCTTCTGTTAATTCTAGATTGCTGTATTTTACCTAAGCAGTACACTACCCATCTGAATTACCTCCTATAGGGCATTGCAACTCATCAGCTCTGTCATTAGCCTAATCAATATAATTCCACTATATTTACTTCTTTTTTGTAGAGACACTCCTAGGAAAGGTTGTCAACAATTCCGTGTGAGAACACTTCTGTCCCCATGGATGCACAATATGTCACCCACTGTCAGTCAGATCATCACTGACATGGACAAGAAGCAGTGGCTGTGTGACTGGCCTATGCAACATACTATCTTCTTCCAGAAGAATGAACACGAGTCCAAGGGGACCGTCCTTGATGTTGTCAGGCATGGAGATTTGGTGCGAATTCTCTGCTAAGTCAGTCAGACCAAATTATTTTTTATGATGTATTCCTAAGGAGGCCCTTGGTGAAGATAGTGGATTTTCTACTTTTGTTTTCTACTAGACTTGTTTCTACTTGTCAGGATGCTCAAAAGTACCTTTTTAAAAGTTTCCCAAAACCCTTACAGGAGTGAAAATGGAGTCACTGAAACTTTGCTGGAAATATTCTAGGCTGAGCATTAGCATTGCAATTTACAGCATAAAATGGTAATAAATACAGAATGTTTTTTTCCTATAATGACAACTCTTTAACCTTACTCACCAACCACAGTAAGCAGCAGGAATAAAAATGTCATTGGAGATGGCCTAAAATTTTATTAGAGACCATGTGACTTTTAGACTCATACTTCAATTTGGGAAAATGCTATTTAGATGGAGAAGTTTATGTTCTTTTTGGTTTTTGGAGGGTTTTTTTGTTTGTTTTAGGGTTTTGTTGTTTTTGGGGTTTTTTTGGATTTGTTTTGGTTTTTTGATTTTTTTTTTGGTTTGGTTTGGTTTTGGTTTTTTGGTTTTTTTTGTTTTTTTGTTTTTTTTGTTTTTTTAGTCTTGTTAAATCACAGTGTTTCTGTGTTTACTGAGAAGGAGAATAATTGTGCAGAATTAGACTAGTTTAGAGTCCTAGGACAAGAACCATGTGTAGTTTTTAAGATATCCATATACAGACATCCAGGAAAAATAATTTCAAGCTTGGTGCAACCTTTAAGTTCCCTAGATAAGTTAGGAACAAAATTTTATTAATGACATCTAAACTTTCAAACTTGCACCCAAATGAGATGGGAAGAAATTGCTTACGAACATCTAAATAAACACATTAAGAAATCTTATCTATCATTGCTGCTGCACTATAATCCATTATCCTAGACATCTGCATGTACTTCTGAATTAGACACCGATATTTTTTGATGACTTTTGGTCATGTCATCAGTTAAAGATGATCAATAACTTTTTCTGACTTGTGTGAAATATGTAGAAAATAATTCAATGCAAACTGACCTGCTATGAAAATGAAAAGTGAAGTGTAGCAGTTTATGTGTTGCATTTGCTCAAGCCTCAGCTGTCAAAACAGCTCTGCAGGGTTTGATGGACTTTTTTCTTTTGTTTTTTTTCAACCTAGGTATGATAAGCCGCTCTTTGTAATTTTGCTCTAAAAACTTTTTTTGTGGTTGATTAGCCTTGCTTGGATTACCAGGTACCCACAGAGCCTCTATCACTCCCCTCTTAAGCAAGGCAGGGGTGGGAGGGCAGAGAAAATAAGATAGAAAAAATACCCCATGGATCAAAATAAAAACAAAATCAAAGGCAATATGAGGAAGCAAAGGATAACAAAGGCAGGTGAGGTGCATCTCAGGAGGCAGGGCTTCAGTGTTTGTAGTTGTTACTCTGTAAAAAAGCACCACAATAACGAATGCCACGACTCTTGGTTTGTGTTGAAGAGCAGATATCACATGGAACATCCCTCTGGTCACTTTGGGTCAGCTATTCTGCCTATTTCCCCTCCAAGATTTTGCCCATCCCTATCCTACTGGTGAGAGTGGAATGTTGGGGGGACAGCACTGATGCTATGCCAGCCCTGATCAACAGGAGCCAAAACACTGGAGTGATATCAGCACCTTTCTAGCTCCCAATACAGAGCACAGAACTATAAGGATGGCTATAAAGGAGGAAAGTGAACTCTTTTCAACCTGAGCCAAAACACTTTCTATTGATTTAAAAGAAAAAATATTGTAAGATTTTCAACATACCAATTACTTGAAGTTTATGCTGTGACGGCTTATATAGATATTTTTGACTTGTTATTTATTTTTTCCCTGCAAAAGAACTGGTCACAAAGAGTTCTAGCTCTGGTTTTTCTCATTCAGTGAGAGGGAAGTAAGTGTTACACATATAGAGCCAGGCTTTTCCTATAGATAAAGTATACCCCAAATACTGAAAAAAAGAGAGATAGAAACTGGATGATGACTGACTCCTCTAAGCCAGTCCAGACTATGAACGATAAAGAACTCAGATGCAGGTTCAGTTTGAAAATGGTTCCAGATGGCAATTATAGAATGTGTACCGACAACAATATTCATGTCTTGGACAGGTTTTGCTATGGATTCATCACTTCAAAGTACCTGATAAGATGATTTATCACAAACTAAACTTAAAAGTATTTAATCTGGGAAATTATTCCTTATTATCAGTACAAAAAAATTATTGTGACAACTTTGAGTCAACTTTTCAGAGAAATGAGAATAAACAGAGAAATTTAGGACAAAATATGTTTAAATTCCATTACTTATGTTCAGTTTTATCAAGAAAGAATCAAGAAACTAATTCAACCTATAGGAAAAGGAATAGATTTCTTTCCTATGTGCCAGTAAGAATTGAGTGTTCATAATTTTCATCAGCAAATCAGGTCAATGGTAGAAATGGGTCAAAACACAACTCTTTGACAAACATTCATCTATCAAATATTAGAGACAAAATCTCTAAATCAATATTTATGTATTGACAGTGATTAAAAAGGTTTCTAAGGCTTTCCTTTTGAAAATATAAACTCTTTTCTGAAACTTTGAGACAAAATGTAAGTTTTATTTAAATTCTTATGCTTTCAAAGATACACTGACAGATTTATAATAAACATTTATTGCATTCTTAAGAGTTTTTCTCAACAGTAGAACAAAAACACAACAGTTAAAAAAAACCCATAACACAAAACCCAAAACCAAACCAGACCAATACAAAAACCTTTAAGGCAATTTTCATTTTCTTTAGGTTCCCTGAATTATACCCTAATACACCTTTGCATTCCAAATAAAATGAAGATCAACATGTACCAGTTTAAGCACTTTACTCTTCCTGTACAAGCCCCACACAAATACTCAGAGGCAACCACATAAAAAGATTTGGACAGTCTTATCATGGCATCTCCTTGTAGACAAACATTGGAAAACATTTTCTGTATGAACTTAAATCCTTTGTCATATGATAATACCATGGGCTTTGGCTTGGCCGTTGCTTTATATATTATGTTTATGACAATATGAATTTTCAGACTCAGAATAATAAGCCGGATAAAAAACTGAGAAGAGAGTAGAGCTATTATTATCTTTTCATACACTTATATAGAAAACAGATCTTCCTCCACTCTTTCATTATATTGACTTAAAAGACACTCCTGAAAACTTCCAAATGAATTAGTGGTACCACTGACCCATGGAAGATATTTACCTAATTTTCATTAACAGAGGAAAAGAACATAGAAAAATAAAATATAGAAAAACATTATCTCTCTAGAGATAAATTTCCCATTTTTATATTAACTATTTCCAGAAAAGTGAAACAGGCTTGTGTCTAAAATTGGAGCAATCTCTGAAAGTTTGCATGCATATATTGGGGACTATGACATCAACTGTTTCCAGTATATTCAGGTGATGTTCTATTTCATTTCTCAGAACAGGGAATTAATTTTTCCTAGGCTTGAGCAATGCATAAATTATTCCATACTGGCAGAAGCGTGTGCTTAATAAGCCCAAATTGCATTCACACCAGCTGACATTTTCCACCAACTTGGGCATTTTCTTCCCATATTGTGTCTCTTCTGTAACATATACTTGGCAAACTCAGAGGAGGTAGTATTCAGACTCACTTAATATCATGGAGGAAACAAGGTAAGTGTAAACAGAAGTGAGCAAATTTTAGCAATCCAGTCCTTGAAAGAAGTCTGTTATACACTTTCAGAAAGATCACATTGTTTAAACCTCAATAGCTCTGGTAGGCAATTTTTTCCTGGGCCTAAATAATGCTTTTTGAAGCTTAATAGCTGCAAACATAATATTATCAGAATCATGTTGTTAGCCAAAATAAGGAATGCAATTAAAAACCTTTTAAAGTCCATTTAATGAAAGCAGCAAAATACTCATTGGGAACTAGGAAATCTACTTTAGAGATGACCCCAGTTGTCTTTTGATGTTTGTAAGTTATGAGTTTTTTAAATAAGGTTTGCAGTTCATTGTTACCCATGCTTTTTCATTATAATGAAGATTGCAACAAATTGGCATGTACGATGGGTTCACAGGAAGAACGACCTCCTGTAAATGTATTTGTAAACATCACAGAGAGCTGCTATTGTTCAGTGCTATTTCATTTCTTCACTGATTGTCAGAGTTTAAATGAATTTAGTACACCTGAATGTTGCCAAACTGGCATTCCAGAAAGCTGCAGAATCTTATATATAGAGGAGAAACAAAAAAAAAGGAAAAGATACACAAGTAGAATATTATCCACTCTGTTATCCTCTGACTTTTTCATTGGATGATTGTCTGAAAGGTCCATTCTAAACAGCGTTCATTTTACTACCTAGTTTATTTATTTCTTGTGCATAATTCAAAATTATTTTAAAAATTTAAAAAGCTTTGGGCACAGGATTGTTTTTGTGCATAGAAACAAGCTTATGATGAATATGATAACATGTTGATCTTTATATATAAATGTCATTTTTGACTATGCATAACTGGCTGATATGAGAACTAAACCAAACCCCTTTGTCATACACAATTTATTTGGAGTTTGTATATGCCAACAGTTTCCACTCCAATTGGAGAACTGAAATTAATCTTTAAGTATGAGCAAAAAAATATCTCTTTTATAGATGATGATCATATCTTCAAATTATATTAACAGCAGATTTGAAAGATTGTGGATTGCCAAAAATTCATCACAAGGAAAGAACGGTGTAACACACGTTGTGGCTTAACCCTAGCCAGGAACTAATCTCCACACATTTCTCACTCACTCCTCCACCAGTGGGATCAGGGAGAAAACTGAAAGGGTAAAAGCAAGAAAAACTGTAGGTTGAGATAAAGGTATTTTCATGGGGAAGGCAAAAGTTGCACACACAAGCAGAGCAAATGAAGGAATTAATTCACTGCTTCCCCTGGGCAGGCAAGTGTTCAGCCATCTCCAGGAGAGTAGGGCCCTGTAACATGTAATGATTATCTGGGAAGCAGCATTCCAAA
Source organism: Erithacus rubecula (assembly GCF_903797595.1). NCBI lineage: Eukaryota > Metazoa > Chordata > Aves > Passeriformes > Muscicapidae > Erithacus > Erithacus rubecula. Next base: position 65,043,283 of record NC_136658.1, read on the forward strand.
TGTCCTCCCCTTCATCCTTCTTCCCTCACTTTATATTCTGGGCATGACAGTCTGAAATGTCCCTTTGGCCACTTGGAGTCACCTGTTCCTGGGCGTGTCTCCTCCCAGCCTCCAACACACCCTGAATTTCCTTGGCAATCTGGCAGTCTGAAAAGTAGAAAGGGACTTGGCTCTGTGTAGTCCCTGCTCAGCAATAGCAAAAACATCTCTGCATTATCAACCCTGTGTTCAGAACAAATCCAAAACACAGCTCCATTCCAGACCCTGGGGGAAAACATTACCTCAACTGAAACCAGCACATTTCTCATAAACTGAAATGGAGGAATTTGGAACACACTGACTTGAAAGACACAGTGTGTCTTTCAAGTGGTCATCATACATTAAGCAATGAAAAAGCATTTCACTATTACCAGGTATGAAGTAATTTCTTCATTTAATTGTTTGCAATACTTTTGAGGACATTTTTTTTACCCAAATTTTCCCTTCCTTTCTGTTTTGTAATATTTACCTCCCAGAGCCAAACTCGGTTACATTACTCTAGTTACAGCCAAACTAGTTTCACCATATGCTGTCTGTACTATCTATAGTATGCAGAACAAATCCAACAGTTGTGACTGATGGTGGTTCATGAGACATCAAAAACTTTCTCCTAGGATTTAAAAGGAACTCTCCACCCAAGCAGAGCCATGGCACAGCAATAATTTTTGTATGAGTACATTTTTTCAAATTTAATACAGCATACACTAAACACCAGGTCTGAGCCTGTGAATAGTCTGAATAGTGCTGCACAAAATTAAGGTGTTCCAGCTCTTATTGGCTACCTATTTCTGATAATGTTATGCCTGCTTATGTTTTTGCTTCTGGGATAAATTTTGTTTGGATTTTGTTTAATACAGCTGAGGTCTACTATGTCTAATTTTCTATGTAACTCATAGAAGCCAAATCAAATTCTTTGTGATGATAACATATTGACAGAGTACCACTTACTCATTCCTCAATTATAATGACCACCAGAAAGACTCTCTCAGTTTTGATGTATGATTTAGCATTACAATCAAAAATATTATCAGTATATAATTAGTTTGATATGCATGGGTAATATTTAATTAATGATATGTATACAGTTAATCAGAAATTAACTTGATGACTTCTGTTGAATCAGTATAAGCAAACTGTTGGCAGTAACCTTTCTAATGAGTTATAGATAATAGGAAATTTAATATCTACTTTAAAAAAATAATAATAAACCAAGAGGAAAGGCAACTAAAGTAAAGAAGTTTATAAAGTATAGGTAAGTTACCCTAGTTTTAGCTTTCTAAAAAAATCAGCAGTAATTTATAAAACAATTTATTTGTAAGTACGTAGGAGACGAGAATGTAGTACACAGCATGCAAAGTGCAGTTCTATGAAGAATAGGCAGGGTACAGCCAGACTAAACCATCTAATATTTCTACACAAAGACAAATAGAAAGGGAATTATGTGTCATAGAGTTTCATTTTTTGCAACATATTTATTCTTCTTTGCACATGACATTGTCTTAAGAAAATAAGGAAAATACAGTTAAATGACATTGGGTGGAGTTAAGCTAGATTGGATACCCGTAGCCACAGGAAAGGATGTGAAATTGTCCTCTGTCATTTCGATGTATCAGGCAAGAATTAATGAGCTTCAAAATCAACACAGAAAATTCAGTAGAGGCACTGGGGAAACATGAAAAGGTAAGGTAGTGAATTACACTCATAGGTTGCTGTGGGAATCTCTGTCATAGAAGTCTTTAAAAGAAATAGAAAAATTTCTATGCAGAATCATAGAGAGAACTGATTCTGCCTTAGGGCAAGGAAAAGGACCAGATGACCTCTCAATGACTCCTTACTCCTGTTTTTCTGAGATTCTATTATGTAGATGTCTGAATTTGAATATATTATTAAAAATATTGGAATACTTTAGTTAATATTTTATAATAATGCTAAAGTAGTTAATGCTATTAAAAATGTTAATAATGACAATAGTAGTATTTACCTATATGTTAAATTATTATTGGCATTTGCATGAATATTACTGAGTAAAAGTGTCATCCATTATCAAAGATTAAATTTGTGAATCAATATTCAAAGTAAATATTCAAGATCACTATTTTTATTATTATTTCATAATAATATATTTTATTTCCTGATAGGCCCATTTGAATTTATACCAAGTTTTTATGAAAAAAAAAAAAATAAAAAGAACCAGTGGAATAGTTCCAAAGATTAAGGATACATGTGCCCAGGTCTCTTTAATCTCAATTACATGACTTCTACTCATCCATTTAGTGTGGCAGAATAGTAAGCTTGAGTTTCAGTAATGAAGATAAGAATGTAATTCAGCTTTTTTTCAGGAGTCTGATAGGCAGGATCCTATGGGAAGCTTATCTGAACAGTAAAGGGACTGGCGAGATCAAGTTTTCTTCTTGGAAAAACTTCTTAAAACACAAGCAAGTCAATCCCAACATGGACAAGAATGTGTGGCAGTGGGCCAGGTAACTCAATGCAAAAATCCAGAATGAGTTCAAGTCCAAAAAAGAAAGTAGAGGGTGGAGTTGGGAACACTCCACTAAGGAGCTATACAGAAACAGTGCCTAGGTGTCCAGAGCAAGAATTATTAAAACCAAAGTCCAGCTGATGCTGAAAATGGCAGATGTGAAAGGGAACAGGAAACAATTCTATATGTAATTAGAAAAATAGAAGTAGCATAAAGCAAAATATGTGGCTGCTGCTGAATGTGAGAGATATCTAGATATATAGGATATTTAAAAACTTGAAATATTCATCATCTTATCTGCTCAGCACTTTCTCTTCCATAAACTGTCCAAGTTTCTGTCTGTAGCAGCAGAGTACAAGGTGAAGAATTACTTCAGAAGGTACCAGAAGGCAATTACATGGAGCATGTCTTAGTGATTGCTATAGTGAGGTTTACATATACAAATCCATGGGACCAGACCACACACAAATGCATTAACAACATGAATAGGAGAAAAGAGGAGGATGTACTGAAGGGCAGGACTGACAAAGCTCAAGAAACCCAGTGAAATTAGTGAAAACAAATGTAAAATTCTGCACCTGGAATGCAGTCAACCCATGTGACAGGACAGGCTAGGAGTGTGCTATGAAAAGTCAAGACTAGCAGAAGATTAAATACAAAACAATGCAGTATCCACGCTGATGGGAGAGAAGATATCCAGATTCTCCTAGATATGCTCAGCAACAGATGCAACTGGCAGAAAAAAGCTACGGAAAATAAAATTCTGAATAAATATATAATAGATACAAATATTCCTCATGGTGATGTTGGTCAAGCACTGGAATCATGGAATTTGTAAAATATTTATCCCTGCTAAAAATTCTCAAATTTAATATATCTAATGGAACAGTCTAAATTCAAAGTTATCCCCACTTTAATGAGCAGCATGTGTTGATGACCTACTGTTTCTCTTCCATGTTAATAATTTTTATGGCATCTTTCTTACTTTTTTGTTTTTTAATTATTAGAAATATATCTGTAATATCATATCTGTTCATTTAACCTTAGCTTCTTCTTCGAGGAGTACATGCTATTTCCTCAAGCTTCCCTTTAGCTCATACCATTTTTAAAAGCTCCTGTTGAGACTTATTTCCCTTACATGTCATGCTCATTTTCATATTAGCCACTACTTGGCCATGCTGTGATTATTTCTTTACATTTCATTTCCTTTGAACACTTAATCTTTTTTTTTTTTTTTTTTTTTTTTTTTTGGTAGCACTTTTCTGAACTCCCTTTGATTTGTTAATATACGTGCAATATTGTAGTTCCCAGAGCAGAAGTTATTCTTGCAGGTGCAATCACACTGGGGTGATATAAAATGGAATTATTGTCTGCCTGCTGTGTGACATCAATGTGACAGATTTCTTGGACTCTAACAAGAAATCTTGCTTTTTTAAATAGGAAGAGGAATGATCATTTCTGTATTTTTGAGAAGCTGGAGCACAAACAGAGACGTGCACATACATGCACAAACACTCAGACATGCACAGGCATACACATATATACAGAGTTGAGAGAGATAAAACTAATTTCTATCTAACATCTCCTGTGAAAATTGATTGCTATAGGAAGAAAAAAGAAAACCCCCAAAACAAAACAAAACAAAAAAAAAAAAAAAAAAAAAAAAAAAAAAAAAGCAAAAACAAACCAACAGAAATGCAAAATGAATAATTTATTGGACTTTTTACAATAGGAAAAATGGGGGAAATGGTTAGAAATAACAGTAATTAACAAAACACATCAGAAAAGTTGCAGGAGTAGTATACTAGTCATTGATTCATTTCCTTTGAGTGATGCACCTAGTGATACAGTGATATGGTGAGATGTTTTCATAAAATCTTTCAATATGACAGTAAATTATAACACTTTTTTGATTAAATAACTCACAAAGTATAACTGAGCATGACCTGGAAGAAAGTATCTTGGGATGCAGGGAATAGAATTTTTCTCAAAATCTATCTTCACTTAAATTTCAACTCTGCCTCATGGACAGACTATCATTTGGTTTCAACCCAGCAATGTCAGATAAGCTATTCCTTCTGTTTTAACACAATTTTCTTACTCTGGTCTTGATAGTTTGATAATTTCTCTCTCAGACTGTCCCAAGAGAATCATCTTCAACACAAAAGCTTCTGACTCCACACCTCACTCAGTGAGATGAAGCATAGACTAAAGGATCTTGCTCCCCCTTGATTATATTCCTAGATGAAATATATTTCAGACAGCTCCACAGGAGAAGGTTATGAACTACAAGCAAGAAATGTGTTCAGAGGGTAAAAGTGAGAATTATTTTTCTACATGAACAAAAATGAGAAAATTATTGGCCTTTTCCTTAAAAACATTTAACAATTTCTGATGCTTTCTCATGCCAAGTCTGATGCTTTTGTAGCAATTTTTTCACATAAGTATCCTAAACTCCCTAAAAAAGATCTGACAAGCACCAGCTTTTTATACTTCCCCTTGACTGTCCTTTCTTAAAAGGAAATATCTAGAAAGCATTTAATGCAAATAATTCTTTACAAATGAAACAAAATTTGGTAATCTTTGTGGTGGTACTTACCCATAGACTCTTATTTACCCATTGAAATATCACAATTTGTATCTCAAGGAAATTCAACTGGAATATAACCTGCATAAAACCAGACCTGGACTGAATTTCATTTTATTAACTTACAATCCTTGAAACCAAAAGGTGCACAGATAGGATTATGAAGGGGTTTTTGCACGCATTTTATGGGCTGGCATATTTCCATTTATCAGCTGAGTCTAAAGGGGTGCACAATGAAATTAATTTCTGCAGCCAGAGCTACTATGGCTTCAAGGTTGATCAAGGAGATGACTTGGAGAAGTGAGGAACTAGTATGTCTCTTTCCAAGAATCTCCACCACTGAAGGACAATTTTCAAGTTAAGGTCATTTTGCCACTCTAAAGAGAGATTTTAATTAAAAAAAAAAATTCAGATGTAACTGAGTGTCTTCAGATGGGATCTAGTAGAGCGCTGATGCCCATTTGACCCATTCTACTCACATTCTCAGTTAATAGTCTTCCCGGACATTTTTTTCCCCAAGTTACTAAATATATTTCTTTGGCTTTACATTATCACCATGCTTGTAACTTTAACTTCTTACTTAGGCATATGAACTTGACTGTTAACTTATGCTAAAGCTCTTCTAGACAATTGCTGAAGAACACCATGGAAAAGAAGCATTTAGAAGAGTAATATTTCCTCTAGTGTTTTGTGTACAATGGAGCAAATATATGTTTCAGATATTCCACAAGAAATTTCAGCCATAGGGACATATCTGCAGCATAATTTGCCGGCATAAATTTTTTATTTTATTCCTTTACATAGTCAATTTCAGTTTTCTGTTTAGCAAAATCACTTAACTTGATTTTTAAAAGCAATCTCTTTATGGATTTTTTTGTTGTTATTTTTTGGGGGGGGGGGCAGGGGGGAGAGTGTGTTGTTTTGGGTTTTTTTGATTGGTTGTTTTTATGTTGGGTTTTTTTTTTTTGGGGGGGGGGGGTTCTTTTGTTTTGTTTTTGTTTTCTGACATCAGTGATATAAATTCCTCTTATGTGAAACATGCATTTTGCTAACTGGTTGCGCCTGCTTTCTGTTCAGAAACAGAAGAAAGTTTCATCAAATCTTTCACACATTTGAATTACAAGACACAAAAGAGAAAATTTTTGTCTTGTTTTGGGGTACATGTATGCATACTTTCTTGGACATTATATCACTGATACTTTCACAAATGTCATTTTTCAAAATACATATGTGTTTATTTTCTCATAGTATAAAATAATCTCAGGGCATGTTGAGTGATTACAACAGATATGACAACATTCTCAAAAATACTTGTGAAATAAGACACTAGAAGCTAACTTATTTTGCTCATTAAAATGTTAGTGTTACAGAGATTAAACATATCACCATCAGTTTTGATTCCGAATGTCATGATTGTGTATTTTTTCAAAAATGCTGTATTTGCCCTATTTTCCTGCTGAAAACACAGAAGTTTTAGTGCGTGTTATTTATGCTTTGGGACAAAGGATAGGCCTCTCCTTGAACTTGAGTTCTCTTTACACATATAGACATAATAGTATACAGGGCAAGTAAAATTAATTATAATGCCAGAAATTAACATGGATGCATGAACATAATCTTACAATTTTTTATAAGTATTCTTATTCAATGCTAATAATCAGTATCTTCTGTCTAATGATGGAGCTCCCTAATCTCTTTTCAACAATACTCTTGCTAATCAACACGGAACATTCAGAAAACAACTGTGTGTCTGTGGTCTGAACAGTAATGGAGTCTGACAAAAGGTTATGAACAAAACTTTATTGAGGCACTGAGAAAGCTGAGCATCAGTGCAGCCAGATGGGGATTCACCTGATCCCTGAGAGTGAACAGAGCTTCAGCAATGATGCCATGGCTCTGGTGCACGATCAGGAACTCAATGTCAAGTCAATTGTGCCAATGAATTTTGAATGAGGATGAGAGTTGTGTCACTCCTTGGCTCCACCAACAGGAGTGTGAGTTGAGAGAATCACACCTTACATGGGAGAAGCATGGACTACATGTCATTTCAGATGATGTTGGTGACATCCTGCCTACATGACAATGACAATGGGGGTAGGCTGCCAGACTGCAAGAAAAGAGATACCTGCACAAACAGGACAAGGTCACAGTAAAGACACTCCTATAAAATTTCCAACAGTTCTATGCTTCTTCTGTATTATCAAGATTAGACCTGAAGGTATGTTTGCAACACCAATAGAAATTTATCTAGAAACTACACGAGTTCTGTTTATTTGTCCAATCAATATCCGCTGATTCACTAATTGTTCTTCTTTGTGAAAGGAAACTGCCACCTGCCAAGACTTGTCAGACTTCTAGACAAAATGCCCATGAAGAACAAAATCGGGTATGAGCATAGAATTTATTGAATGGCATTTTCTGAACACAATATTTATGAGAATTAAGTAATAATATTTTGCCCCATTTCATTTCAAACTAAGATTTGTGTGTACTGGTACATTTTTATTTTGCTGGCAGTAGAAATGTGATTCTTCAATAAAAGTAAATAAATCTGTGGTTTGTGATTATGCCTCCTCAAAGAGTCATAATCTGTTTTTCTGTTTGTTACTTTCTGACTGATTGAACAAAACAATACACAACAGCTATTTACACTTTTAAAGCTCATTCTCATGGCAATGTGCTGGACTAGAGGCTCTCTGTCCATCTGATTTACCTACACCTTCAGTCAGGGTGCAGAACCAGACCAGAACTCTAGCTGCAGTCTTATTAGAGCCAAGCAGTGCAGAAAGATTAACTTACATCCTTATGCATAGAACTTCTGTTTCCATAACTTAAGGCAGTAGAACATCATTACATACTCAGTATGCAACCTACAGCAGGCTGCACAGGATTGCATCCAGGTGGGTTTTCAGTATCTCCAGGGAGAGAGAACCCACAAGCTTTCTGGGCAGCCTGGTTCCGTGCTCTGTCACCTTTGCAGTATACAAATTTTCCCTCATATTCAGATGAAACTTCAAATGTTTCCATTTGTGTCCATTGTACCTGTCCTAAGCATCTAAATTTTCTTTGTTAAATATTATCAGTTTAACTGTTCGTCTATTTTCTGATCACTTCCCCAGCTGAGCATTAGTGAAAGGTTTCTTCTGTATTTCAGCATTTAAATCATTCATGAGAAGGCAGAACTATACAAGACATGAGAAAACTTCTGCAGAACCTGTCTAAACACTACATTGTGGTTTGATAGCAACTCACTCTAGGAGACTTTTTGGGCACATCTGATAATTTTGCACATCTTTAATACTAATCATCTTAATCTTATCTTTGGTTATAAGTGTCACATAAAGCAGCTTCAAAAGATTTTGTAAATTTGAAATATCTAAAATACACATTTCTTCTCCTTTATCTGTAAGACTGTTATCCTATGACAAAAAGGAAATTAGATTATTCTGACAAGCTTTGTTCCCAAGAAATCTGTGCTTGCAGTCAGTCTACTCTTATGTTATCTTTAGCTGCCTATAAATTGTTTGAATATTAGTTCCAGCTTTTTACAAAAGGAACTAAAGCTAACTCACACATAATTCTCAATTCCTAGTTTTTCACCTTTTTGAAGATGTGAACCGTGATTTTCCTTTTTTTTCCCAGCTCTCCAAAACTTCATAACCTTTCATGAATTCTGTATGGTTTCAGCAAGTCTTTAAAGTTTTCTGAGTAAAATTCAATTGGACTATCCAACATAAAACTTCTAACTTACATTAGAGCTCTTTAATGTACTTTCTCTTTCTCGAAACTGAATCTTTACCCCTTTCTTGTTGATTATGTGTCAGCTGCCTGATCTCAGACAATCTTTTTAGCAATATCTGAAGCTAAAAAGAACATTAAACACTTCAGCACTCTTAGTATCATTATCAGTTCTTCCTTCTGTTCAGCATTTCCCTTTATCTTCATCTTGATACTAACCTGCTCACTGAATGTCTTTCTGTTGTTCTTTATGACTCCTGCTAGTTGTGTCTTATTTTTCATCTTGGTCTTTCACAATTTTTTAATGCATTTTTTGTCCTTAACAATTTGGCTTCTTTTTCTGTGTTTCATATATCCTCTTAATTCAATTATAATCCATAAAGAGTCAATACTTTATCCAAGCTGTGGTTTTTTTCTAAATTTCCTATCTTTTCAGTATTTGTGGTCTGTGATTATGCTTTTAATATAGTTTCTTCATTAAGCTGCCAAATGTCTTATTCTTTAGATGTGTTTCTCACAGAATATAAGTTCCCAAAACTCTTAATTATTGCTCTAATAAATTTGCATGTTCAAGGTTTATTTAATCTAACGTCTGCGAGTCAGGAGTTTTCCCCAAGGGAAATCTATAAAAGCAGTTGAAAGCACTTTAGCTTTCCCTGTTCTGTGGGTTTTGACCTATTTCCCACAACTACCCAGGCATTTTCATATAACAAATCCCCTGCTATTGAACGACATACCCTGGATCTCTCCTGCTTTCTTGCTGTGACACATTGTAATTTGTTATTACCATTGTTCCTGGTCTTTTTTTACTTTTTTTTTTTTTTTTTCTAAGGGACTAAAAATATTCTTGGTGGTTGGAGTTATGAAGAAATATGTGAAGAAAATGGTCAGAAAAGCTCGCCTATTATGTACTTAGTCATAATTCTCCAGGGATATTGACATTAGAACCTATAAATCTTCATTAGTTGCTGTATCTTCAACATTTAATAAATGTGTGCAGTTCTTAATTTTCTGTGTATTTTTCATTAAAATTACCATTCAAATTTTTACCTTAGAATCAAATACTTGTACAAGATGGTCTACTATCTATTGAGCTCTTCATCATTTGTTAACCAATTATTTGTGTTAAACCAGAGAACCATAATTTGTTCCTTTTATAAGTTACTTTTTTACTCTCTCTCTGAAGATAACTAGAAAATAAAAAGAAACTCTCAAAAATAAAAATTTCTGATGAAATATGAAAAATGTAAATTATGGGTAGCTGAAATCAGGGGTAGCTCTTACCCGTACTTTTGCTGCAGTCAGATTTATACTGTGTCTTTCTTGACCGGGACTGAGGGACTGAGAGGAAACAAAAAACCAAATATATAAAATATAGCTTCAATAAAGTGAAATACAATTGAAGGTCTTCTTATCCAATTCAGAAATATCCAACCCAAAATGCAACATATACTTGATGGAGAAATTGTACTCATTGTCAGATAAGCATATGGTTTATTTCAATGTATTTGTAAAGAAGGGATATTGCCACAGAGAGTTAATCGCATATGATGCTCATAATGTAATATGAATCACAATAACAATCCTAAATAGCCATTATGGTAAGAGCAGTGAAATGGAACTTGAAATAAACAGTGCAATGAGGGCATATCAGTTAGCTTGAAAGGATAGGAGCTTTCCAGTGGAGGAAGAGCGACCAAATACAGTACCTATTAAAGGACTATTAAATGTGAATATAAAGTGTCTCCCTAAAGCCAAGTGCAATTATTTGCCACATGAGTGGGAAAAAAACAAATACATAGTTTTGTTGCCATAGGCTAGGTTCCTATTAATTTCCTAAGTCTCTTCCCTGAAGGATTCTTAGTCATCTAATAACATGGTTGAACTGAAATGCAAACCTTATTTCAGTGCAGGCAGTACTCCGTCTCTATTCTGTGCATATTGTCAGTAAACTTGTTCATCATGCCTTCCCACTATGAAATCTGTTCACATTTTAGAAGTGGCCAAAGTATTCAACTGTTACTGGAGAAGAAGGATAGTCTGTCAGAACGAAATACAGACAAGACAGTGAGAATCCATCATCACCACCTGAAAAAGTTTTCTCTAAAAAGAGTATATCTTTTTGTCAGGGAAGGTTGGGTAGACATGGAATGGCTTTCTTATTGCTGTCAATACAGTATGCACAAGCACAAAGCTTGTGGCCTCAAATTCATGCTTTCCATTTAAATGGTTGTCTTATGTTTCAACTGGTTCTGAACCCAAGCAAATGAATTCTACATTGCAGCAGAGGGACACATCCACAGAGACATCTTTAAGTGAGTGAGAAAGGCAACCAAGGAAATATATTTGATCTTGAACATGGATTAGTAACCACAGGAATACTCTGTCTTCTGCATTCATGCTTCTGTCTTCACAGATACTTTCTACAAGTAGCTTGATTAAAGCTGTTGTGAAGTAAACTGATTCTCATTAGTCATGCTAGATAATAAAGGCGAGCTAATTTATCTTCTTAATATTGTTCATTCTTACAGAGGACATTAGGGAATCATCAGTCTGCAATCAACAACACTGTGATCTGATTCATTCCATTGTATTGTGACCCTGTATCTTCTTTTGGTGAACTTTCACATAACTTTATGGTACAAAATAAGAACAAACTACTTATGCACAAAGCTGCATGTAAGTGAAATCTTTCAAGTATGTTTTCTTTGCATAATTAGTCATGATAAAAAAGGAAATTTTTTTAACAAAAGTAATTTCTTATTAAAATGTCAGTTTCATCAAAGTTTTTACTTTGAAGAATAAAATAAAATATAAGCTTTTTTTTTTCTTACTCTCACTTGATGCCTGCAGTACATATTATGGAGATAATATTAAGATACACCTTGTTTTCAGCTGAGCAAATTATACAATATTCTAAAATAAAATTAGAAAACCAAATTTATCCACATTTTCACAGCTTCTGAAAATACTCAAAGCAGACTTCAGAAAAAATACTGAAATATTTAAGTTCTTCACAGCAACAGATATATAGAACAGGATAATAAATAACACACAAAAATATGACTATATATATGCTATACTTTGACTCGGGAAAATAGGCCTGCCTAAAATATACAGCTCAATTTTGAGATGCAGCTGTGAAAATATTTCATCCATGTCCAACACTGGTTTGGTTTCCAAGGTAGTCTCCCTCTCTAAAATCAGACAGATGTGTAAAAGTAACATGCAATATGTAAGTATGTAAAAAAGAAAAGGAAAATTATTGCAATTTATATTTGTTTGGCATAAACTGTGTGATGAAAATTCACTTCTTTAGTGAGGAGTTTGTCTTTAAAAGGGATTGCAATTCCATTCAGAAAGGAATCAAAATTCTGACTTTCACCACATGTTAACCACAACATTTTTGTCTGGATGGAAGAAAATGTCTCATGAAAACTAGACTTCTTACAAATTGCCACACTTAAAAGACACAAAAATATTGCCAATCCATGGAAACACTTTCAGCTAGGTTTATCCAACTTATTATATATGTCTACATTGGGAAACATAATTCACTTGCTGTGTCTATCTCTTTCCATTGAACTATAAAAGCAGCTAAGGATTAAACATTGATGTTGCCCAAATCTAGATAAATAAATTTACTTTAGAGTACAAATTGATTACTGAGAGTTAATATCAGTTAACAACCTATGTAAACAAAAGAAAACTGCTAATGTGTATAATTGTTGGTAAGACTGAGAATAAACGAAAAAGTAAAATGTGTGCCTGAAGTAAGATTTAAGCTCTGAGGCCCTTCCCAGGACCACATACTCAGTCCATGAAGATAAGACTATAACGTAGGAAGCCACCAGGAGAACAACCCATGGGTTTGGTACTGGAACTAGTTGGTGGAATAATAACACATTAGCAGTACAAGTATATTAGCTGCCAAATTGTCACAAAAATTTCTTCCAGCCATTCGTTAATCACCTGTCAGACTCTTAGGGTTTGGGATGCAACTGGATTATGAAGTTTCTAAGTGTTCTGTTTAATTTGGGGACTGTATTTTCCAATATTTAATTCCTAATTGCGTCTTCTCCTGGGCAAGGTGAAACATTAAAACCTTTTTTACACCAGTATTTCCAGCAAGGTAGGCTCAGAACTCAGCTTCATTCACATAACTCTGTAGCAACTCCAGTGTGCTTTTTATTATGTACCTAATTAAATAGTCTGTGAACTAAATGGAACTAAACAATGAGTCAAAATCTTTATATTCCCTGTGCCGCTGTGTAACCATAATGCACAGTAATTGTTATCATATTTGATGAAATGACCTAAAATTATTCATAAAGCATAACATTGTTGAAATCAAAGCACCTTGTTTAATGCTAAGTGAAAAAGGGACAGGTAGAGTTGCCCTGACAGCTGCACATCGGTGATGGGTTTGAGACTGAAAGGTCTGCACAGGGTGGAAAGGGTTTAAGTATTTCCATACCACCTGTAATGGAAATGCCTCCTGGAACCTCTGCAGCTGGATCTTCTTTTCATCTCAGAGAAATCTTTGTGGCTCCCTAAAAACTAAGCACTTCATCTGCAGCATGGAATGGGAGTGTGGGCCTAAAAACAAACCAGGCCACAAAATTATATGACACAGAAAATTGATTTTATATTATTGATTCCTAAACAATATGTAGTCATTTCATATCACTTAAAAGTTAAACATGCAATTTAAGATTCTCATCTTGCTTGTTGACAAAACCAGTCAACATGAGTACCTCCAGGAAACACCAGAAAGCTATTTATTCCATCTGGCTTCACATTTATGTTCAAAACAAAGGTACTGAAGGGATGTAGCTCTTAGTCTTGGTTGCCAATTAAATAAGCTTATATTAATAGATTGTTTCTTTATTGGTTTAGGTGAACTAAAGATAAACTACATAAATCCCAGAATGCAACTGAAGTGTAGTGGGAACTGGAGTGACTTTTCTTTTTAAAACTTTAATTCCTGCCTTTACACCATGACACTCTTTAAAAGCTACATCATTCAAAGGAAATTTGATTCTCCATTTTTCCTAAGCTAATTTCCTTCTCAAAATAGAAGAAAATCCCCCCACCTTTTCTACAGTCCAGGGATTTAGCAAAGTGAGATTGCTAGATCACAGCATAATAGGTCATCTTTCAGATTTTCAACACAGGTGAGTGTGTTGGCAAAGAAGAAGAAAATTCCAAAATTTCAAAAGGAGGCAAGGCTGAAGGCCAGCTTGACTAAACAGGGATCTTCTTTTGAAACTAAGGTGAAAAAATAGAAGGTTTATGGCCAATGTAGGCAGTCAAGTGACATGGGAGAAGTACAGAGATGCTGCCCCCCACTAGGGGGGTTTGTATGGTCACAGCTCAGCTGGAATGGAAGCTGCCTACAAATGTGTGGAACAGTAAAAAGATTTAAGATAAAATCTCCTGGATCATCTGATATATGTTTGAATGTGCTATAAGTTTATCACAGAGGAATGAAAAACAGAAAATAACTTTCTAGGTCATATAGTCCACACCTTGCCATGACAGTGCTTCAAATTTACAGAGTTGGGGTGTTGTTTTCTGTGAGTTTTCCTAACTCCAAAATCCCTGGTGTTGATTTAATGTTGCTTGTTTAATATGTTTAAACATACAGTGTATATACAAACACATTTAAACAAACATATGGGGTATTTCAGCACGATGAATTCCTGCTAGTGTATTTGGCAGATCTCTTCTCCTCCTACATTCAGGCTGTTCTATATAAGAGCCTTAAATCTCTTCCCAGTACAATAAATTATACCAGCATCATCTCGCATTACTGAAATTTAAAGTTCCTTTTCAGTCTCTCTTTCAGGTGTGTATGACTTGTCCCTCTAATGCAAATGTGAAGTGCCTCAGTTTTTCTCTCATGCATTGTCTCAGCTCTTGCCCAGCACACAGAGAAACATTCACTTACTGAACAGATTTTTCAGTTTACCAAGATTTTTCAAAGCTCTGTTGCCACATAAATGCTCCTTCATTCACCCCAAGTTTTGTGGGTTAATTTAGTATCAGATTAATCTACTTTTCATCTAAAGAGATGATCATAAACAGGTGCCTCGACAATCTGTGGGCAGCAGGGGAAGCTTCTAAAAGGAAGGAGGAGAAATGGAATGGACTCTGGTACACAGATTTGAGAGCCAGAAAGATGGTTTTGGATATTGACTATGAGTTTTCTTCAAAGCCATTAGTTCCAAATAATGAATAGCATCAAGATATTGCTTCCCTCACAGAAAATTGCAGGAAGTCTCTAGATGTCATATTAAACAATCATTTCCAAGTTCTCTTTAAAACACTGTTGCAAATCAGGAACAAAATTCTTAAAGAAAGAGATACTGGAATCAGCTGATCATCATGAATGACAACTCATGAGCAAACAGCAAGTACTGTGAGACATCTTCTATTTGTATTTATATCAATACTCAGAAAAAATCATAACAGTCAGTCTGCAGTATTATAATTAAAAAAAGACAGCATGTTCATCTTTGCTTATTTAAATTGCCTTAGTCAAAGTCAATATGATAAGCAAATGCATACCATGATGAGTAAGGGTTGCACATCCTGAATTGTGATCAGATAGGAACATCAAGGATCTGTGAAGTACTAAGAAAATACGTTTAATAAAACATGCTGTGGCACCAAAGGAAAGCATGAACTGGGACAGAAACCAAGACTATAAAGGTTAACAGTTAGAATTGTTTACATATTTTTAATATTCATTTAAAAATACATTGAATTCTATATTTTTAGGACATTACTGCTTCATGGATTCCACTTTGGCCCTGAAAATACACAACAGTAATATTTTTACTGCTCAAAATATCCATCAATTAAAATTTACCTGTTCCCTAACTGAACTTCAAATACTTTAGTCTTATGAAAACAGTATACCCGTCTTTTTTTGTTTGTTTGTTTTGTTTTGTACTTTAATTAAAGTCATACATAACTGATTATCAAAAATCTTTTCTGATTATAGTTGTGGGCTAGGAAATACAGTTTCTAATAATTTATTTTACTGAAAATATAAGCACTCAGGCAAAATTTGACCCCCTTGAAATTTTTCCTATTGCATTACTTGAGTCTAAAAACTGTTTTCTTACCTTTTCCTATTTAAACAAATATTGCAGTCACTGTCCCCGTTTAAAATACAGATGTAAGCTGTTGACCCAATTTTATTTTTATTGCAATACTACAGACTGAGAGTTAAGTTTAAAATATCTTTATATATGCACATGAATATGTGTTCTTGAATATATATATATGTGTGTGTGTATAGTGGAAAGTCACAAACTGAATAAATGAGAAACTGAAAATTGCCAGTATTATGTTCATTTGCTGTCTGCTTTCTGAAGATAGTCACCTTGCAATAGAAGGCTAACCAGGCTTCTCTGCTGTAAACATCTGCTTTTATTAGTTAAGCTCATCAACAGAAGTTAGGTGCAATTAATGTATGCAGCTTTAATGAAACATACAAAACAGCAATTATAGCCATAATTATAATATAATTAAATTGCAATCATATAATCAAAGTTAGCTACATAAAAACTTTGCCTTTGAAACAACTTAAAAGAGCATTGTATCCCTTTTTACAGTCTTATATCTACCTCTTTGTGCCTTTTTTTCCCCATGTATACAGACAGACAATAGTATAAATTTAGTAAGAAAGAACAACAACATACAAAACTTACTTACTTTACTTGACAGCCTTGCATGGGTTTTCAGTGCATTTAATTTTTACTGAGCAAAAACCTACCCAAGTGCAGATACACTTATATCTGTGGCCTTGTCAAATTTCATTAGGAAAGCAAGTTTGGGTCTGGTCAGCACTGAGGCAGCAGACCTCCAAGGATACATCATGTGCTGCAGGAAATGGTATTACAGGTTCCATAAATAGTGTCATCTAAGTTGGTCTCAAAACAACATTAAGTTACACTCTGATTTCTAGATGCTGTCATTGGAGGCTATGATGAAATATCTACTGCCTTTTATGGATACCTAACAAGGTATAACAGGCATTTATAAAAGATGAGAAAGAAAGATGTACAAAATTCAATGGGTCAGTATGCCCATAAGGAAAACTGATTGTTTATTCCTGGTGTTTGGGTGACTTAATTTATTCTCATTCCTGCCTAATGACCTGTTCACCCATTTGTGTCCTCTCTGTTCCTGAAGGTGAAAAAAATATGATAACAATATGGCCCATCCCTTTCAAGAACAGAAAATGGGCACTTGTTTTTAATTTGATTTTGATCTCCTCCCACCCTGTACAAGGAAAATAGTATTTAAATGAAGATGTCATATTGTGAGTATTTCTCTCATGTACACTGTTTTGGATCCTTTTTATTTGCTAACCAGGTGCAGTTAGAGAATGCCTTTTTTACTTCTTCAGAATACGAGGGGTTTTTTAAAAGCAGTGTTAGCCATCTTTGGTTCCAGGGCTGTTTAGCTAATGCTAATTCATATATTTTCACCAGGGGTCTACTTTGGATATAGAGTGGAAGAAAAAGTGTCATCTCATTTTGTCTGGTTTATTTGTCTTTTGGTGGTTTTTTGTTTGGTTTTTGTTTTGGTTTTGTTTGTTTGTTTGTTTGTTTGTTTTTTGTTTGGGTTTTTTTTTGGTTGTTGCTGTTTGTTCTCTTTGAAAGCAATTTTTTTTTTTAGTTCAACAAGAAAACACAATAAATATTAGAAATTTTTGTGGCTTTGTACTTTTATTTGAATGAAAACTATGAGCTGAAACAGGAAGAAAAATCAGTTTTGCATAATAAATGTTTGTGGTTTATAAAATGTTTGAAAATCAGAAAATCATCAATCCTTCTTGTACTGTCAAGAATTTAAGTAAGAAGACATTTGCAGAAAGTTATAAGAGGAAATTTCAGGAAAATGAAGTCTCACAGAACCCTTCAAACTTTTTTCTCAAGTATTTGTGTTATAGAGAGTTTTGGCCAAAATACAAGACAGTAATAGGACTAAAACACCAGGATGTGACTCATGACACCATCTTCTACATTTCTTTTTTCACCCTATCCCATTTAACTTTTAAACTACACTCATAAAATTTCTAGCTCTTGAAGTATCTTCCATATATTGGGTTTATATGTGTACAGTTTAGAAACCAGAAGCAGCTGCAAATAATTTGCAATTAAATATGCTGAGGATGAGTATAAGGGTGAGACAGTAAATTAATTTGCAAGTTAAAGATCCTTATATTTTTTGTTTTGGCTTTGGGGTTTTTTTGGGTACCTCAAAGCTCAAAGCCCAGAAGGATAGCCATGCTGGAAGAGTTTGTTACTGAAGGAATATGCCCTTTTGAAGGGACCCACACTGCAGGAGTTCATCAACAATGGCAAACAAGAGAAGGGCTCACACTTGAGGAGTTCATAGAGCGTTGCATCTTGTGGGAGAGACCTCACACTGGAGCAGCTGGAGTGTGGAACTCCTCCCATGAGGAGGAAGGAGTAGCAGAGTAGACGTGATGAACTGACCAGAGCCTTATTACCCATCCCCTTGTACCACTATGCATCCCCTTGTACCCCACACTACACCAGAAGGAGGTAGAGAAAATCCTGGGTGATGTTGAGCCCGGGTACAAGGAAGAGTTGGGTGGAAGGTGTTTTAAGATTTGCTTTTATTTCTCACTATCCTACTCTGATTTGATTGACAGTAAATTAAACTAGTTTTCCCTATTCAATTCTGTTTTGCCTGTGATGGTAATTGTAGAGTGGTCTTTCCTGATCCTTTTTCCACGAGACTCCTGGGTTTCTTTCCTTCCTTGTCATGTTGAGGAGGGGAGTAGCTCAATTGGGCACCGGGCAAATAACCATGGTCATCTCAGAACTATAGTTTTTATTACTCTCTATAACTCTACTTTTTTTGGTCTCATTACAAGTCTGTACTACTGACAAAAAACTTGTTATTCTGATACAAATCTCTGTGTAGTAAACATTTTCCCTGTGACATATCAAAATTGTGAAGATATTCTGATTGTAAATGTATCATCTAAACACAATGAAACATTAAAGAAGCATGAAGCAATGAGCTAATGATGATTTGTTGATTTTTCCCTAAACAGCATCTTACAACTGTAGTTGCATTTTGCCTTGTTATTAATTCATGACTGAATTACCAAAGATATTAAACTGAAGTGAGAAATAAAATGGATATCAAGTCACATGAGGCAACATCTCTAACTACTAATGACCCCTGTGATTTTGGCAACTTTGATTCATGGATCTTACTTACCTGTGAAAATTATGAGTTACCCTTATGCCAAAACTGTCCTTTAAATAATGCAGAAAATATTTCCAAGCTCATAGTTTCCTTGACTTAAGAACATCCTGTATTTGGAGTATTTAGCAGGTGTTCTCCAAACAAATCCAGCATGTTCTTCTTCAGTCTGCAAATGGGAAACTAAGGCAATGAGGTTTTGACTGTTTTTTTTTTTTACTTTTCAAAGTGATATAAGCCAGCCATGTTTAAGGTGTCTTGATGCTCTATATGATCTGCTAGATCTCTTGTTCTCTTAGTGCTGGCAGATTGTGGGGAAAAAAATAGTATTTTTTGAAGTTGCCTAAATATAATACATTCCATAATTGATTTTCATACAAATTATTATAAAATGAAACTGAAAATGAGTCAGATTAGATGTTAGACTGTGAAGTTGGTGAGGCACTGGAACAGGTTGCTCAGAGCTGTGGATGCCCCATCCCTGGAAGTGTTCGAGGCCAGGTTAGACAGTATAGTGAAAGGTGTCCCTGAACATGTCAGAAAGGTTAGAACTAGATGGTCTTCAAGATTGCTTCCAACTTGAGTCATTCTATGATTCTATAATTCTATGATCGTTTAAAATTTATTTACAAGAAGAAATTATATGTGATTCACAGTTTGCACTAGCATGACTTTTACAAAACAGTGATAAATGACCCTTACAAATGCTTTGTGTGTGAAGGCAAAAGGAATAATTTCAAGAGACATAGCAGTGAGTTTGTGCATGCCAATTCCTTACAGGTCTTGATATCTGAAGACTTTTTCAGGAAAGAGCCTTTCTGTTATCATCAGCAACCAAATATTAATAGAAACTAACCCACAAAAGCAAAGATTCATAAATGTTCACAGGATGTTGCTGACTGTCCAATAAAATCAGCATTTCACATGTGTCTATATAATTCATTGCTAATCAAAAACGTTTTATGAAGTGATCATTTTAAAAGCAGAGTATAAATACTAATGAAGTCAAAAGAGCAAATGTTGAATAATTCCAGTTTCAAAATAAAACAAGAGAAATCAGCAGAAGAAAGTGGTGTTAGAGTAAAACAGCATTTTGTTTATTTTCTGTTTAGATTCATAGTTTCCCTGGGCTAGGCAGTTCTAATGATACCTTTTAATTCTCAAGCATACTGTAACAATGCAAGATTCCTTGACAATTTCAAGATACTAGTTTGTAAAGAAAGTCTGATATCCTAAAACTTTTTTCTGGGAATCAATAAGTAGGTATACAATTATTCTGGAAGACAATAAATGTGCACTGTTCCCAAAAATAGGAGTATATAATGAGAAAAATGGCATTAAAATAGAAACAGCGGGAAAAAATGAAGGTGAATAGGGGCTGGAGGAAGATAAACAAACACACAGAGATCCCACACCAGACCAGGGAGAAAGTCTGAGTATGAGAGAGCTGCAGAGAGGAGCTGTTATGGAGTAATCACAAACCCCATTCCCTACCTGCCTGCACTGCTCTCCATGGGGGTAAAGGGGTAAAGCTGAGCTTCAGCATAAGTGCAAGGAGTAGAGCTTTTATTTTATTTTTTTTCTTTGTTTCTGACCATAGTCGTCTTTTTGTTGTCATTGAATTAATTTTCTCTAAGTTATAGGATGACAGAATAACAGAATCATGGGATAATTTTAGTTAAAAGATACCTTAAAGATCTAGTTCCAAACCCTGTGTTATGGGCAGGGCACCTTCCACTAAAGCTGCTCAGAGCCCCATCCAACCTGGCATTGAACATTCCAGAGAACAACTTCTCTTGGCAACCTTTTCCACTGCCTCACTCCCCTCATAGTAACCTATTCTCTTTCAGTTTATGCCATTGTCCCTAGTCGTACCACTACATGCCCTTGTAAAAAGTCCCTCTCCAGTGATTGTGGGCCCCCTTTAGGTATTGGAAGACTGATCAAAGGTCTGCCTGCAGTCTTCTCTTTCCCAGGCCGAACCAGCTCTCTTTACAGAGATGCTCCAGTCTTCTGATCATTTTTGTTGCCATCCTCTGGATATGCTCCTGCAGATCCACACCCTTCTTGTATCAGGATGCAGCATTCGAGGTGGGGTCTCCCAAAGGCAGAGTGGGGGGCAAAATCACCCCCCTCCATCTCTGGCCACACTGCTTTTGATGGCGCTTTTTGAGCTGGCTTCCTGGGCAGTGAGCACACATTGCTGGGTGATACAAAGCTTCTTCAGTGAAGTCTGTTTTGCCTGCTATGAGAACTGGTGAATGATTTCTCTTTATTTATGTTTCTTTGTACTCACAAAAAAATTCATCTTATTTTCTCCCCCTGTCCTGTGTGGGAGGGGCAGTGAGAGAACAGTTGTCTGTGTGCCTGGCAGCCAGTCAAGGTCAACCTACCCCACAGATGTTGAGAACTGGATGAGGATGTTAAGGATTTTAAAAACAGCCTCCTCCAGCAGGACTCCTGCCCAGGATTCCTGCCCAGTGCCCTGTGGTCTCTGCTCAGGCAGAGGGATGCAGCTGCCACTTTGCTGTTTGCAGCTTCAACCAGTAACAAAGCTGAGCACACATCTCAGAGACACAGAAACAGACACACAGAGGGCATGGACACAGACAATCACAGAAAAGGTGCTGCTCCAGCTGCCCCCACACTCAGGGTTCATACCAGACACGGGCACACAGGGACACGTCCCCTCCTCCTGGGCAGGCAGAGGCAGAAGGTCACAAGTGCAGCACACACTCCACACTGCCCAGTTCACAGCACAGACACTCTGGCAGATGCCCTGAACACCAGCATAGCACCACTGCACACCCTGTCTGGATCCTGTAATCTTGAAATGATGCTATTTTGAAGGGTCTCTTTTGTCCACACCTATTTTATCTTTGTTCCTTGACGTGCAGCCTTAATCTTCAAGCTGTCTAAAATGGCTATTTGATTTAAAGTTGTCTACTGATCTCCCAACAGCCTTATCTTCATTATTCCTATGGACATAACTCTCCAGATGAGTGCTAATTATGTTTGAGGATTTAATCTTGGTTTTGTAAAAGTGATATATTTCTGACACCTTGATGTACAAAATCTTAAATGTTTCCTGCACCACAATAATGTATTTGTTTGACTCAGATATGAATAATTTCTATTATTCAGTTATCACATTTTCAAGGCTATAAATAATTTAAAGAATGAATTTTAAATCCAAATTATTTTCTTCTGGACTTCAAAGAATTCAGGTTGCTTCAGTACTGTTACAAAATAGTGTAGGCACAAACACTTTCATTACTTACAGGTCATATGTGATAAAGTTCACTGAAAAATTCTGTTTGAGGCATCCTACTTTGTTCATTTTTAATAGTTTCTGTATGGACTTTATTGCTCATAAATCCATGATCACAAAGACTGGCTTTATAACATTACTCAGCCTTAACCTCAGTCATGCAAGTACAGTTATCCATGTGTAAAGAGCAGTCCACATCTCTTAAATCTGCACCTCTCATCACACTGTTATCATGGTAGCCATCTGCACTGGGGTGCCCAAGCAATTCAAACATAGAAAGCTTCAAGGCTTTATTGAAAAATGGTGACATTAATATATTTAATTAAAGTTACATTTGAATAAACTAATGCATGAAGAAACCTTTATATTTTTAAGCATTAGGTAGGAAATTTATCCCATGATAAGCAAAATTTATGTAATTTTCAGTGAACTGTAGAGAATAAGCTGACGGAGACAAACAGAGAAACATTGTAATGGACCATCAACTCTCCAATTCCATCCACAGAATAAAGAAATGGGATTCCATTTTTCTTGCACTGACAAGAACTCCCACTAATAATAGCTATGAAAATGTCTACAACATACAGTAGAGAAATATAATATTTTTAAGACTGATAAAACATTGGGCCAGTCTTACAATCAAAAAAATCCTTCAGAGGTACAGCAGAAACTATTCATATAAAGCCTAAATTTGGATTCTTGCAGGAAATGAGTAATTCTAAAAAAATTCAGGCAGTCATTTAAAATAATCACAGAGAGGTTAACTGTACATAAAAGTTTCTCTGGTCTTGGGACTTCCCCCTCTTAGCTGTACAGTGTCATAATCTTTTTTATTATCTAATCACAGACCTGTAACATTATGCTTCTGTATCACCATGAACTATCTGTGACAATTTATTTTTCCTGCCTGACTAGTGAATTTCCATCATGCTTAAGTCTTCAGTTAAGGGCACATGATAAAAATGAAATATTTACTCAAATGTAGTAAATATCTCACCATGCTCTTATAGTATAGGAATAAAACAAAAATATTGAAACTTGTTAAAAAATAATATAACAATAAATATTTATTTTAAAATATTTACAACTATATGCAACTTTCTGCATCACAGAAATAAAGCAGGCTGCATAGACTGTGCAATCTATTCAGTAATATTTTCAGTTTTGCCTAATAAAATAATAATAATACAATTTATTCTCATTTAAAAATTGAGGTCTAAACCCAAAAAAAGCATTTAGAATTTTTTTCATCTAAATCAATGTGAAGAAGATCACTAAAATAGTTACTATGTATCAGTAACATACAGTATAATTATGTTTACCATTTAGGTCAACCACTGTAAAACATTAATATGCAAGATCAATACATTTTTCCATTTTATTCTCCTAATGGAATTTTAACTGAAAAATTAATTTCTCTGAAAAAATAGATTTGATCAAATGGAGTTGGCAATGTAAGAAAAAATATACCTTTTGCAATGAAATGAATAGAACACATTAAAAACCCCTGACCTAAATTAAAAAATTAATAATGACAGTAATAAATTTCCTGAATGAAGAATTTTGGGGTAGCTTCTGAGGCTTTAGGAAGTCAGACTCTAAAAAGAATGAAAGAGAAACATGACACACTCTATTTCAAACTTGTTTTTTTTTATTTCTGAGCTATTAAAAATAACCGTATATATGCATATAAATAAAACCTGGCAAATGTTACTTTCACCTTGACATTGATTGTGATATTTAGAATCATTTCTGATACAGGAAGGAGATTTGGTAATAGCCTTGCAACAATGCTGCTTAACCCCTACTTTGTAATGCTAATCAGGATAGATTAATATTAAATGAAGCAAACATCTGAATTCCCTTGAAGGCATTGTCTCTCTGTAACTCAAAAGCAAAACAATAAAAGAGGAAGTTATAGGAATGTGAGTAAAATTACTATTAAGTGATGAGCTAATGCTTGATTTCATTCTTCTGCCAGCAGCAGTGGAATTGAAAAGACTTTGTCACATTCTCTAGACACATTGACTGTGAATAAAACACATACCTTAGATAACTGAGGACCTGGTCAAGGATTAGACCTGACATGACATAATTGACTTTGAAGTCTTGAAGAGGAATTTAGATCATTGTAGCTAAACAGGAAAAATGTCTAAGGAAATCAGATTGACAAAAGTCTGTCTTAAATGAAAGATCACTTTTGATAAAGGACAAGTTCACAACTATTAATTTAACATTAGTCACTGTAAGTAACTCCATAAAATACAGAAACTCTTAAAAAACATATAATTTGAGTTTATTAGGGAACAATAACCCCAAGCCTTTGTGGTCTATTCAGAAATTCTGAATTGTCTAAATAGACATTATGGGCTAAGTAACACTTGGCTATTTTTGAGGACCAAAAATACAATTATGCTGTAGGAGATATTTTATTCTTTGACAGTGTCAGTTTCTGTGCCGTGACTGTACAAATATTCCAAAAAAGGACTTTAGACAGACTTCTCACAGCAGATGCTTTCTAGAAGTAGAAGGTTGTAGATGTGTAGACATTAGCAAAGTATTGCTTCCACGGTTTCTGTTTTCAACAGTTAACCACACAAATCTTTTTGTTGTTTATTTGTTTGGGGTTTTTTGTTTTCAGCTGCCTTTTCAGAAATTTAATACCTTCCATTAAATACTACAAAATTTAGCCTGAGAGGTCATTGAATTTCACTGGAAACAAATCTAAGATGATTAGATACTTGAAATTAGATGACCTCATGGTCAGGATACTCAAGCCCTGATGAGTCTGCAACACTGACAAACAATCATGAAGATGTTTGCTTCTTCATGTACCTCCACTGAATGAAAGGGTCAGAAGCTGTCTTGATTCCTGCAGAAGGGAATAACTTTAGAACAATTGTGATCCAATATTAACTGAGAGAAATGAGGCATTAAGCAGAATGATGATGATGGTATAAAAATCAAGATGAACTTTCATAAAAATACCTTGAAGTTAAATAATTCTTGGTTTTTTAGATGTGAAGAAACCCGTTCTTTTCTTTATTGGTTTCCAGAATAAATATTGGACTAGGCCATCAGTGTTTGCAGAAATATTCTAGGTGGAGGATTTAAAAAAAATAAACAAAAAAGCAAGCCAAAATTAATCAGACTTTCCCCTTAATTTCCCCAAAACTTAATTCTGAAGGTGTGTGAATATCTTTTTCCCTCGTGAATTATTCTTTACATAGAAAGCAATATAAATCTAAGTCCTAGGAAGGAGTGAGATTGAATTAATGCATGAAAGTTCTTTTCTATAACTTTTCTGTTGCTCTGTAAGGATTTTTTCGCTCTACTTACTTTTCTCTTACTTTTCCTTTATGCATCTCTTCTTTTTTGTTTTGTTTCTTTTTTTGTTGCTGTTTTTTTTTTTTCTTTTGCTGTTGTTGTTTTTCCCCAGGTTGATGCCTTTCTTTTGTGCTACAGCACAATGGTTAGTGCATTAAGGATGTGGGAGAACAGGTAATGAACAAAATGTATTATGTGGATGCGCTACATGATAATTTATTTGAATGACGTTTGCCAGAGATTATTTTTATTTAGCTTGAAACCAGTTCCTGTGTCATGAATTAGAACAAGAATAAGATTCTCTTTATCGAAAGAAGGAATGTATTTCAGGAACAGAACTAATAAGAAATGTGACTCGGAATCAAATATATTACTTGGAGACTGTCTGTTTTTCAAATCTGTAAGGAGTCAGATCTTTATTGAATTTGCTTTGAAAGCTGCATCACAAGTCATTAATACTTGACCATTAACATTGGTCTGAAATTGCTAATGTCACGTCCAAGCAGATAGAAATTTATTTCTAGCTTCTTGCAGTCATATTGTAAGGGTTTAAAAAAAAGTCATAACATTAAAAGTTTTAGCTATGTTCAGTTACATAAATAATCCACATCATCCTAAGAAAAGATTGCTTTTTTAACTCAATAAATGCAGCACAGCATTTTTCAAATAATCAGCAATTTTCTTTCTTGAGCTGTCTGAAAAAGACTGTGAATTCAGAGACCATCTAGCAAAATCTTGCTTAGCTGTGAAAATAAGCCTGAGGATGCTCTGCCAAGCATTGCAACAAACCAGCTAAATCATTGACTACAGCCTACAACAGAAAGGCTTCTAAACTGAAGATGATATGCTCTGGAAAATTTTCCCTTAGTATCAAAAATAGCAGCAGGACAGGGACAAATAGATAAAAGAAAAGACTTTCAAGAGCCATACTTTATTCTACAGAAGAATGAGGGCATCATGTTATTTACTCTATAAATACATTTTGCAACAGGCTACTTGTGTTTTACTTCTGAATATTTAACTTACTTTGAAATATTACTTGAAAATAAAGAAATATGATCTGAAATACCTCTGCTACTCTCCTATCTGATAATATTATTTAATATATATTAAAAAAATCATATATTTAAGGTTTTGCAGCCATTGTTTTAGGAAGACATAAATTACCACATATTTGAGGTTTCATGTTTCAGACCCGGCATTTTTTTTTGGATTCATCTAGAATCCAAAGTATAACAATAGAAAAAAGGAAGGAATCTTTAAATTGGCTTTCTTTTTGTTCCTCCCAGCTGTCAAATGGTTTCCCATGGGCATCTTTATCCTGTTCTTGTTACACTGAATAAAACCACTAGATCTGACCAAAAAGAGAGGAGGCGCTGGCAGACATGCTTTATTTTGTGTCTGACTCTTTTTCTTTCTCTTCCTTGTTAAGATACCAGAAGAATTTTGAAAGCCAGTTAACAGAACAATTAAATCATTAGTTGAGCATTTGTAACTATTACTTTTGTATATATGGCTGTATAAAATAACCTGGTGATGGAAAAAAAAAAAAAGAAATTCTAAGTCTAAGCTCACGAAATCTAATAATCATACTTAATCTAAAATATTTATTATAGTCCTTTTATTTAATTATACTATATAATGTGTCTATGTAAGCCTTATGATTCTTATGATTTGAACACCTAAATATATTTAAATAGTCTTTAGTTCTAATACTCAATTTTAGGACTTATTTAAGAGAATAATTATGATAATATTAATAGTAATAATAATAATAATAATAATAGTAATAACAATAAAGTTTGCTAATATATGTGTTGCATAGTGCTCTGTGAAGATTTTAAAAAATCAATGAAAATCATTTAGTTAGTTTTAACTTCTGATTCTATTATTAATACAAAAATTTGAGAAAAATCATGATGCAACCAAAATGATATGTCAAGTTCCAAGGGGAACAAGGGGAAGAATAGAAGTGTTTATTGCAGATCAAAAGCAATTGCAATATTGCAATGAAAGCTCTAAAGTAAAAATGCTAGAGGCCACGGAATATGACTGTGACAATGCCTAAGATGCAGCATGCTTCATGATATTCACAATCACTTCCCAATTTCCAGTAGGACCTTCTCCTATCCTCTTTTCTCCCCAAAGACGAAATTCAGACATGCCACCTCCACATTTGCCACATTTGTGTTTCTGCATGTCTTTGATGAAACAAACATAACTTATCAGGACCTTCCTTCCTTCCTTCCTTCCTTCCTTCCTCCTTCCTTCCTTCTCCTTCCTTCTTCCTTCCTTCCTTCCTTCCTCTTCCTTCCTTCCTTCCTTCCTTCCTTCCTTCCTTCCTTCCTTCCTTCCTTCCTTCCTTCCTTCCTTCCTTCCTTCCTTT